>NW_027363288.1:0-600000 GCF_046119375.1 Phyllobates terribilis
TGACTGAATGAAAGGAGCTGGCATCTCACTCTCTTTGAATCTTCTTTATCATGCTAGGATTAGCAGGAAAAAGCAAAAAATTTCAGAATTGCACCTTGCAATGTGGAGATATTACTGTTTGTGCATTTACAATATTCCTTGATTTTTGCCATTGAAAAACGTCCAGAAATGTTTGAAGCTACTGAGTGAATGAAAGGAGCTGGCATCTCACTCTCTTTGAATCTTCTTTATCATGCTAGGATTAGCAGGAAAAAGCAAAAAATTTCAGAATTGCACCTTGCAATGTGAAGATATTACTGTTTGTGCATTTACAATATTCATTGATTTTTGCCATTGAAAAACGTCCAGAAATGTTTGAAGCTACTGACTGAATGAAAGGAGCTGGCATCTCACTCTCTTTGAATCTTCTTTATCATGCTAGGATTAGCAGGAAAAAGCAAAAAATTTCAGAATTGCACCTTGCAATGTGGAGATATTACTGTTTGTGCATTTACAATATTCATTGATTTTTGCCATTGAAAAACGTCCAGAAATGTTTGAAGCTACTGACTGAATGAAAGGAGCTGGCATCTCACTCTCTTTGAATCTTCTTTATCATGCTAGGATTAGCAGGAAAAAGCAAAAAATTTCAGAATTGCACCTTGCAATGCGGAGAAATTACTGTTTGTGCATTTACAATATTCATTGATTTTTGCCATTGAAAAACATCATGTTATTCATATACCAGAAATGTTTGAAGCTACTGACTGAATGAAAAGAGCTGGCATCTCACTCTCTTTGAATCTTCTTTATCATGCTAAGAGGAGCAGGAAAAAGCAAAAAATTTCAGAATTGCACCTTGCAATGTGGAGATATTACTGTTTGTGCATTTACAATATTCATTGATTTTTGCCATTGAAAAACGTCCAGAAATGTTTGAAGCTACTGACTGAATGAAAGGAGCTGGCATCTCACTCTCTTTGAATCTTCTTTATCATGCTAGGATTAGCAGGAAAAAGCAAAAAATTTCAGAATTGCACCTTGCAATGCGGAGAAATTACTGTTTGTGCATTTACAATATTCATTGATTTTTGCCATTGAAAAACATCATGTTATTCATATACCAGAAATGTTTGAAGCTACTGACTGAATGAAAAGATCTGGCATCTCACTCTCTTTGAATCTTCTTTATCATGCTAAGAGGAGCAGGAAAAAGCAAAACATTTCAGAATTGCACCTTGCAATGTGGAGATATTACTGTTTGTGCATTTACAATATTCATTGATTTTTGCCATTGAAAAACGTCCAGAAATGTTTGAAGCTACTGACTGAATGAAAGGAGCTGGCATCTCACTCTCTTTGAATCTTCTTTATCATGCTAGGATTAGCAGGAAAAAGCAAAAAATTTCAGAATTGCACCTTGCAATGAAGAGAAATTACTGTTTGTGCATTTACAATATTCATTGATTTTTGCCATTGAAAAACATCATGTTATTCATATACCAGAAATGTTTGAAGCTACTGACTGAATGAAAAGAGCTGGCATCTCACTCTCTTTGAATCTTCTTTATCATGCTAAGAGGAGCAGGAAAAAGCAAAAAATTTCAGAATTGCACCTTGCAATGTGGAGATATTACTGTTTGTGCATTTACAATATTCATTGATTTTTGCCATTGAAAAACGTCCAGAATTGTTTTAAGCTACTGACTGAATGAAAGGAGCTGGCATCTCACTCTCTTTGAATCTTCTTTATCATGCTAGGATTAGCAGGAAAAAGCAAAAAATTTCAGAATTGCACCTTGCAATGAAGAGAAATTACTGTTTGTGCATTTACAATATTCATTGATTTTTGCCATTGAAAAACATCATGTTATTCATATACCAGAAATGTTTGAAGCTACTGACTGAATGAAAAGAGCTGGCATCTCACTCTCTTTGAATCTTCTTTATCATGCTAGGATTAGCAGGAAAAAGCAAAAAATTTCAGAATTGCACCTTGCAATGTGGAGATATTACTGTTTGTGCATTTACAATATTCATTGATTTTTGCCATTGGAAAACGTCCAGAAATGTTTGAAGCTACTGACTGAATGAAAGGAGCTGGCATCTCACTCTCTTTGAATCTTCTTTATCATGCTAGGATGAGCAGGAAAAAGCAAAAAATTTCAGAATTGCACCTTGCAATGTGGAGATATTACTGTTTGTGCATTTACAATATTCATTGATTTTTGCCATTGAAAAACGTCCAGAAATGTTTGAAGCTACTGACTGAATGAAAGGAGCTGGCATCTCACTCTCTTTGAATCTTCTTTATCATGCTAGGATTAGCAGGAAAAAGCAAAAAATTTCAGAATTGCACCTTGCAATGTGGAGATATTACTGTTTGTGCATTTACAATATTCATTGATTTTTGCCATTGAAAAACGTCCAGAAATGTTTGAAGCTACTGAGTGAATGAAAGGAGCTGGCATCTCACTCTCTTTGAATCTTCTTTATCATGCTAGGATTAGCAGGAAAAAGCAAAAAATTTCAGAATTGCACCTTGCAATGTGAAGATATTACTGTTTGTGCATTTACAATATTCATTGATTTTTGCCATTGAAAAACGTCCAGAAATGTTTGAAGCTACTGACTGAATGAAAGGAGCTGGCATCTCACTCTCTTTGAATCTTCTTTATCATGCTAGGATTAGCAGGAAAAAGCAAAAAATTTCAGAATTGCACCTTGCAATGTGGAGATATTACTGTTTGTGCATTTACAATATTCATTGATTTTTGCCATTGAAAAACGTCCAGAAATGTTTGAAGCTACTGACTGAATGAAAGGAGCTGGCATCTCACTCTCTTTGAATCTTCTTTATCATGCTAGGATTAGCAGGAAAAAGCAAAAAATTTCAGAATTGCACCTTGCAATGCGGAGAAATTACTGTTTGTGCATTTACAATATTCATTGATTTTTGCCATTGAAAAACATCATGTTATTCATATACCAGAAATGTTTGAAGCTACTGACTGAATGAAAAGAGCTGGCATCTCACTCTCTTTGAATCTTCTTTATCATGCTAAGAGGAGCAGGAAAAAGCAAAAAATTTCAGAATTGCACCTTGCAATGTGGAGATATTACTGTTTGTGCATTTACAATATTCATTGATTTTTGCCATTGAAAAACGTCCAGAAATGTTTGAAGCTACTGACTGAATGAATGGAGCTGGCATCTCACTCTCTTTGAATCTTCTTTATCATGCTAGGATTAGCAGGAAAAAGCAAAAAATTTCAGAATTGCACCTTGCAATGCGGAGAAATTACTGTTTGTGCATTTACAATATTCATTGATTTTTGCCATTGAAAAACATCATGTTATTCATATACAAGAAATGTTTGAAGCTACTGACTGAATGAAAAGAGCTGGCATCTCACTCTCTTTGAATCTTCTTTATCATGCTAGGATTAGCAGGAAAAAGCAAAAAATTTCAGAATTGCATCTTGCAATGTGGAGATATTACTGTTTGTGCATTTACAATATTCATTGATTTTTGACATTGAAAAACGTCCAGAAATGTTTGAAGCTACTGACTGAATGAAAGGAGCTGGCATCTCACTCTCTTTGAATCTTGTTTATCATGCTAGGATTAGCAGGAAAAAGCAAAAAATTTCAGAATTGCACCTTGCAATGTGGAGATATTACTGTTTGTGCATTTACAATATTCATTGATTTTTGCCATTGAAAAACGTCCAGAAATGTTTGAAGCTACTGACTGAATGAAAGGAGCTGGCATCTCACTCTCTTTGAATCTTCTTTATCATGCTAGGATTAGCAGGAAAAAGCAAAAAATTTCAGAATTGCACCTTGCAATGTGGAGATATTACTGTTTGTGCATTTACAATATTCATTGATTTTTGCCATTGAAAAACGTCCAGAAATATTTGAAGCTACTGACTGAATGAAAGGAGCTGGCATCTCACTCTCTTTGAATCTTCTTTATCATGCTAAGAGGAGCAGGAAAAAGCAAAAAATTTCAGAATTGCACCTTGCAATGTGGAGATATTACTGTTTGTGCATTTACAATATTCATTGATTTTTGCCATTGAAAAACGTCCAGAAATGTTTGAAGCTACTGACTGAATGAAAGGAGCTGGCATCTCACTCTCTTTGAATCTTCTTTATCATGCTAGGATTAGCAGGAAAAAGCAAAAAATTTCAGAATTGCACCTTGCAATGCGGAGAAATTACTGTTTGTGCATTTACAATATTCATTGATTTTTGCCATTGAAAAACATCATGTTATTCATATACAAGAAATGTTTGAAGCTACTGACTGAATGAAAAGAGCTGGCATCTCACTCTCTTTGAATCTTCTTTATCATGCTAGGATTAGCAGGAAAAAGCAAAAAATTTCAGAATTGCACCTTGCAATGTGGAGATATTACTGTTTGTGCATTTACAATATTCATTGATTTTTGCCATTGAAAAACGTCCAGAAATGTTTGAAGCTACTGACTGAATGAAAGGAGCTGGCATCTCACTCTCTTTGAATCTTGTTTATCATGCTAGGATTAGCAGGAAAAAGCAAAAAATTTCAGAATTGCACCTTGCAATGTGGAGATATTACTGTTTGTGCATTTACAATATTCATTGATTTTTGCCATTGAAAAACGTCCAGAAATGTTTGAAGCTACTGACTGAATGAAAGGAGCTGGCATCTCACTCTCTTTGAATCTTCTTTATCATGCTAGGATTAGCAGGAAAAAGCAAAAAATTTCAGAATTGCACCTTGCAATGTGGAGATATTACTGTTTGTGCATTTACAATATTCATTGATTTTTGCCATTGAAAAACGTCCAGAAATGTTTGAAGCTACTGACTGAATGAAAGGAGCTGGCATCTCACTCTCTTTGAATCTTCTTTATCATGCTAGGATTAGCAGGAAAAAGCAAAAAATTTCAGAATTGCACCTTGCAATGTGGAGATATTACTGTTTGTGCATTTACAATATTCATTGATTTTTGCCATTGAAAAACGTCCAGAAATGTTTGAAGCTACTGACTGAATGAAAGGAGCTGGCATCTCACTCTCTTTGAATCTTCTTTATCATGCTAGGATTAGCAGGAAAAAGCAAAAAATTTCAGAATTGCACCTTGCAATGTGATGATATTACTGTTTGTGCATTTACAATATTCATTGATTTTTGCCATTGAAAAACGTCCAGAAATGTTTGAAGCTACTGACTGAATGAAAGGAGCTGGCATCTCACTCTCTTTGAATCTTCTTTATCATGCTAGGATTAGCAGGAAAAAGCAATAAATTTCAGAATTGCACCTTGCAATGTGGAGATATTACTGTTTGTGCATTTAAAATATTCATTGATTTTTGCCATTGAAAAACGTCCAGAAATGTTTGAAGCTACTGACTGAATGAAAAGAGCTGGCATCTCACTCTCTTTGAATCTTCTTTATCATGCTAGGATTAGCAGGAAAAAGCAAAAAATTTCAGAATTGCACCTTGCAATGTGGAGATATTACTGTTTGTGCATTTACAATATTCATTGATTTTTGCCATTGAAAAACGTCCAGAAATGTTTGAAGCTACTGACTGAATGAAAGGAGCTGGCATCTCACTCTCTTTGAATCTTCTTTATCATGCTAGGATTAGCAGGAAAAAGCAAAAAATTTCAGAATTGCACCTTGCAATGAAGAGAAATTACTGTTTGTGCATTTACAATATTCATTGATTTTTGCCATTGAAAAACATCATGTTATTCATATACCAGAAATGTTTGAAGCTACTGACTGAATGAAAAGAACTGGCATCTCACTCTCTTTGAATCTTCTTTATCAGGCTAGGATTAGCAGGAAAAAGCAAAAAATTTCAGAATTGCACCTTGCAATGTGGAGATATTACTGTTTGTGCATTTACAATATTCATTGATTTTTGCCATTGAAAAACGTCCAGAAATGTTTGAAGCTACTGACTGAATGAAAGGAGCTGGCATCTCACTCTCTTTGAATCTTGTTTATCATGCTAGGATTAGCAGGAAAAAGCAAAAAATTTCAGAATTGCACCTTGCAATGTGGAGATATTACTGTTTGTGCATTTACAATATTCATTGATTTTTGCCATTGAAAAACGTCCAGAAATGTTTGAAGCTACTGACTGAATGAAAGGAGCTGGCATCTCACTCTCTTTGAATCTTCTTTATCATGCTAGGATTAGCAGGAAAAAGCAAAAAATTTCAGAATTGCACCTTGCAATGTGGAGATATTACTGTTTGTGCATTTACAATATTCATTGATTTTTGCCATTGAAAAACGTCCAGAAATGTTTGAAGCTACTGACTGAATGAAAGGAGCTGGCATCTCACTCTCTTTGAATCTTCTTTATCATGCTAGGATTAGCAGGAAAAAGCAAAAAATTTCAGAATTGCACCTTGCAATGTGGAGATATTACTGTTTGTGCATTTACAATATTCATTGATTTTTGCCATTGAAAAACGTCCAGAAATGTTTGAAGCTACTGACTGAATGAAAGGAGCTGGCATCTCACTCTCTTTGAATCTTGTTTATCATGCTAGGATTAGCAGGAAAAAGCAAAAAATTTCAGAATTGCACCTTGCAATGTGGAGATATTACTGTTTGTGCATTTACAATATTCATTGATTTTTGCCATTGAAAAACGTCCAGAAATGTTTGAAGCTACTGACTGAATGAAAGGAGCTGGCATCTCACTCTCTTTGAATCTTCTTTATCATGCTAGGATTAGCAGGAAAAAGCAAAAAATTTCAGAATTGCACCTTGCAATGTGGAGATATTACTGTTTGTGCATTTACAATATTCATTGATTTTTGCCATTGAAAAACGTCCAGAAATGTTTGAAGCTACTGACTGAATGAAAGGAGCTGGCATCTCACTCTCTTTGAATCTTCTTTATCATGCTAGGATTAGCAGGAAAAAGCAAAAAATTTCAGAATTGCACCTTGCAATGTGGAGATATTACTGTTTGTGCATTTACAATATTCATTGATTTTTGCCATTGAAAAACGTCCAGAAATGTTTGAAGCTACTGACTGAATGAAAGGAGCTGGCATCTCACTCTCTTTGAATCTTCTTTATCATGCTAGGATTAGCAGGAAAAAGCAAAAAATTTCAGAATTGCACCTTGCAATGTGGAGATATTACTGTTTGTGCATTTACAATATTCATTGATTTTTGCCATTGAAAAACGTCCAGAAATGTTTGAAGCTACTGACTGAATGAAAGGAGCTGGCATCTCACTCTCTTTGAATCTTCTTTATCATGCTAGGATTAGCAGGAAAAAGCAAAAAATTTCAGAATTGCACCTTGCAATGTGGAGATATTACTGTTTGTGCATTTACAATATTCATTGATTTTTGCCATTGAAAAACGTCCAGAAATGTTTGAAGCTACTGACTGAATGAAAGGAGCTGGCATCTCACTCTCTTTGAATCTTCTTTATCATGCTAGGATTAGCAGGAAAAAGCTAAAAATTTCAGAATTGCACCTTGCAATGCGGAGAAATTACTGTTTGTGCATTTACAATATTCATTGATTTTTGCCATTGAAAAACATCATGTTATTCATATACCAGAAATGTTTGAAGCTACTGACTGAATGAAAAGAGCTGGCATCTCACTCTCTTTGAATCTTCTTTATCATGCTAAGAGGAGCAGGAAAAAGCAAAAAATTTCAGAATTGCACCTTGCAATGTGGAGATATTACTGTTTGTGCATTTACAATATTCATTGATTTTTGCCATTGAAAAACGTCCAGAAATGTTTGAAGCTACTGACTGAATGAAAGGAGCTGGCATCTCACTCTCTTTGAATCTTCTTTATCATGCTAGGATTAGCAGGAAAAAGCAAAAAATTTCAGAATTGCACCTTGCAATGCGGAGAAATTACTGTTTGTGCATTTACAATATTCATTGATTTTTGCCATTGAAAAACATCATGTTATTCATATACAAGAAATGTTTGAAGCTACTGACTGAATGAAAAGAGCTGGCATCTCACTCTCTTTGAATCTTCTTTATCATGCTAGGATTAGCAGGAAAAAGCAAAAAATTTCAGAATTGCACCTTGCAATGTGGAGATATTACTGTTTGTGCATTTACAATATTCATTGATTTTTGCCATTGAAAAACGTCCAGAAATGTTTGAAGCTACTGACTGAATGAAAGGAGCTGGCATCTCACTCTCTTTGAATCTTCTTTATCATGCTAGGATTAGCAGGAAAAAGCAAAAAATTTCAGAATTGCACCTTGCAATGTGGAGATATTACTGTTTGTGCATTTACAATATTCATTGATTTTTGCCATTGAAAAACGTCCAGAAATGTTTGAAGCTACTGACTGAATGAAAGGAGCTGGCATCTCACTCTCTTTGAATCTTCTTTATCATGCTAGGATTAGCAGGAAAAAGCAAAAAATTTCAGAATTGCACCTTGCAATGTGGAGATATTACTGTTTGTGCATTTACAATATTCATTGATTTTTGCCATTGAAAAACGTCCAGAAATGTTTGAAGCTACTGACTGAATGAAAGGAGCTGGCATCTCACTCTCTTTGAATCTTCTTTATCATGCTAACAGGAGCAGGAAAAAGCAAAAAATTTCAGAATTGCACCTTGCAATGTGGAGATATTACTGTTTGTGCATTTACAATATTCATTGATTTTTGCCATTGAAAAACGTCCAGAAATGTTTGAAGCTACTGACTGAATGAAAGGAGCTGGCATCTCACTCTCTTTGAATCTTCTTTATCATGCTAGGATTAGCAGGAAAAAGCAATAAATTTCAGAATTGCACCTTGCAATGTGGAGATATTACTGTTTGTGCATTTAAAATATTCATTGATTTTTGCCATTGAAAAACGTCCAGAAATGTTTGAAGCTACTGACTGAATGAAAAGAGCTGGCATCTCACTCTCTTTGAATCTTCTTTATCATGCTAGGATTAGCAGGAAAAAGCAAAAAATTTCAGAATTGCACCTTGCAATGTGGAGATATTACTGTTTGTGCATTTACAATATTCATTGATTTTTGCCATTGAAAAACGTCCAGAAATGTTTGAAGCTACTGACTGAATGAAAGGAGCTGGCATCTCACTCTCTTTGAATCTTCTTTATCATGCTAGGATTAGCAGGAAAAAGCAAAAAATTTCAGAATTGCACCTTGCAATGAAGAGAAATTACTGTTTGTGCATTTACAATATTCATTGATTTTTGCCATTGAAAAACATCATGTTATTCATATACCAGAAATGTTTGAAGCTACTGACTGAATGAAAAGAACTGGCATCTCACTCTCTTTGAATCTTCTTTATCAGGCTAGGATTAGCAGGAAAAAGCAAAAAATTTCAGAATTGCACCTTGCAATGTGGAGATATTACTGTTTGTGCATTTACAATATTCATTGATTTTTGCCATTGAAAAACGTCCAGAAATGTTTGAAGCTACTGACTGAATGAAAGGAGCTGGCATCTCACTCTCTTTGAATCTTGTTTATCATGCTAGGATTAGCAGGAAAAAGCAAAAAATTTCAGAATTGCACCTTGCAATGTGGAGATATTACTGTTTGTGCATTTACAATATTCATTGATTTTTGCCATTGAAAAACGTCCAGAAATGTTTGAAGCTACTGACTGAATGAAAGGAGCTGGCATCTCACTCTCTTTGAATCTTCTTTATCATGCTAGGATTAGCAGGAAAAAGCAAAAAATTTCAGAATTGCACCTTGCAATGTGGAGATATTACTGTTTGTGCATTTACAATATTCATTGATTTTTGCCATTGAAAAACGTCCAGAAATGTTTGAAGCTACTGACTGAATGAAAGGAGCTGGCATCTCACTCTCTTTGAATCTTCTTTATCATGCTAGGATTAGCAGGAAAAAGCAAAAAATTTCAGAATTGCACCTTGCAATGTGGAGATATTACTGTTTGTGCATTTACAATATTCATTGATTTTTGCCATTGAAAAACGTCCAGAAATGTTTGAAGCTACTGACTGAATGAAAGGAGCTGGCATCTCACTCTCTTTGAATCTTGTTTATCATGCTAGGATTAGCAGGAAAAAGCAAAAAATTTCAGAATTGCACCTTGCAATGTGGAGATATTACTGTTTGTGCATTTACAATATTCATTGATTTTTGCCATTGAAAAACGTCCAGAAATGTTTGAAGCTACTGACTGAATGAAAGGAGCTGGCATCTCACTCTCTTTGAATCTTCTTTATCATGCTAGGATTAGCAGGAAAAAGCAAAAAAATTCAGAATTGCACCTTGCAATGTGGAGATATTACTGTTTGTGCATTTACAATATTCATTGATTTTTGCCATTGAAAAACGTCCAGAAATGTTTGAAGCTACTGACTGAATGAAAGGAGCTGGCATCTCACTCTCTTTGAATCTTCTTTATCATGCTAGGATTAGCAGGAAAAAGCAAAAAATTTCAGAATTGCACCTTGCAATGTGGAGATATTACTGTTTGTGCATTTACAATATTCATTGATTTTTGCCATTGAAAAACGTCCAGAAATGTTTGAAGCTACTGACTGAATGAAAGGAGCTGGCATCTCACTCTCTTTGAATCTTCTTTATCATGCTAGGATTAGCAGGAAAAAGCAAAAAATTTCAGAATTGCACCTTGCAATGTGGAGATATTACTGTTTGTGCATTTACAATATTCATTGATTTTTGCCATTGAAAAACGTCCAGAAATGTTTGAAGCTACTGACTGAATGAAAGGAGCTGGCATCTCACTCTCTTTGAATCTTCTTTATCATGCTAGGATTAGCAGGAAAAAGCAAAAAATTTCAGAATTGCACCTTGCAATGTGGAGATATTACTGTTTGTGCATTTACAATATTCATTGATTTTTGCCATTGAAAAACGTCCAGAAATGTTTGAAGCTACTGACTGAATGAAAGGAGCTGGCATCTCACTCTCTTTGAATCTTCTTTATCATGCTAGGATTAGCAGGAAAAAGCTAAAAATTTCAGAATTGCACCTTGCAATGCGGAGAAATTACTGTTTGTGCATTTACAATATTCATTGATTTTTGCCATTGAAAAACATCATGTTATTCATATACCAGAAATGTTTGAAGCTACTGACTGAATGAAAAGAGCTGGCATCTCACTCTCTTTGAATCTTCTTTATCATGCTAAGAGGAGCAGGAAAAAGCAAAAAATTTCAGAATTGCACCTTGCAATGTGGAGATATTACTGTTTGTGCATTTACAATATTCATTGATTTTTGCCATTGAAAAACGTCCAGAAATGTTTGAAGCTACTGACTGAATGAAAGGAGCTGGCATCTCACTCTCTTTGAATCTTCTTTATCATGCTAGGATTAGCAGGAAAAAGCAAAAAATTTCAGAATTGCACCTTGCAATGCGGAGAAATTACTGTTTGTGCATTTACAATATTCATTGATTTTTGCCATTGAAAAACATCATGTTATTCATATACAAGAAATGTTTGAAGCTACTGACTGAATGAAAAGAGCTGGCATCTCACTCTCTTTGAATCTTCTTTATCATGCTAGGATTAGCAGGAAAAAGCAAAAAATTTCAGAATTGCACCTTGCAATGTGGAGATATTACTGTTTGTGCATTTACAATATTCATTGATTTTTGCCATTGAAAAACGTCCAGAAATGTTTGAAGCTACTGACTGAATGAAAGGAGCTGGCATCTCACTCTCTTTGAATCTTCTTTATCATGCTAGGATTAGCAGGAAAAAGCAAAAAATTTCAGAATTGCACCTTGCAATGTGGAGATATTACTGTTTGTGCATTTACAATATTCATTGATTTTTGCCATTGAAAAACGTCCAGAAATGTTTGAAGCTACTGACTGAATGAAAGGAGCTGGCATCTCACTCTCTTTGAATCTTCTTTATCATGCTAGGATTAGCAGGAAAAAGCAAAAAATTTCAGAATTGCACCTTGCAATGTGGAGATATTACTGTTTGTGCATTTACAATATTCATTGATTTTTGCCATTGAAAAACGTCCAGAAATGTTTGAAGCTACTGACTGAATGAAAGGAGCTGGCATCTCACTCTCTTTGAATCTTCTTTATCATGCTAACAGGAGCAGGAAAAAGCAAAAAATTTCAGAATTGCACCTTGCAATGTGGAGATATTACTGTTTGTGCATTTACAATATTCATTGATTTTTGCCATTGAAAAACGTCCAGAAATGTTTGAAGCTACTGACTGAATGAAAGGAGCTGGCATCTCACTCTCTTTGAATCTTCTTTATCATGCTAGGATTAGCAGGAAAAAGCAAAAAATTTCAGAATTGCACCTTGCAATGCGGAGAAATTACTGTTTGTGCATTTACAATATTTATTGATTTTTGCCATTGAAAAACATCATGTTATTCATATACAAGAAATGTTTGAAGCTACTGACTGAATGAAAAGAGCTGGCATCTCACTCTCTTTGAATCTTCTTTATCATGCTAGGATTAGCAGGAAAAAGCAAAAAAATTCAGAATTGCACCTCGCAATGTGGAGATATTACTGTTTGTGCATTTACAATATTCATTGATTTTTGCCATTGAAAAACGTCCAGAAATGTTTGAAGCTACTGACTGAATGAAAGGAGCTGGCATCTCACTCTCTTTGAATCTTGTTTATCATGCTAGGATTAGCAGGAAAGAGCAAAAAATTTCAGAATTGCACCTTGCAATGTGGAGATATTACTGTTTGTGCATTTACAATATTCATTGATTTTTGCCATTGAAAAACGTCCAGAAATGTTTGAAGCTACTGACTGAATGAAAGGAGCTGGCATCTCACTCTCTTTGAATCTTCTTTATCATGCTAGGATTAGCAGGAAAAAGCAAAAAATTTCAGAATTGCACCTTGCAATGCGGAGAAATTACTGTTTGTGCATTTACAATATTCATTGATTTTTGCCATTGAAAAACATCATGTTATTCATATACAAGAAATGTTTGAAGCTACTGACTGAATGAAAAGAGCTGGCATCTCACTCTCTTTGAATCTTCTTTATCATGCTAGGATTAGCAGGAAAAAGCAAAAAAATTCAGAATTGCACCTTGCAATGTGGAGATATTACTGTTTGTGCATTTACAATATTCATTGATTTTTGCCATTGAAAAACGTCCAGAAATGTTTGAAGCTACTGACTGAATGAAAGGAGCTGGCATCTCACTCTCTTTGAATCTTGTTTATCATGCTAGGATTAGCAGGAAAAAGCAAAAAATTTCAGAATTGCACCTTGCAATGTGGAGATATTACTGTTTGTGCATTTACAATATTCATTAATTTTTGCCATTGAAAAACGTCCAGAAATGTTTGAAGCTACTGACTGAATGAAAGGAGCTGGCATCTCACTCTCTTTGAATCTTCTTTATCATGCTATGATTAGCAGGAAAAAGCAAAAAATTTCAGAATTGCACCTTGCAATGTGGAGATATTACTGTTTGTGCATTTACAATATTCATTGATTTTTGCCATTGAAAAACGTCCAGAAATATTTGAAGCTACTGACTGAATGAAAGGAGCTGGCATCTCACTCTCTTTGAATCTTCTTTATCATGCTAAGAGGAGCAGGAAAAAGCAAAAAATTTCAGAATTGCACCTTGCAATGTGGAGATATTACTGTTTGTGCATTTACAATATTCATTGATTTTTGCCATTGAAAAACGTCCAGAAATGTTTGAAGCTACTGACTGAATGAAAGGAGCTGGCATCTCACTCTCTTTGAATCTTCTTTATCATGCTAGGATTAGCAGGAAAAAGCAAAAAATTTCAGAATTGCACCTTGCAATGCGGAGAAATTACTGTTTGTGCATTTACAATATTCATTGATTTTTGCCATTGAAAAACATCATGTTATTCATATACAAGAAATGTTTGAAGCTACTGACTGAATGAAAAGAGTTGGCATCTCACTCTCTTTGAATCTTCTTTATCATGCTAGGATTAGCAGGAAAAAGCAAAAAATTTCAGAATTGCACCTTGCAATGTGGAGATATTACTGTTTGTGCATTTACAATATTCATTGATTTTTGCCATTGAAAAACGTCCAGAAATGTTTGAAGCTACTGACTGAATGAAAGGAGCTGGCATCTCACTCTCTTTGAATCTTGTTTATCATGCTAGGATTAGCAGGAAAAAGCAAAAAATTTCAGAATTGCACCTTGCAATGTGGAGATATTACTGTTTGTGCATTTACAATATTCATTGATTTTTGCCATTGAAAAACGTCCAGAAATGTTTGAAGCTACTGACTGAATGAAAGGAGCTGGCATCTCACTCTCTTTGAATCTTCTTTATCATGCTAGGATTAGCAGGAAAAAGCAAAAAATTTCAGAATTGCACCTTGCAATGAAGAGAAATTACTGTTTGTGCATTTACAATATTCATTGATTTTTGCCATTGAAAAACATCATGTTATTCATATACCAGAAATGTTTGAAGCTACTGACTGAATGAAAAGAACTGGCATCTCACTCTCTTTGAATCTTCTTTATCAGGCTAGGATTAGCAGGAAAAAGCAAAAAATTTCAGAATTGCACCTTGCAATGTGGAGATATTACTGTTTGTGCATTTACAATATTCATTGATTTTTGCCATTGAAAAACGTCCAGAAATGTTTGAAGCTACTGACTGAATGAAAGGAGCTGGCATCTCACTCTCTTTGAATCTTGTTTATCATGCTAGGATTAGCAGGAAAAAGCAAAAAATTTCAGAATTGCACCTTGCAATGTGGAGATATTACTGTTTGTGCATTTACAATATTCATTGATTTTTGCCATTGAAAAACGTCCAGAAATGTTTGAAGCTACTGACTGAATGAAAGGAGCTGGCATCTCACTCTCTTTGAATCTTCTTTATCATGCTAGGATTAGCAGGAAAAAGCAAAAAATTTCAGAATTGCACCTTGCAATGTGGAGATATTACTGTTTGTGCATTTACAATATTCATTGATTTTTGCCATTGAAAAACGTCCAGAAATGTTTGAAGCTACTGACTGAATGAAAGGAGCTGGCATCTCACTCTCTTTGAATCTTCTTTATCATGCTAGGATTAGCAGGAAAAAGCAAAAAATTTCAGAATTGCACCTTGCAATGTGGAGATATTACTGTTTGTGCATTTACAATATTCATTGATTTTTGCCATTGAAAAACGTCCAGAAATGTTTGAAGCTACTGACTGAATGAAAGGAGCTGGCATCTCACTCTCTTTGAATCTTGTTTATCATGCTAGGATTAGCAGGAAAAAGCAAAAAATTTCAGAATTGCACCTTGCAATGTGGAGATATTACTGTTTGTGCATTTACAATATTCATTGATTTTTGCCATTGAAAAACGTCCAGAAATGTTTGAAGCTACTGACTGAATGAAAGGAGCTGGCATCTCACTCTCTTTGAATCTTCTTTATCATGCTAGGATTAGCAGGAAAAAGCAAAAAATTTCAGAATTGCACCTTGCAATGTGGAGATATTACTGTTTGTGCATTTACAATATTCATTGATTTTTGCCATTGAAAAACGTCCAGAAATGTTTGAAGCTACTGACTGAATGAAAGGAGCTGGCATCTCACTCTCTTTGAATCTTCTTTATCATGCTAGGATTAGCAGGAAAAAGCAAAAAATTTCAGAATTGCACCTTGCAATGTGGAGATATTACTGTTTGTGCATTTACAATATTCATTGATTTTTGCCATTGAAAAACGTCCAGAAATGTTTGAAGCTACTGACTGAATGAAAGGAGCTGGCATCTCACTCTCTTTGAATCTTCTTTATCATGCTAGGATTAGCAGGAAAAAGCAAAAAATTTCAGAATTGCACCTTGCAATGTGGAGATATTACTGTTTGTGCATTTACAATATTCATTGATTTTTGCCATTGAAAAACGTCCAGAAATGTTTGAAGCTACTGACTGAATGAAAGGAGCTGGCATCTCACTCTCTTTGAATCTTCTTTATCATGCTAGGATTAGCAGGAAAAAGCAAAAAATTTCAGAATTGCACCTTGCAATGTGGAGATATTACTGTTTGTGCATTTACAATATTCATTGATTTTTGCCATTGAAAAACGTCCAGAAATGTTTGAAGCTACTGACTGAATGAAAGGAGCTGGCATCTCACTCTCTTTGAATCTTCTTTATCATGCTAGGATTAGCAGGAAAAAGCTAAAAATTTCAGAATTGCACCTTGCAATGCGGAGAAATTACTGTTTGTGCATTTACAATATTCATTGATTTTTGCCATTGAAAAACATCATGTTATTCATATACCAGAAATGTTTGAAGCTACTGACTGAATGAAAAGAGCTGGCATCTCACTCTCTTTGAATCTTCTTTATCATGCTAAGAGGAGCAGGAAAAAGCAAAAAATTTCAGAATTGCACCTTGCAATGTGGAGATATTACTGTTTGTGCATTTACAATATTCATTGATTTTTGCCATTGAAAAACGTCCAGAAATGTTTGAAGCTACTGACTGAATGAAAGGAGCTGGCATCTCACTCTCTTTGAATCTTCTTTATCATGCTAGGATTAGCAGGAAAAAGCAAAAAATTTCAGAATTGCACCTTGCAATGCGGAGAAATTACTGTTTGTGCATTTACAATATTCATTGATTTTTGCCATTGAAAAACATCATGTTATTCATATACAAGAAATGTTTGAAGCTACTGACTGAATGAAAAGAGCTGGCATCTCACTCTCTTTGAATCTTCTTTATCATGCTAGGATTAGCAGGAAAAAGCAAAAAATTTCAGAATTGCACCTTGCAATGTGGAGATATTACTGTTTGTGCATTTACAATATTCATTGATTTTTGCCATTGAAAAACGTCCAGAAATGTTTGAAGCTACTGACTGAATGAAAGGAGCTGGCATCTCACTCTCTTTGAATCTTCTTTATCATGCTAGGATTAGCAGGAAAAAGCAAAAAATTTCAGAATTGCACCTTGCAATGTGGAGATATTACTGTTTGTGCATTTACAATATTCATTGATTTTTGCCATTGAAAAACGTCCAGAAATGTTTGAAGCTACTGACTGAATGAAAGGAGCTGGCATCTCACTCTCTTTGAATCTTCTTTATCATGCTAGGATTAGCAGGAAAAAGCAAAAAATTTCAGAATTGCACCTTGCAATGTGGAGATATTACTGTTTGTGCATTTACAATATTCATTGATTTTTGCCATTGAAAAACGTCCAGAAATGTTTGAAGCTACTGACTGAATGAAAGGAGCTGGCATCTCACTCTCTTTGAATCTTCTTTATCATGCTAACAGGAGCAGGAAAAAGCAAAAAATTTCAGAATTGCACCTTGCAATGTGGAGATATTACTGTTTGTGCATTTACAATATTCATTGATTTTTGCCATTGAAAAACGTCCAGAAATGTTTGAAGCTACTGACTGAATGAAAGGAGCTGGCATCTCACTCTCTTTGAATCTTCTTTATCATGCTAGGATTAGCAGGAAAAAGCAAAAAATTTCAGAATTGCACCTTGCAATGCGGAGAAATTACTGTTTGTGCATTTACAATATTTATTGATTTTTGCCATTGAAAAACATCATGTTATTCATATACAAGAAATGTTTGAAGCTACTGACTGAATGAAAAGAGCTGGCATCTCACTCTCTTTGAATCTTCTTTATCATGCTAGGATTAGCAGGAAAAAGCAAAAAAATTCAGAATTGCACCTTGCAATGTGGAGATATTACTGTTTGTGCATTTACAATATTCATTGATTTTTGCCATTGAAAAACGTCCAGAAATGTTTGAAGCTACTGACTGAATGAAAGGAGCTGGCATCTCACTCTCTTTGAATCTTGTTTATCATGCTAGGATTAGCAGGAAAGAGCAAAAAATTTCAGAATTGCACCTTGCAATGTGGAGATATTACTGTTTGTGCATTTACAATATTCATTGATTTTTGCCAATGAAAAACGTCCAGAAATGTTTGAAGCTACTGACTGAATGAAAGGAGCTGGCATCTCACTCTCTTTGAATCTTCTTTATCATGCTAGGATTAGCAGGAAAAAGCAAAAAATTTCAGAATTGCACCTTGCAATGCGGAGAAATTACTGTTTGTGCATTTACAATATTCATTGATTTTTGCCATTGAAAAACATCATGTTATTCATATACAAGAAATGTTTGAAGCTACTGACTGAATGAAAAGAGCTGGCATCTCACTCTCTTTGAATCTTCTTTATCATGCTAGGATTAGCAGGAAAAAGCAAAAAAATTCAGAATTGCACCTTGCAATGTGGAGATATTACTGTTTGTGCATTTACAATATTCATTGATTTTTGCCATTGAAAAACGTCCAGAAATGTTTGAAGCTACTGACTGAATGAAAGGAGCTGGCATCTCACTCTCTTTGAATCTTGTTTATCATGCTAGGATTAGCAGGAAAAAGCAAAAAATTTCAGAATTGCACCTTGCAATGTGGAGATATTACTGTTTGTGCATTTACAATATTCATTAATTTTTGCCATTGAAAAACGTCCAGAAATGTTTGAAGCTACTGACTGAATGAAAGGAGCTGGCATCTCACTCTCTTTGAATCTTCTTTATCATGCTATGATTAGCAGGAAAAAGCAAAAAATTTCAGAATTGCACCTTGCAATGTGGAGATATTACTGTTTGTGCATTTACAATATTCATTGATTTTTGCCATTGAAAAACGTCCAGAAATATTTGAAGCTACTGACTGAATGAAAGGAGCTGGCATCTCACTCTCTTTGAATCTTCTTTATCATGCTAAGAGGAGCAGGAAAAAGCAAAAAATTTCAGAATTGCACCTTGCAATGTGGAGATATTACTGTTTGTGCATTTACAATATTCATTGATTTTTGCCATTGAAAAACGTCCAGAAATGTTTGAAGCTACTGACTGAATGAAAGGAGCTGGCATCTCACTCTCTTTGAATCTTCTTTATCATGCTAGGATTAGCAGGAAAAAGCAAAAAATTTCAGAATTGCACCTTGCAATGCGGAGAAATTACTGTTTGTGCATTTACAATATTCATTGATTTTTGCCATTGAAAAACATCATGTTATTCATATACAAGAAATGTTTGAAGCTACTGACTGAATGAAAAGAGTTGGCATCTCACTCTCTTTGAATCTTCTTTATCATGCTAGGATTAGCAGGAAAAAGCAAAAAATTTCAGAATTGCACCTTGCAATGTGGAGATATTACTGTTTGTGCATTTACAATATTCATTGATTTTTGCCATTGAAAAACGTCCAGAAATGTTTGAAGCTACTGACTGAATGAAAGGAGCTGGCATCTCACTCTCTTTGAATCTTGTTTATCATGCTAGGATTAGCAGGAAAAAGCAAAAAATTTCAGAATTGCATCTTGCAATGTGGAGATATTACTGTTTGTGCATTTACAATATTCATTGATTTTTGCCATTGAAAAACGTCCAGAAATGTTTGAAGCTACTGACTGAATGAAAGGAGCTGGCATCTCACTCTCTTTGAATCTTCTTTATCATGCTAGGATTAGCAGGAAAAAGCAAAAAATTTCAGAATTGCACCTTGCAATGTGGAGATATTACTGTTTGTGCATTTACAATATTCATTGATTTTTGCCATTGAAAAACGTCCAGAAATGTTTGAAGCTACTGACTGAATGAAAGGAGCTGGCATCTCACTCTCTTTGAATCTTCTTTATCATGCTAGGATTAGCAGGAAAAAGCAAAAAATTTCAGAATTGCACCTTGCAATGTGGAGATATTACTGTTTGTGCATTTACAATATTCATTGATTTTTGCCATTGAAAAACGTCCAGAAATGTTTGAAGCTACTGACTGAATGAAAGGAGCTGGCATCTCACTCTCTTTGAATCTTCTTTATCATGCTAGGATTAGCAGGAAAAAGCAAAAAATTTCAGAATTGCACCTTGCAATGTGGAGATATTACTGTTTGTGCATTTACAATATTCATTGATTTTTGCCATTGAAAAACGTCCAGAAATGTTTGAAGCTACTGACTGAATGAAAGGAGCTGGCATCTCACTCTCTTTGAATCTTCTTTATCATGCTAGGATTAGCAGGAAAAAGCAATAAATTTCAGAATTGCACCTTGCAATGTGGAGATATTACTGTTTGTGCATTTAAAATATTCATTGATTTTTGCCATTGAAAAACGTCCAGAAATGTTTGAAGCTACTGACTGAATGAAAGGAGCTGGCATCTCACTCTCTTTGAATCTTCTTTATCATGCTAGGATTAGCAGGAAAAAGCAAAAAATTTCAGAATTGCACCTTGCAATGTGGAGATATTACTGTTTGTGCATTTACAATATTAATTGATTTTTGCCATTGAAAAACGTCCAGAAATGTTTGAAGCTACTGACTGAATGAAAGGAGCTGGCATCTCACTCTCTTTGAATCTTCTTTATCATGCTAGGATTAGCAGGAAAAAGCAAAAAATTTCAGAATTGCACCTTGCAATGAAGAGAAATTACTGTTTGTGCATTTACAATATTCATTGATTTTTGCCATTGAAAAACATCATGTTATTCATATACCAGAAATGTTTGAAGCTACTGACTGAATGAAAAGAACTGGCATCTCACTCTCTTTGAATCTTCTTTATCAGGCTAGGATTAGCAGGAAAAAGCAAAAAATTTCAGAATTGCACCTTGCAATGTGGAGATATTACTGTTTGTGCATTTACAATATTCATTGATTTTTGCCATTGAAAAACGTCCAGAAATGTTTGAAGCTACTGACTGAATGAAAGGAGCTGGCATCTCACTCTCTTTGAATCTTGTTTATCATGCTAGGATTAGCAGGAAAAAGCAAAAAATTTCAGAATTGCACCTTGCAATGTGGAGATATTACTGTTTGTGCATTTACAATATTCATTGATTTTTGCCATTGAAAAACGTCCAGAAATGTTTGAAGCTACTGACTGAATGAAAGGAGCTGGCATCTCACTCTCTTTGAATCTTCTTTATCATGCTAGGATTAGCAGGAAAAAGCAAAAAATTTCAGAATTGCACCTTGCAATGTGGAGATATTACTGTTTGTGCATTTACAATATTCATTGATTTTTGCCATTGAAAAACGTCCAGAAATGTTTGAAGCTACTGACTGAATGAAAGGAGCTGGCATCTCACTCTCTTTGAATCTTCTTTATCATGCTAGGATTAGCAGGAAAAAGCAAAAAATTTCAGAATTGCACCTTGCAATGTGGAGATATTACTGTTTGTGCATTTACAATATTCATTGATTTTTGCCATTGAAAAACGTCCAGAAATGTTTGAAGCTACTGACTGAATGAAAGGAGCTGGCATCTCACTCTCTTTGAATCTTCTTTATCATGCTAGGATTAGCAGGAAAAAGCAAAAAATTTCAGAATTGCACCTTGCAATGTGGAGATATTACTGTTTGTGCATTTACAATATTCATTGATTTTTGCCATTGAAAAACGTCCAGAAATGTTTGAAGCTACTGACTGAATGAAAGGAGCTGGCATCTCACTCTCTTTGAATCTTCTTTATCATGCTAGGATTAGCAGGAAAAAGCAAAAAATTTCAGAATTGCACCTTGCAATGTGGAGATATTACTGTTTGTGCATTTACAATATTCATTGATTTTTGCCATTGAAAAACGTCCAGAAATGTTTGAAGCTACTGACTGAATGAAAGGAGCTGGCATCTCACTCTCTTTGAATCTTCTTTATCATGCTAGGATTAGCAGGAAAAAGCTAAAAATTTCAGAATTGCACCTTGCAATGCGGAGAAATTACTGTTTGTACATTTACAATATTCATTGATTTTTGCCATTGAAAAACATCATGTTATTCATATACCAGAAATGTTTGAAGCTACTGACTGAATGAAAAGAGCTGGCATCTCACTCTCTTTGAATCTTCTTTATCATGCTAAGAGGAGCAGGAAAAAGCAAAAAATTTCAGAATTGCACCTTGCAATGTGGAGATATTACTGTTTGTGCATTTACAATATTCATTGATTTTTGCCAATGAAAAACGTCCAGAAATGTTTGAAGCTACTGACTGAATGAAAGGAGCTGGCATCTCACTCTCTTTGAATCTTCTTTATCATGCTAGGATTAGCAGGAAAAAGCAAAAAATTTCAGAATTGCACCTTGCAATGCGGAGAAATTACTGTTTGTGCATTTACAATATTCATTGATTTTTGCCATTGAAAAACATCATGTTATTCATATACAAGAAATGTTTGAAGCTACTGACTGAATGAAAAGAGCTGGCATCTCACTCTCTTTGAATCTTCTTTATCATGCTAGGATTAGCAGGAAAAAGCAAAAAATTTCAGAATTGCACCTTGCAATGTGGAGATATTACTGTTTGTGCATTTACAATATTCATTGATTTTTGCCATTGAAAAACGTCCAGAAATGTTTGAAGCTACTGACTGAATGAAAGGAGCTGGCATCTCACTCTCTTTGAATCTTCTTTATCATGCTAGGATTAGCAGGAAAAAGCAAAAAATTTCAGAATTGCACCTTGCAATGTGGAGATATTACTGTTTGTGCATTTACAATATTCATTGATTTTTGCCATTGAAAAACGTCCAGAAATGTTTGAAGCTACTGACTGAATGAAAGGAGCTGGCATCTCACTCTCTTTGAATCTTCTTTATCATGCTAGGATTAGCAGGAAAAAGCAAAAAATTTCAGAATTGCACCTTGCAATGTGGAGATATTACTGTTTGTGCATTTACAATATTCATTGATTTTTGCCATTGAAAAACGTCCAGAAATGTTTGAAGCTACTGACTGAATGAAAGGAGCTGGCATCTCACTCTCTTTGAATCTTCTTTATCATGCTAGGATTAGCAGGAAAAAGCAAAAAATTTCAGAATTGCACCTTGCAATGTGGAGATATTACTGTTTGTGCATTTACAATATTCATTGATTTTTGCCATTGAAAAACGTCCAGAAATGTTTGAAGCTACTGACTGAATGAAAGGAGCTGGCATCTCACTCTCTTTGAATCTTCTTTATCATGCTAGGATTAGCAGGAAAAAGCAATAAATTTCAGAATTGCACCTTGCAATGTGGAGATATTACTGTTTGTGCATTTAAAATATTCATTGATTTTTGCCATTGAAAAACGTCCAGAAATGTTTGAAGCTACTGACTGAATGAAAGGAGCTGGCATCTCACTCTCTTTGAATCTTCTTTATCATGCTAGGATTAGCAGGAAAAAGCAAAAAATTTCAGAATTGCACCTTGCAATGTGGAGATATTACTGTTTGTGCATTTACAATATTCATTGATTTTTGCCATTGAAAAACGTCCAGAAATGTTTGAAGCTACTGACTGAATGAAAGGAGCTGGCATCTCACTCTCTTTGAATCTTCTTTATCATGCTAGGATTAGCAGGAAAAAGCAAAAAATTTCAGAATTGCACCTTGCAATGAAGAGAAATTACTGTTTGTGCATTTACAATATTCATTGATTTTTGCCATTGAAAAACATCATGTTATTCATATACCAGAAATGTTTGAAGCTACTGACTGAATGAAAAGAACTGGCATCTCACTCTCTTTGAATCTTCTTTATCAGGCTAGGATTAGCAGGAAAAAGCAAAAAATTTCAGAATTGCACCTTGCAATGTGGAGATATTACTGTTTGTGCATTTACAATATTCATTGATTTTTGCCATTGAAAAACGTCCAGAAATGTTTGAAGCTACTGACTGAATGAAAGGAGCTGGCATCTCACTCTCTTTGAATCTTGTTTATCATGCTAGGATTAGCAGGAAAAAGCAAAAAATTTCAGAATTGCACCTTGCAATGTGGAGATATTACTGTTTGTGCATTTACAATATTCATTGATTTTTGCCATTGAAAAACGTCCAGAAATGTTTGAAGCTACTGACTGAATGAAAGGAGCTGGCATCTCACTCTCTTTGAATCTTCTTTATCATGCTAGGATTAGCAGGAAAAAGCAAAAAATTTCAGAATTGCACCTTGCAATGTGGAGATATTACTGTTTGTGCATTTACAATATTCATTGATTTTTGCCATTGAAAAACGTCCAGAAATGTTTGAAGCTACTGACTGAATGAAAGGAGCTGGCATCTCACTCTCTTTGAATCTTCTTTATCATGCTAGGATTAGCAGGAAAAAGCAAAAAATTTCAGAATTGCACCTTGCAATGTGGAGATATTACTGTTTGTGCATTTACAATATTCATTGATTTTTGCCATTGAAAAACGTCCAGAAATGTTTGAAGCTACTGACTGAATGAAAGGAGCTGGCATCTCACTCTCTTTGAATCTTCTTTATCATGCTAGGATTAGCAGGAAAAAGCAAAAAATTTCAGAATTGCACCTTGCAATGTGGAGATATTACTGTTTGTGCATTTACAATATTCATTGATTTTTGCCATTGAAAAACGTCCAGAAATGTTTGAAGCTACTGACTGAATGAAAAGAGCTGGCATCTCACTCTCTTTGAATCTTCTTTATCATGCTAGGATTAGCAGGAAAAAGCAAAAAATTTCAGAATTGCACCTTGCAATGCGGAGAAATTACTGTTTGTGCATTTACAATATTCATTGATTTTTGCCATTGAAAAACATCATGTTATTCATATACCAGAAATGTTTGAAGCTACTGACTGAATGAAAAGAGCTGGCATCTCACTCTCTTTGAATCTTCTTTATCATGCTAAGAGGAGCAGGAAAAAGCAAAAAATTTCAGAATTGCACCTTGCAATGTGGAGATATTACTGTTTGTGCATTTACAATATTCATTGATTTTTGCCATTGAAAAACGTCCAGAAATGTTTGAAGCTACTGACTGAATGAAAGGAGCTGGCATCTCACTCTCTTTGAATCTTCTTTATCATGCTAGGATTAGCAGGAAAAAGCAAAAAATTTCAGAATTGCACCTTGCAATGCGGAGAAATTACTGTTTGTGCATTTACAATATTCATTGATTTTTGCCATTGAAAAACATCATGTTATTCATATACAAGAAATGTTTGAAGCTACTGACTGAATGAAAAGAGCTGGCATCTCACTCTCTTTGAATCTTCTTTATCATGCTAGGATTAGCAGGAAAAAGCAAAAAATTTCAGAATTGCACCTTGCAATGTGGAGATATTACTGTTTGTGCATTTACAATATTCATTGATTTTTGCCATTGAAAAACGTCCAGAAATGTTTGAAGCTACTGACTGAATGAAAGGAGCTGGCATCTCACTCTCTTTGAATCTTCTTTATCATGCTAGGATTAGCAGGAAAAAGCAAAAAATTTCAGAATTGCACCTTGCAATGTGGAGATATTACTGTTTGTGCATTTACAATATTCATTGATTTTTGCCATTGAAAAACGTCCAGAAATGTTTGAAGCTACTGACTGAATGAAAGGAGCTGGCATCTCACTCTCTTTGAATCTTCTTTATCATGCTAGGATTAGCAGGAAAAAGCAAAAAATTTCAGAATTGCACCTTGCAATGTGGAGATATTACTGTTTGTGCATTTACAATATTCATTGATTTTTGCCATTGAAAAACGTCCAGAAATGTTTGAAGCTACTGACTGAATGAAAGGAGCTGGCATCTCACTCTCTTTGAATCTTATTTATCATGCTAACAGGAGCAGGAAAAAGCAAAAAATTTCAGAATTGCACCTTGCAATGTGGAGATATTACTGTTTGTGCATTTACAATATTCATTGATTTTTGCCATTGAAAAACGTCCAGAAATGTTTGAAGCTACTGACTGAATGAAAGGAGCTGGCATCTCACTCTCTTTGAATCTTCTTTATCATGCTAGGATTAGCAGGAAAAAGCAAAAAATTTCAGAATTGCACCTTGCAATGCGGAGAAATTACTGTTTGTGCATTTACAATATTTATTGATTTTTGCCATTGAAAAACATCATGTTATTCATATACAAGAAATGTTTGAAGCTACTGACTGAATGAAAAGAGCTGGCATCTCACTCTCTTTGAATCTTCTTTATCATGCTAGGATTAGCAGGAAAAAGCAAAAAAATTCAGAATTGCACCTTGCAATGTGGAGATATTACTGTTTGTGCATTTACAATATTCATTGATTTTTGCCATTGAAAAACGTCCAGAAATGTTTGAAGCTACTGACTGAATGAAAGGAGCTGGCATCTCACTCTCTTTGAATCTTGTTTATCATGCTAGGATTAGCAGGAAAGAGCAAAAAATTTCAGAATTGCACCTTGCAATGTGGAGATATTACTGTTTGTGCATTTACAATATTCATTGATTTTTGCCATTGAAAAACGTCCAGAAATGTTTGAAGCTACTGACTGAATGAAAGGAGCTGGCATCTCACTCTCTTTGAATCTTCTTTATCATGCTAGGATTAGCAGGAAAAAGCAAAACATTTCAGAATTGCACCTTGCAATGTGGAGATATTACTGTTTGTGCATTTACAATATTCATTGATTTTTGCCATTGAAAAACGTCCAGAAATGTTTGAAGCTACTGACTGAATGAAAGGAGCTGGCATCTCACTCTCTTTGAATCTTCTTTATCATATTAGGATTAGCAGGAAAAAGCAAAAAATTTCAGAATTGCACCTTGCAATGTGGAGATATTACTGTTTGTGCATTTACAATATTCATTGATTTTTGCCATTGAAAAACGTCCAGAAATGTTTGAAGCTACTGACTGAATGAAAGGAGCTGGCATCTCACTCTCTTTGAATCTTCTTTATCATGCTAGGATTAGCAGGAAAAAGCAAAAAATTTCAGAATTGCACCTTGCAATGCGGAGAAATTACTGTTTGTGCATTTACAATATTCATTGATTTTTGCCATTGAAAAACATCATGTTATTCATATACCAGAAATGTTTGAAGCTACTGACTGAATGAAAAGAGCTGGCATCTCACTCTCTTTGAATCTTCTTTATCATGCTAAGAGGAGCAGGAAAAAGCAAAAATTTCAGAATTGCACCTTGCAATGTGGAGATATTACTGTTTGTGCATTTACAATATTCATTGATTTTTGCCATTGAAAAACGTCCAGAAATGTTTGAAGCTACTGACTGAATGAAAGGAGCTGGCATCTCACTCTCTTTGAATCTTCTTTATCATGCTAGGATTAGCAGGAAAAAGCAAAAAATTTCAGAATTGCACCTTGCAATGCGGAGAAATTACTGTTTGTGCATTTACAATATTCATTGATTTTTGCCATTGAAAAACATCATGTTATTCATATACCAGAAATGTTTGAAGCTACTGACTGAATGAAAGGAGCTGGCATCTCACTCTCTTTGAATCTTCTTTATCATGCTAAGATGAGCAGGAAAAAGCAAAAAATTTCAGAATTGCACCTTGCAATGTGGAGATATTACTGTTTGTGCATTTACAATATTCATTGATTTTTGCCATTGAAAAACGTCCAGAAATGTTTGAAGCTACTGACTGAATGAAAGGAGCTGGCATCTCACTCTCTTTGAATCTTCTTTATCATGCTAAGAGGAGCAGGAAAAAGCAAAAAATTTCAGAATTGCACCTTGCAATGTGGAGATATTACTGTTTGTGCATTTACAATATTCATTGATTTTTGCCATTGAAAAACGTCCAGAAATGTTTGAAGCTACTGACTGAATGAAAGGAGCTGGCATCTCACTCTCTTTGAATCTTCTTTATCATGCTAGGATTAGCAGGAAAAAGCAAAAAATTTCAGAATTGCACCTTGCAATGCGGAGAAATTACTGTTTGTGCATTTACAATATTCATTGATTTTTGCCATTGAAAAACATCATGTTATTCATATACAAGAAATGTTTGAAGCTACTGACTGAATGAAAAGAGCTGGCATCTCACTCTCTTTGAATCTTCTTTATCATGCTAGGATTAGCAGGAAAAAGCAAAAAATTTCAGAATTGCACCTTGCAATGTGGAGATATTACTGTTTGTGCATTTACAATATTCATTGATTTTTGCCATTGAAAAACATCCAGAAATGTTTGAAGCTACTGACTGAATGAAAGGAGCTGGCATCTCACTCTCTTTGAATCTTGTTTATCATGCTAGGATTAGCAGGAAAAAGCAAAAAATTTCAGAATTGCACCTTGCAATGTGGAGATATTACTGTTTGTGCATTTACAATATTCATTGATTTTTGCCATTGAAAAACGTCCAGAAATGTTTGAAGCTACTGACTGAATGAAAGGAGCTGGCATCTCACTCTCTTTGAATCTTCTTTATCATGCTAGGATTAGCAGGAAAAAGCAAAAAATTTCAGAATTGCACCTTGCAATGTGGAGATATTACTGTTTGTGCATTTACAATATTCATTGATTTTTGCCATTGAAAAACGTCCAGAAATGTTTGAAGCTACTGACTGAATGAAAGGAGCTGGCATCTCACTCTCTTTGAATCTTCTTTATCATGCTAGGATTAGCAGGAAAAAGCAAAAAATTTCAGAATTGCACCTTGCAATGTGGAGATATTACTGTTTGTGCATTTAAAATATTCATTGATTTTTGCCATTGAAAAACGTCCAGAAATGTTTGAAGCTACTGACTGAATGAAAGGAGCTGGCATCTCACTCTCTTTGAATCTTCTTTATCATGCTAAGATTAGCAGGAAAAAGCAAAAAATTTCAGAATTGCACCTTGCAATGTGGAGATATTACTGTTTGTGCATTTACAATATTCATTGATTTTTGCCATTGAAAAACGTCCAGAAATGTTTGAAGCTACTGACTGAATGAAAGGAGCTGGCATCTCACTCTCTTTGAATCTTCTTTATCATGCTAGGATTAGCAGGAAAAAGCAAAAAATTTCAGAATTGCACCTTGCAATGAAGAGAAATTACTGTTTGTGCATTTACAATATTCATTGATTTTTGCCATTGAAAAACATCATGTTATTCATATACCAGAAATGTTTGAAGCTACTGACTGAATGAAAAGAACTGGCATCTCACTCTCTTTGAATCTTCTTTATCAGGCTAGGATTAGCAGGAAAAAGCAAAAAATTTCAGAATTGCACCTTGCAATGTGGAGATATTACTGTTTGTGCATTTACAATATTCATTGATTTTTGCCATTGAAAAACGTCCAGAAATGTTTGAAGCTACTGACTGAATGAAAGGAGCTGGCATCTCACTCTCTTTGAATCTTGTTTATCATGCTAGGATTAGCAGGAAAAAGCAAAAAATTTCAGAATTGCACCTTGCAATGTGGAGATATTACTGTTTGTGCATTTACAATATTCATTGATTTTTGCCATTGAAAAACGTCCAGAAATGTTTGAAGCTACTGACTGAATGAAAGGAGCTGGCATCTCACTCTCTTTGAATCTTCTTTATCATGCTAGGATTAGCAGGAAAAAGCAAAAAATTTCAGAATTGCACCTTGCAATGTGGAGATATTACTGTTTGTGCATTTACAATATTCATTGATTTTTGCCATTGAAAAACGTCCAGAAATGTTTGAAGCTACTGACTGAATGAAAGGAGCTGGCATCTCACTCTCTTTGAATCTTCTTTATCATGCTAGGATTAGCAGGAAAAAGCAAAAAATTTCAGAATTGCACCTTGCAATGTGGAGATATTACTGTTTGTGCATTTACAATATTCATTGATTTTTGCCATTGAAAAACGTCCAGAAATGTTTGAAGCTACTGACTGAATGAAAGGAGCTGGCATCTCACTCTCTTTGAATCTTCTTTATCATGCTAGGATTAGCAGGAAAAAGCAAAAAATTTCAGAATTGCACCTTGCAATGTGGAGATATTACTGTTTGTGCATTTACAATATTCATTGATTTTTGCCATTGAAAAACGTCCAGAAATGTTTGAAGCTACTGACTGAATGAAAGGAGCTGGCATCTCACTCTCTTTGAATCTTCTTTATCATGCTAGGATTAGCAGGAAAAAGCAAAAAATTTCAGAATTGCACCTTGCAATGCGGAGAAATTACTGTTTGTGCATTTACAATATTCATTGATTTTTGCCATTGAAAAACATCATGTTATTCATATACCAGAAATGTTTGAAGCTACTGACTGAATGAAAAGAGCTGGCATCTCACTCTCTTTGAATCTTCTTTATCATGCTAAGAGAAGCAGGAAAAAGCAAAAAATTTCAGAATTGCACCTTGCAATGTGGAGATATTACTGTTTGTGCATTTACAATATTCATTGATTTTTGCCATTGAAAAACGTCCAGAAATGTTTGAAGCTACTGACTGAATGAAAGGAGCTGGCATCTCACTCTCTTTGAATCTTCTTTATCATGCTAGGATTAGCAGGAAAAAGCAAAAAATTTCAGAATTGCACCTTGCAATGCGGAGAAATTACTGTTTGTGCATTTACAATATTCATTGATTTTTGCCATTGAAAAACATCATGTTATTCATATACAAGAAATGTTTGAAGCTACTGACTGAATGAAAAGAGCTGGCATCTCACTCTCTTTGAATCTTCTTTATCATGCTAGGATTAGCAGGAAAAAGCAAAAAATTTCAGAATTGCACCTTGCAATGTGGAGATATTACTGTTTGTGCATTTACAATATTCATTGATTTTTGCCATTGAAAAACGTCCAGAAATGTTTGAAGCTACTGACTGAATGAAAGGAGCTGGCATCTCACTCTCTTTGAATCTTGTTTATCATGCTAGGATTAGCAGGAAAGAGCAAAAAATTTCAGAATTGCACCTTGCAATGTGGAGATATTACTGTTTGTGCATTTACAATATTCATTGATTTTTGCCATTGAAAAACATCCAGAAATGTTTGAAGCTACTGACTGAATGAAAGGAGCTGGCATCTCACTCTCTTTGAATCTTCTTTATCATGCTAGGATTAGCAGGAAAAAGCAAAAAATTTCAGAATTGCACCTTGCAATGTGGAGATATTACTGTTTGTGCATTTACAATATTCATTGATTTTTGCCATTGAAAAACGTCCAGAAATGTTTGAAGCTACTGACTGAATGAAAGGAGCTGGCATCTCACTCTCTTTGAATCTTCTTTATCATACTAGGATTAGCAGGAAAAAGCAAAAAATTTCAGAATTGCACCTTGCAATGTGGAGATATTACTGTTTGTGCATTTACAATATTCATTGATTTTTGCCATTGAAAAACGTCCAGAAATGTTTGAAGCTACTGACTGAATGAAAGGAGCTGGCATCTCACTCTCTTTGAATCTTCTTTATCATGCTAGGATTAGCAGGAAAAAGCAAAATATTTCAGAATTGCACCTTGCAATGCGGAGAAATTACTGTTTGTGCATTTACAATATTCATTGATTTTTGCCATTGAAAAACATCATGTTATTCATATACCAGAAATGTTTGAAGCTACTGACTGAATGAAAAGAGCTGGCATCTCACTCTCTTTGAATCTTCTTTATCATGCTAAGAGGAGCAGGAAAAAGCAAAAAATTTCAGAATTGCACCTTGCAATGTGGAGATATTACTGTTTGTGCATTTACAATATTCATTGATTTTTGCCATTGAAAAATGTCCAGAAATGTTTGAAGCTACTGACTGAATGAAAGGAGCTGGCATCTCACTCTCTTTGAATCTTGTTTATCATGCTAGGATTAGCAGGAAAGAGCAAAAAATTTCAGAATTGCACCTTGCAATGTGGAGATATTACTGTTTGTGCATTTACAATATTCATTGATTTTTGCCATTGAAAAACATCCAGAAATGTTTGAAGCTACTGACTGAATGAAAGGAGCTGGCATCTCACTCTCTTTGAATCTTCTTTATCATGCTAGGATTAGCAGGAAAAAGCAAAAAATTTCAGAATTGCACCTTGCAATGTGGAGATATTACTGTTTGTGCATTTACAATATTCATTGATTTTTGCCATTGAAAAACGTCCAGAAATGTTTGAAGCTACTGACTGAATGAAAGGAGCTGGCATCTCACTCTCTTTGAATCTTCTTTATCATACTAGGAGTAGCAGGAAAAAGCAAAAAATTTCAGAATTGCACCTTGCAATGTGGAGATATTACTGTTTGTGCATTTACAATATTCATTGATTTTTGCCATTGAAAAACGTCCAGAAATGTTTGAAGCTACTGACTGAATGAAAGGAGCTGGCATCTCACTCTCTTTGAATCTTCTTTATCATGCTAGGATTAGCAGGAAAAAGCAAAATATTTCAGAATTGCACCTTGCAATGCGGAGAAATTACTGTTTGTGCATTTACAATATTCATTGATTTTTGCCATTGAAAAACATCATGTTATTCATATACCAGAAATGTTTGAAGCTACTGACTGAATGAAAAGAGCTGGCATCTCACTCTCTTTGAATCTTCTTTATCATGCTAAGAGGAGCAGGAAAAAGCAAAAAATTTCAGAATTGCACCTTGCAATGTGGAGATATTACTGTTTGTGCATTTACAATATTCATTGATTTTTGCCATTGAAAAACGTCCAGAAATGTTTGAAGCTACTGACTGAATGAAAGGAGCTGGCATCTCACTCTCTTTGAATCTTCTTTATCATGCTAGGATTAGCAGGAAAAAGCAAAAAATTTCAGAATTGCACCTTGCAATGCGGAGAAATTACTGTTTGTGCATTTACAATATTCATTGATTTTTGCCATTGAAAAACATCATGTTATTCATATACCAGAAATGTTTGAAGCTACTGACTGAATGAAAGGAGCTGGCATCTCACTCTCTTTGAATCTTCTTTATCATGCTAAGATGAGCAGGAAAAAGCAAAAAATTTCAGAATTGCACCTTGCAATGTGGAGATATTACTGTTTGTGCATTTACAATATTCATTGATTTTTGCCATTGAAAAACGTCCAGAAATGTTTGAAGCTACTGACTGAATGAAAGGAGCTGGCATCTCACTCTCTTTGAATCTTCTTTATCATGCTAAGAGGAGCAGGAAAAAGCAAAAAATTTCAGAATTGCACCTTGCAATGCGGAGAAATTACTGTTTGTGCATTTACAATATTCATTGATTTTTGCCATTGAAAAACGTACAGAAATGTTTGAAGCTACTGACTGAATGAAAGGAGCTGGCATCTCACTCTCTTTGAATCTTCTTTATCATGCTAGGATTAGCAGGAAAAAGCAAAAAATTTCAGAATTATACCTTGCAATGAGGAGAAATTACTGTTTGTGCATTTACAATATTCATTGATTTTTGCCATTGAAAAACATCATGTTATTCATATACCAGAAATGTTTGAAGCTACTGACTGAATGAAAAGAGCTGGCATCTCACTCTCTTTGAATCTTCTTTATCATGCTAGGATTAGCAGGAAAAAGCAAAAAATTTCAGAATTGCACCTTGCAATGTGGAGATATTACTGTTTGTGCATTTACAATATTCATTGATTTTTGCCATTGAAAAACGTCCAGAAATGTTTGAAGATACTGACTGAATGAAAGGAGCTGGCATCTCACTCTCTTTGAATCTTCTTTATCATGCTAGGATTAGCAGGAAAAAGCAAAAAAATTCAGAATTGCACCTTGCAATGTGGAGATATTACTGTTTGTGCATTTACAATATTCATTGATTTTTGCCATTGAAAAACATCCAGAAATGTTTGAAGCTACTGACTGAATGAAAGGAGCTGGCATCTCACTCTCTTTGAATCTTCTTTATCATGCTAGGATTAGCAGGAAAAAGCAAAAAATTTCAGAATTGCACCTTGCAATGTGGAGATATTACTGTTTGTGCATTTACAATATTCATTGATTTTTGCCATTGAAAAACGTCCAGAAATGTTTGAAGCTACTGACTGAATGAAAAGAGCTGGCATCTCACTCTCTTTGAATCTTCTTTATCATGCTAAGAGGAGCAGGAAAAAGCAAAAAATTTCAGAATTGCACCTTGCAATGTGGAGATATTACTGTTTGTGCATTTACAATATTCATTGATTTTTGCCATTGAAAAACGTCCAGAAATGTTTGAAGCTACTGACTGAATGAAAGGAGCTGGCATATCACTCTCTTTGAATCTTCTTTATCATGCTAGGATTAGCAGGAAAAAGCAAAAAATTTCAGAATTGCACCTTGCAATGAGGAGAAATTACTGTTTGTGCATTTACAATATTCATTGATTTTTGCCATTGAAAAACATCATGTTATTCATATACCAGAAATGTTTGAAGCTACTGACTGAATGAAAACAGCTGGCATCTCACTCTCTTTGAATCTTCTTTATCATGCTAAGAGGAGCAGGAAAAATCAAAAAATTTCAGAATTGCACCTTGCAATGTGGAGATATTACTGTTTGTGCATTTACAATATTCATTGATTTTTGCCATTGAAAAACGTCCAGAAATGTTTGAAGCTACTGACTGAATGAAAGGAGCTGGCATCTCACTCTCTTTGAATCTTCTTTATCATGCTAGGATTAGCAGGAAAAAGCAAAAAATTTCAGAATTGCACCTTGCAATGAGGAGAAATTACTGTTTGTGCATTTACAATATTCATTGATTTTTGCCATTGAAAAACATCATGTTATTCATATACCAGAAATGTTTGAAGCTACTGACTGAATGAAAAGAGCTGGAATCTCACTCTCTTTGAATCTTCTTTATCATGCTAAGAGGAGCAGGAAAAAGCAAAAAATTTCAGAATTGCACCTTGCAATGTGGAGAAATTACTGTTTGTGCATTTACAATATTCATTGATTTTTGCCATTGAAAAACGTCCAGAAATGTTTGAAGCTACTGACTGAATGAAAGGAGCTGGCATCTCACTCTCTTTGAATCTTCTTTATCATGCTAGGATTAGCAGGAAAAAGCAAAAAATTTCAGAATTGCACCTTGCAATGTGGAGATATTACTGTTTGTGCATTTACCATATTCATTGATTTTTGCCATTGAAAAACATCATGTTATTCATATACCAGAAATGTTTGAAGCTACTGACTGAATGAAAAGAGCTGGCATCTCACTCTCTTTGAATCTTCTTTATCATGCTAAGAGGAGCAGGAAAAAGTAAAAAATTTCAGAATTGCACCTTGCAATGTGAAGATATTACTGTTTGTGCATTTACAATATTCATTGATTTTTGCCATTGAAAAACGTCCAGAAATGTTTGAAGCTACTGACTGAATGAAAGGAGCTGGCATCTCACTCTCTTTGAATCTTCTTTATCATGCTAAGAGGAGCAGGAAAAAGCAAAAAATTTCAGAATTGCACCTTGCAATGCGGAGAAATTACTGTTTGTGCATTTACAATATTCATTGATTTTTGCCATTGAAAAACGTCCAGAAATGTTTGAAGCTACTGACTGAATGAAAGGAGCTGGCATCTCACTCTCTTTGAATCTTCTTTATCATGCTAGGATTAGCAGGAAAAAGCAAAAAATTTCAGAATTGCACCTTGCAATGAGGAGAAATTACTGTTTGTGCATTTACAATATTCATTGATTTTTGCCATTGAAAAACATCATGTTATTCATATACCAGAAATGTTTGAAGCTATTGACTGAATGAAAGGAGCTGGCATCTCACTCTCTTTGAATCTTCTTTATCATGCTAGGATTAGCAGGAAAAAGCAAAAAATTTCAGAATTGCACCTTGCAATGCGGAGAAATTACTGTTTGTGCATTTACAATATTCATTGATTTTTGTCATTGAAAAACATCATGTTATTCATATACCAGAAATGTTTGAAGCTACTGACTGAATGAAAACAGCTGGCATCTCACTCTCTTTGAATCTTCTTTATCATGCTAAGAGGAGCAGGAAAAAGCAAAAAATTTCAGAATTGCACCTTGCAATGTGGAGATATTACTGTTTGTGCATTTACAATATTCATTGATTTTTGCCATTGAAAAACGTCCAGAAATGTTTGAAGCTACTGACTGAATGAAAGGAGCTGGCATCTCACTCTCTTTGAATCTTCTTTATCATGCTAGGATTAGCAGGAAAAAGCAAAAAATTTCAGAATTGCACCTTGCAATGAGGAGAAATTACTGTTTGTGCATTTACAATATTCATTGATTTTTGCCATTGAAAAACATCATGTTATTCATATACCAGAAATGTTTGAAGCTACTGACTGAATGAAAACAGCTGGCATCTCACTCTCTTTGAATCTTCTTTATCATGCTAAGAGGAGCAGGAAAAAGCAAAAAATTTCAGAATTGCACCTTGCAATGTGGAGATATTACTGTTTGTGCATTTACAATATTCATTGATTTTTGCCATTGAAAAACGTCCAGAAATGTTTGAAGCTAATGACTGAATGAAAGGAGCTGGCATCTCACTCTCTTTGAATCTTCTTTATCATGCTAGGATTAGCAGGAAAAAGCAAAAAATTTCAGAATTGCACCTTGCAATGAGGAGAAATTACTGTTTGTGCATTTACAATATTCATTGATTTTTGCCATTGAAAAACGTCCAGAAATGTTTGAAGCTACTGACTGAATGAAAGGAGCTGGCATCTCACTCTCTTTGAATCTTCTTTATCATGCTAGGATTAGCAGGAAAAAGCAAAAAATTTCAGAATTGCACCTTGCAATGTGGAGATATTACTGTTTGTGCATTTACAATATTCATTGATTTTTGCCATTGAAAAACATCATGTTATTCATATACCAGAAATGTTTGAAGCTACTGACTGAATGAAAAGAGCTGGCATCTCACTCTTTTTGAATCTTCTTTATCATGCTAAGAGGAGCAGGAAAAAGCAAAAAATTTCAGAATTGCACCTTGCAATGTGAAGATATTACTGTTTGTGCATTTACAATATTCATTGATTTTTGCCATTGAAAAACGTCCAGAAATGTTTGAAGCTACTGACTGAATGAAAGGAGCTGGCATCTCACTCTCTTTGAATCTTCTTTATCATGCTAAGAGGAGCAGGAAAAAGCAAAAAATTTCAGAATTGCACCTTGCAATGCGGAGAAATTACTGTTTGTGCATTTACAATATTCATTGATTTTTGCCATTGAAAAACGTCCAGAAATGTTTGAAGCTACTGACTGAATGAAAGGAGCTGGCATCTCACTCTCTTTGAATCTTCTTTATCATGCTAGGATTAGCAGGAAAAAGCAAAAAATTTCAGAATTGCACCTTGCAATGAGGAGAAATTACTGTTTGTGCATTTACAATATTCATTGATTTTTGCCATTGAAAAACATCATGTTATTCATATACCAGAAATGTTTGAAGCTACTGACTGAATGAAAAGAGCTGGCATCTCACTCTCTTTGAATCTTCTTTATCATGCTAGGATTAGCAGGAAAAAGCAAAAAATTTCAGAATTGCACCTTGCAATGTGGAGATATTACTGTTTGTGCATTTACAATATTCATTGATTTTTGCCATTGAAAAACGTCCAGAAATGTTTGAAGATACTGACTGAATGAAAGGAGCTGGCATCTCACTCTCTTTGAATCTTCTTTATCATGCTAGGATTAGCAGGAAAAAGCAAAAAAATTCAGAATTGCACCTTGCAATGTGGAGATATTACTGTTTGTGCATTTACAATATTCATTGATTTTTCCCATTGAAAAACGTCCAGAAATGTTTGAAGCTACTGACTGAATGAAAGGAGCTGGCATCTCACTCTCTTTGAATCTTCTTTATCATGCTAGGATTAGCAGGAAAAAGCAAAAAATTTCAGAATTGCACCTTGCAATGTGGAGATATTACTGTTTGTGCATTTACAATATTCATTGATTTTTGCCATTGAAAAACGTCCAGAAATGTTTGAAGCTACTGACTGAATGAAAACAGCTGGCATCTCACTCTCTTTGAATCTTCTTTATCATGCTAAGAGGAGCAGGAAAAAGCAAAAAATTTCAGAATTGCACCTTGCAATGTGGAGATATTACTGTTTGTGCTTTTACAATATTCATTGATTTTTGCCATTGAAAAACGTCCAGAAATGTTTGAAGCTACTGACTGAATGAAAGGAGCTGGCATCTCACTCTCTTTGAATCTTCTTTATCATGCTAGGATTAGCAGGAAAAAGCAAAAAATTTCAGAATTGCACCTTGCAATGAGGAGAAATTACTGTTTGTGCATTTACAATATTCATTGATTTTTGCCATTGAAAAACATCATGTTAATCATATACCAGAAATGTTTGAAGCTACTGACTGAATGAAAAGAGCTGGCATCTCACTCTCTTTGAATCTTCTTTATCATGCTAAGAGGAGCAGGAAAAAGCAAAAAAATTCAGAATTGCACCTTGCAATGTGGAGAAATTACTGTTTGTGCATTTACAATATTCATTGATTTTTGCCATTGAAAAACGTCCAGAAATGTTTGAAGCTACTGACTGAATGAAAGGAGCTGGCATCTCACTCTCTTTGAATCTTCTTTATCTTGCTAGGATTAGCAGGAAAAAGCAAAAAATTTCAGAATTGCACCTTGCAATGTGAAGATATTACTGTTTGTGCATTTACCATATTCATTGATTTTTGCCATTGAAAAACATCATGTTATTCATATACCAGAAATGTTTGAAGCTACTGACTGAATGAAAAGAGCTGGCATCTCACTCTCTTTGAATCTTCTTTATCATGCTAAGAGGAGCAGGAAAAAGTAAAATATTTCAGAATTGCACCTTGCAATGTGAAGATATTACTGTTTGTGCATTTACAATATTCATTGATTTTTGCCATTGAAAAACGTCCAGAAATGTTTGAAGCTACTGACTGAATGAAAGGAGCTGGCATCTCACTCTCTTTGAATCTTCTTTATCATGCTAAGAGGAGCAGGAAAAAGCAAAAAATTTCAGAATTGCACCTTGCAATGCGGAGAAATTACTGTTTGTGCATTTACAATATTCATTGATTTTTGCCATTGAAAAACGTCCAGAAATGTTTGAAGCTACTGACTGAATGAAAGGAGCTGGAATCTCACTCTCTTTGAAGCTTCTTTATCATGCTAGGATTAGCAGGAAAAAGCAAAAAATTTCAGAATTGCACCTTGCAATGAGGAGAAATTACTGTTTGTGCATTTACAATATTCATTGATTTTTGCCATTGAAAAACATCATGTTATTCATATACCAGAAATGTTTGAAGCTAGTGACTGAATGAAAAGAGCTGGCATCTCACTCTCTTTGAATCTTCTTTATCATGCTAGGATTAGCAGGAAAAAGCAAAAAATTTCAGAATTGCAACTTGCAATGTGGAGATATTACTGTTTGTGCATTTACAATATTCATTGATTTTTGCCATTGAAAAACGTCCAGAAATGTTTGAAGATACTGACTGAATGAAAGGAGCTGGCATCTCACTCTCTTTGAATCTTCTTTATCATGCTAGGATTAGCAGGAAAAAGCAAAAAATTTCAGAATTGCACCTTGCAATGTGTAGATATTACTGTTTGTGCATTTACAATATTCATTGATTTTTGCCATTGAAAAACATCATGTTATTCATATACCAGAAATGTTTGAAGCTACTGACTGAATGAAAAGAGCTGGCATCTCACTCTTTTTGAATCTTCTTTATCATGCTAAGAGGAGCAGGAAAAAGCAAAAAATTTCAGAATTGCACCTTGCAATGTGAAGATATTACTGTTTGTGCATTTACAATATTCATTGATTTTTGCCATTGAAAAACGTCCAGAAATGTTTGAAGCTACTGACTGAATGAAAGGAGCTGGCATCTCACTCTCTTTGAATCTTCTTTATCATGCTAAGAGGAGCAGGAAAAAGCAAAAAATTTCAGAATTGCACCTTGCAATGCGGAGAAATTACTGTTTGTGCATTTACAATATTCATTGATTTTTGCCATTGAAAAACGTCCAGAAATGTTTGAAGCTACTGACTGAATGAAAGGAGCTGGCATCTCACTCTCTTTGAATCTTCTTTATCATGCTAGGATTAGCAGGAAAAAGCAAAAAATTTCAGAATTGCACCTTGCAATGAGGAGAAATTACTGTTTGTGCATTTACAATATTCATTGATTTTTGCCATTGAAAAACGTCCAGAAATGTTTGAAGATACTGACTGAATGAAAAGAGCTGGCATCTCACTCTCTTTGAATCTTCTTTATCATGCTAGGATTAGCAGGAAAAAGCAAAAAATTTCAGAATTGCACCTTGCAATGTGGAGATATTACTGTTTGTGCATTTACAATATTCATTGATTTTTGCCATTGAAAAACGTCCAGAAATGTTTGAAGATACTGACTGAATGAAAGGAGCTGGCATCTCACTCTCTTTGAATCTTCTTTATCATGCTAGGATTAGCAGGAAAAAGCAAAAAAATTCAGAATTGCACCTTGCAATGTGGAGATATTACTGTTTGTGCATTTACAATATTCATTGATTTTTGCCATTGAAAAACGTCCAGAAATGTTTGAAGCTACTGACTGAATGAAAACAGCTGGCATCTCACTCTCTTTGAATCTTCTTTATCATGCTAAGAGGAGCAGGAAAAAGCAAAAAATTTCAGAATTGCACCTTGCAATGTGGAGATATTACTGTTTGTGCTTTTACAATATTCATTGATTTTTGCCATTGAAAAACGTCCAGAAATGTTTGAAGCTACTGACTGAATGAAAGGAGCTGGCATCTCACTCTCTTTGAATCTTCTTTATCATGCTAGGATTAGCAGGAAAAAGCAAAAAATTTCAGAATTGCACCTTGCAATGAGGAGAAATTACTGTTTGTGCATTTACAATATTCATTGATTTTTGCCATTGAAAAACATCATGTTAATCATATACCAGAAATGTTTGAAGCTACTGACTGAATGAAAAGAGCTGGCATCTCACTCTCTTTGAATCTTCTTTATCATGCTAAGAGGAGCAGGAAAAAGCAAAAAAATTCAGAATTGCACCTTGCAATGTGGAGAAATTACTGTTTGTGCATTTACAATATTCATTGATTTTTGCCATTGAAAAACGTCCAGAAATGTTTGAAGCTACTGACTGAATGAAAGGAGCTGGCATCTCACTCTCTTTGAATCTTCTTTATCTTGCTAGGATTAGCAGGAAAAAGCAAAAAATTTCAGAATTGCACCTTGCAATGTGAAGATATTACTGTTTGTGCATTTACCATATTCATTGATTTTTGCCATTGAAAAACATCATGTTATTCATATACCAGAAATGTTTGAAGCTACTGACTGAATGAAAAGAGCTGGCATCTCACTCTCTTTGAATCTTCTTTATCATGCTAAGAGGAGCAGGAAAAAGTAAAATATTTCAGAATTGCACCTTGCAATGTGAAGATATTACTGTTTGTGCATTTACAATATTCATTGATTTTTGCCATTGAAAAACGTCCAGAAATGTTTGAAGCTACTGACTGAATGAAAGGAGCTGGCATCTCACTCTCTTTGAATCTTCTTTATCATGCTAAGAGGAGCAGGAAAAAGCAAAAAATTTCAGAATTGCACCTTGCAATGCGGAGAAATTACTGTTTGTGCATTTACAATATTCATTGATTTTTGCCATTGAAAAACGTCCAGAAATGTTTGAAGCTACTGACTGAATGAAAGGAGCTGGCATCTCACTCTCTTTGAAGCTTCTTTATCATGCTAGGATTAGCAGGAAAAAGCAAAAAATTTCAGAATTGCACCTTGCAATGAGGAGAAATTACTGTTTGTGCATTTACAATATTCATTGATTTTTGCCATTGAAAAACATCATGTTATTCATATACCAGAAATGTTTGAAGCTAGTGACTGAATGAAAAGAGCTGGCATCTCACTCTCTTTGAATCTTCTTTATCATGCTAGGATTAGCAGGAAAAAGCAAAAAATTTCAGAATTGCACCTTGCAATGTGGAGATATTACTGTTTGTGCATTTACAATATTCATTGATTTTTGCCATTGAAAAACGTCCAGAAATGTTTGAAGATACTGACTGAATGAAAGGAGCTGGCATCTCACTCTCTTTGAATCTTCTTTATCATGCTAGGATTAGCAGGAAAAAGCAAAAAATTTCAGAATTGCACCTTGCAATGTGGAGATATTACTGTTTGTGCATTTACAATGTTCATTGATTTTTGCCATTGAAAAACGTCCAGAAATGTTTGAAGCTACTGACTGAATGAAAGGAGCTGGCATCTCACTCTCTTTGAATCTTCTTTATCATGCTAGGATTAGCAGGAAAAAGCAAAAAATTTCAGAATTGCACCTTGCAATGAGGAGAAATTACTGTTTGTGCATTTACAATATTCTTTGATTTTTGCCATTGAAAAACATCATGTTATTCATATACCAGAAATGTTTGAAGCTACTGACTGAATGAAAAGAGCTGGCATCTCACTCTCTTTGAATCTTCTTTATCATGCTAGGATTAGCAGGAAAAAGCAAAAAATTTCAGAATTGCACCTTGCAATGTGGAGATATTACTGTTTGTGCATTTGCAATATTCATTGATTTTTGCCATTGAAAAACGTCCAGAAATGTTTGAAGCTACTGACTGAATGAAAGGAGCTGGCATCTCACTCTCTTTGAATCTTCTTTATCATGCTAGGATTAGCAGGAAAAAGCAAAAAATTTCAGAATTGCACCTTGCAATGTGGAGATATTACTGTTTGTGCATTTACAATATTCATTGATTTTTGCCATTGAAAAACGTCCAGAAATGTTTGAAGCTACTGACTGAATGAAAGGAGCTGGCATCTCACTCTCTTTGAATCTTCTTTATCATGCTAGGATTAGCAGGAAAAAGCAAAAAATTTCAGAATTGCACCTTGCAATGTGGAGATATTACTGTTTGTGCATTTACAATATTCATTGATTTTTGCCATTGAAAAACGTCCAGAAATGTTTGAAGCTACTGACTGAATGAAAGGAGCTGGCATCTCACTCTCTTTGAATCTTCTTTATCATGCTAGGATTAGCAGGAAAAAGCAAAAAATTTCAGAATTGCTCCTTGCAATGCGGAGAAATTACTGTTTGTGCATTTACAATATTCATTGATTTTTGCCATTGAAAAACATAATGTTATTCATATACCAGAAATGTTTGAAGCTACTGACTGAATGAAAAGAGCTGGCATCTCACTCTCTTTGAATCTTCTTTATCATGCTAAGAGGAGCAGGAAAAAGCAAAAAATTTCAGAATTGCACCTTGCAATGCAGAGAAATTACTGTTTGTGCATTTACAATATTCATTGATTTTTGCCATTGAAAAACGTCCAGAAATGTTTGAAGCTACTGACTGAATGAAAGGAGCTGGCATCTCACTCTCTTTGAATCTTCTTTATCATGCTAGGATTAGCAGGAAAAAGCAAAAAATTTCAGAATTGCACCTTGCAATGCGGAGAAATTACTGTTTGTGCATTTACAATATTCATTGATTTTTGCCATTGAAAAACGTCCAGAAATGTTTGAAGCTACTGACTGAATGAAAGGAGCTGGCATCTCACTCTCTTTGAATCTTCTTTATCATGCTAGGATTAGCAGGAAAAAGCAAAAAATTTCAGAATTGCACCTTGCAATGCAGAGAAATTACTGTTTGTGCATTTACAATATTCATTGATTTTTGCCATTGAAAAACGTCCAGAAATGTTTGAAGCTACTGACTGAATGAAAGGAGCTGGCATCTCACTCTCTTTGAATCTTCTTTATCATGCTAGGATTAGCAGGAAAAAGCAAAAAATTTCAGAATTGCACCTTGCAATGCGGAGAAATTACTGTTTGTGCATTTACAATATTCATTGATTTTTGCCATTGAAAAACATCATGTTATTCATATACCAGAAATGTTTGAAGCTACTGACTGAATGAAAAGAGCTGGCATCTCACTCTCTTTGAATCTTCTTTATCATGCTAGGATTAGCAGGAAAAAGCAAAAAATTTCAGAATTGCACCTTGCAATGTGGAGATATTACTGTTTGTGCATTTACAATATACATTGATTTTTGCCATTGAAAAACGTCCAGAAATGTTTGAAGATACTGACTGAATGAAAGGAGCTGGCATCTCACTCTCTTTGAATCTTCTTTATCATGCTAGGATTAGCAGGAAAAAGCAAAAAATTTCAGAATTGCACCTTGCAATGTGGAGATATTACTGTTTGTGCATTTACAATATTCATTGATTTTTGCCATTGAAAAACGTCCAGAAATGTTTGAAGCTACTGACTGAATGAAAGGAGCTGGCATCTCACTCTCTTTGAATCTTCTTTATCATGCTAGGATTAGCAGGAAAAAGCAAAAAATTTCAGAATTGCACCTTGCAATGAGGAGAAATTACTGTTTGTGCATTTACAATATTCATTGATTTTTGCCATTGAAAAACATCATGTTATTCATATACCAGAAATGTTTGAAGCTACTGACTGAATGAAAAGAGCTGGCATCTCACTCTCTTTGAATCTTCTTTATCATGCTAGGATTAGCAGGAAAAAGCAAAAAATTTCAGCATTGCACCTTGCAATGTGGAGATATTACTGTTTGTGCATTTACAATATTCATTGATTTTTGCCATTGAAAAACGTCCAGAAATGTTTGAAGCTACTGACTGAATGAAAGGAGCTGGCATCTCACTCTCTTTGAATCTTCTTTATCATGCTAGGATTAGCAGGAAAAAGCAAAAAATTTCAGAATTGCACCTTGCAATGTGGAGATATTACTGTTTGTGCATTTACAATATTCATTGATTTTTGCCATTGAAAAACGTCCAGAAATGTTTGAAGCTACTGACTGAATGAAAGGAGCTGGCATCTCACTCTCTTTGAATCTTCTTTATCATGCTAGGATTAGCAGGAAAAAGCAAAAAATTTCAGAATTGCACCTTGCAATGTGGAGATATTACTGTTTGTGCATTTACAATATTCATTGATTTTTGCCATTGAAAAACGTCCAGAAATGTTTGAAGCTACTGACTGAATGAAAGGAGCTGGCATCTCACTCTCTTTGAATCTTCTTTATCATGCTAGGATTAGCAGGAAAAAGCAAAAAATTTCAGAATTGCTCCTTGCAATGCGGAGAAATTACTGTTTGTGCATTTACAATATTCATTGATTTTTGCCATTGAAAAACATCATGTTATTCATATACCAGAAATGTTTGAAGCTACTGACTGAATGAAAAGAGCTGGCATCTCACTCTCTTTGAATCTTCTTTATCATGCTAAGAGGAGCAGGAAAAAGCAAAAAATTTCAGAATTGCACCTTGCAATGCAGAGAAATTACTGTTTGTGCATTTACAATATTCATTGATTTTTGCCATTGAAAAACGTCCAGAAATGTTTGAAGCTACTGACTGAATGAAAGGAGCTGGCATCTCACTCTCTTTGAATCTTCTTTATCATGCTAGTATTAGCAGGAAAAAGCAAAAAATTTCAGAATTGCACCTTGCAATGCGGAGAAATTACTGTTTGTGCATTTACAATATTCATTGATTTTTGCCATTGAAAAACGTCCAGAAATGTTTGAAGCTACTGACTGAATGAAAGGAGCTGGCATCTCACTCTCTTTGAATCTTCTTTATCATGCTAGGATTAGCAGGAAAAAGCAAAAAATTTCAGAATTGCACCTTGCAATGCGGAGAAATTACTGTTTGTGCATTTACAATATTCATTGATTTTTGCCATTGAAAAACGTCCATAAATGTTTGAAGCTACTGACTGAATGAAAGGAGCTGGCATCTCACTCTCTTTGAATCTTCTTTATCATGCTAGGATTAGCAGGAAAAAGCAAAAAATTTCAGAATTGCACCTTGCAATGCAGAGAAATTACTGTTTGTGCATATACAATATTCATTGATTTTTGCCATTGAAAAACGTCCAGAAATGTTTGAAGCTACTGACTGAATGAAAGTAGCTGGCATCTCACTCTCTTTGAATCTTCTTTATCATGCTACTATTAGCAGGAAAAAGCAAAAAATTTCAGAATTGCACCTTGCAATGAGGAGAAATTACTGTTTGTGCATTTACAATATTCATTGATTTTTGCCATTGAAAAACATCATGTTATTCATATACCAGAAATGTTTGAAGCTACTGACTGAATGAAAAGAGCTGGCATCTCACTCTCTTTGAATCTTCTTTATCATGCTAAGAGGAGCAGGAAAAAGCAAAAAATTTCAGAATTGCACCTTGCAATGTGGAGAAATTACTGTTTGTGCATTTACAATATTCATTGATTTTTGCCATTGAAAAACGTCCAGAAATGTTTGAAGCTACTGACTGAATGAAAGGAGCTGGCATCTCACTCTCTTTGAATCTTCTTTATCATGCTAAGAGGAGCAGGAAAAAGCAAAAAATTTCAGAATTGCACCTTGCAATGCGGAGAAATTACTGTTTGTGCATTTACAATATTCATTGATTTTTGCCATTGAAAAACGTCCAGAAATGTTTGAAGCTACTGACTGAATGAAAGGAGCTGGCATCTCACTCTCTTTGAATCTTCTTTATCATGCTAGCATTAGCAGGAAAAAGCAAAAAATTTCAGAATTGCACCTTGCAATGAGGAGAAATTACTGTTTGTGCATTTACAATATTCATTGATTTTTGCCATTGAAAAACATCATGTTATTCATATACCAGAAATGTTTGAAGCTACTGACTGAATGAAAAGAGCTGGCATCTCACTCTCTTTGAATCTTCTTTATCATGCTAGGATTAGCAGGAAAAAGCAAAAAATTTCAGAATTGCACCTTGCAATGTGGAGATATTACTGTTTGTGCATTTACAATATTCATTGATTTTTGCCATTGAAAAACGTCCAGAAATGTTTGAAGCTACTGACTGAATGAAAGGAGCTGGCATCTCACTCTCTTTGAATCTTCTTTATCATGCTAGGATTAGCAGGAAAAAGCAAAAAATTTCAGAATTGCACCTTGCAATGAAGAGAAATTACTGTTTGTGCATTTACAATATTCATTGATTTTTGCCATTGAAAAACATCATGTTATTCATATACAAGAAATGTTTGAAGCTACTGACTGAATGAAAAGAGCTGGCATCTCACTCTCTTTGAATCTTCTTTATCATGCTAGGATTAGCAGGAAAAAGCAAAAAAATTCAGAATTGCACCTTGCAATGTGGAGATATTACTGTTTGTGCATTTACAATATTCATTGATTTTTGCCATTGAAAAACGTCCAGAAATGTTTGAAGCTACTGACTGAATGAAAGGAGCTGGCATCTCACTCTCTTTGAATCTTGTTTATCATGCTAGGATTAGCAGGAAAGAGCAAAAAATTTCAGAATTGCACCTTGCAATGTGGAGATATTACTGTTTGTGCATTTACAATATTCATTGATTTTTGCCATTGAAAAACGTCCAGAAATGTTTGAAGCTACTGACTGAATGAAAGGAGCTGGCATCTCACTCTCTTTGAATCTTCTTTATCATGCTAGGATTAGCAGGAAAAAGCAAAAAATTTCAGAATTGCACCTTGCAATGTGGAGATATTACTGTTTGTGCATTTACAATATTCATTGATTTTTGCCATTGAAAAACGTCCAGAAATGTTTGAAGCTACTGACTGAATGAAAGGAGCTGGCATCTCACTCTCTTTGAATCTTCTTTATCATACTAGGATTAGCAGGAAAAAGCAAAAAATTTCAGAATTGCACCTTGCAATGTGGAGATATTACTGTTTGTGCATTTACAATATTCATTGATTTTTGCCATTGAAAAACGTCCAGAAATGTTTGAAGCTACTGACTGAATGAAAGGAGCTGGCATCTCACTCTCTTTGAATCTTCTTTATCATGCTAGGATTAGCAGGAAAAAGCAAAAAATTTCAGAATTGCACCTTGCAATGCGGAGAAATTACTGTTTGTGCATTTACAATATTCATTGATTTTTGCCATTGAAAAACATCATGTTATTCATATACCAGAAATGTTTGAAGCTACTGACTGAATGAAAAGAGCTGGCATCTCACTCTCTTTGAATCTTCTTTATCATGCTAAAAGGAGCAGGAAAAAGCAAAAAATTTCAGAATTGCACCTTGCAATGTGGAGATATTACAGTTTGTGCATTTACAATATTCATTGATTTTTGCCATTGAAAAACGTCCAGAAATGTTTGAAGCTACTGACTGAATGAAAGGAGCTGGCATCTCACTCTCTTTGAATCTTCTTTATCATGCTAGGATTAGCAGGAAAAAGCAAAAAATTTCAGAATTGCACCTTGCAATGTGGAGATATTACTGTTTGTGCATTTACAATATTCATTGATTTTTGCCATTGAAAAACGTCCAGAAATGTTTGAAGCTACTGACTGAATGAAAGGAGCTGGCATCTCACTCTCTTTGAATCTTCTTTATCATGCTAAGAGGAGCAGGAAAAAGCAAAAAATTTCAGAATTGCACCTTGCAATGCGGAGAAATTACTGTTTGTGCATTTACAATATTCATTGATTTTTGCCATTGAAAAACGTACAGAAATGTTTGAAGCTACTGACTGAATGAAAGGAGCTGGCATCTCACTCTCTTTGAATCTTCTTTATCATGCTAGGATTAGCAGGAAAAAGCAAAAAATTTCAGAATTATACCTTGCAATGAGGAGAAATTACTGTTTGTGCATTTACAATATTCATTGATTTTTGCCATTGAAAAACATCATGTTATTCATATACCAGAAATGTTTGAAGCTACTGACTGAATGAAAAGAGCTGGCATCTCACTCTCTTTGAGGCTTCTTTATCATGCTAGGATTAGCAGGAAAAAGCAAAAAATTTCAGAATTGCACCTTGCAATGTGGAGATATTACTGTTTGTGCATTTACAATATTCATTGATTTTTGCCATTGAAAAACGTCCAGAAATGTTTGAAGCTACTGACTGAATGAAAGGAGCTGGCATCTCACTCTCTTTGAATCTTCTTTATCATGCTAAGAGGAGCAGGAAAAAGCAAAAAATTTCAGAATTGCACCTTGCAATGCGGAGAAATTACTGTTTGTGCATTTACAATATTCATTGATTTTTGCCATTGAAAAACGTACAGAAATGTTTGAAGCTACTGACTGAATGAAAGGAGCTGGCATCTCACTCTCTTTGAATCTTCTTTATCATGCTAGGATTAGCAGGAAAAAGCAAAAAATTTCAGAATTATACCTTGCAATGAGGAGAAATTACTGTTTGTGCATTTACAATATTCATTGATTTTTGCCATTGAAAAACATCATGTTATTCATATACCAGAAATGTTTGAAGCTACTGACTGAATGAAAAGAGCTGGCATCTCACTCTCTTTGAGGCTTCTTTATCATGCTAGGATTAGCAGGAAAAAGCAAAAAATTTCAGAATTGCACCTTGCAATGTGGAGATATTACTGTTTGTGCATTTACAATATTCATTAATTTTTGCCATTGAAAAACGTCCAGAAATGTTTGAAGATACTGACTGAATGAAAGGAGCTGGCATCTCACTCTCTTTGAATCTTCTTTATCATGCTAGGATTAGCAGGAAAAAGCAAAAAAATTCAGAATTGCACCTTGCAATGTGGAGATATTACTGTTTGTGCATTTACAATATTCATTGATTTTTGCCATTGAAAAACGTCCAGAAATGTTTGAAGCTACTGACTGAACGAAAGGAGCTGGCATCTCACTCTCTTTGAATCTTCTTTATCATGCTAGGATTAGCAGGAAAAAGGAAAAAATTTCAGAATTGCACCTTGCAATGTGGAGATATTACTGTTTGTGCATTTACAATATTCATTGATTTTTGCCATTGAAAAACGTCCAGAAATGTTTGAAGCTACTGACTGAGTGAAAAGAGCTGGCATCTCACTCTCTTTGAATCTTCTTTATCATGCTAAGAGGAGCAGGAAAAAGCAAAAAATTTCAGAATTGCACCTTGCAATGTGGAGATATTACTGTTTGTGCATTTACAATATTCATTGATTTTTCCCATTGAAAAACATCCAGAAATGTTTGAAGCTACTGACTGAATGAAAGGAGCTGGCATATCACTCTCTTTGAATCTTCTTTATCATGCTAGGATTAGCAGGAAAAAGCAAAAAATTTCAGAATTGCACCTTGCAATGAGGAGAAATTACTGTTTGTGCATTTACAATATTCATTGATTTTTGCCATTGAAAAACATCATGTTATTCATATACCAGAAATGTTTGAAGCTACTGACTGAATGAAAACAGCTGGCATCTCACTCTCTTTGAATCTTCTTTATCATGCTAAGAGGAGCAGGAAAAATCAAAAAATTTCAGAATTGCACCTTGCAATGTGGAGATATTACTGTTTGTGCATTTACAATATTCATTGATTTTTGCCATTGAAAAACGTCCAGAAATGTTTGAAGCTACTGACTGAATGAAAGGAGCTGGCATCTCACTCTCTTTGAATCTTCTTTATCATGCTAGGATTAGCAGGAAAAAGCAAAAAATTTCAGAATTGCACCTTGCAATGAGGAGAAATTACTGTTTGTGCATTTACAATATTCATTGATTTTTGCCATTGAAAAACATCATGTTATTCATATACCAGAAATGTTTGAAGCTACTGACTGAATGAAAAGAGCTGGAATCTCACTCTCTTTGAATCTTCTTTATCATGCTAAGAGGAGCAGGAAAAAGCAAAAAATTTCAGAATTGAACCTTGCAATGTGGAGAAATTACTGTTTGTGCATTTACAATATTCATTGATTTTTGCCATTGAAAAACGTCCAGAAATGTTTGAAGCTACTGACTGAATGAAAGGAGCTGGCATCTCACTCTCTTTGAATCTTCTTTATCATGCTAGGATTAGCAGGAAAAAGCAAAAAATTTCAGAATTGCACCTTGCAATGTGGAGATATTACTGTTTGTGCATTTACCATATTCATTGATTTTTGCCATTGAAAAACATCATGTTATTCATATACCAGAAATGTTTGAAGCTACTGACTGAATGAAAAGAGCTGGCATCTCACTCTCTTTGAATCTTCTTTATCATGCTAAGAGGAGCAGGAAAAAGTAAAAAATTTCAGAATTGCACCTTGCAATGTGAAGATATTACTGTTTGTGCATTTACAATATTCATTGATTTTTGCCATTGAAAAACGTCCAGAAATGTTTGAAGCTACTGACTGAATGAAAGGAGCTGGCATCTCACTCTCTTTGAATCTTCTTTATCATGCTAAGAGGAGCAGGAAAAAGCAAAAAATTTCAGAATTGCACCTTGCAATGCGGAGAAATTACTGTTTGTGCATTTACAATATTCATTGATTTTTGCCATTGAAAAACGTCCAGAAATGTTTGAAGCTACTGACTGAATGAAAGGAGCTGGCATCTCACTCTCTTTGAATCTTCTTTATCATGCTAGGATTAGCAGGAAAAAGCAAAAAATTTCAGAATTGCACCTTGCAATGAGGAGAAATTACTGTTTGTGCATTTACAATATTCATTGATTTTTGCCATTGAAAAACATCATGTTATTCATATACCAGAAATGTTTGAAGCTACTGACTGAATGAAAGGAGCTGGCATCTCACTCTCTTTGAATCTTCTTTATCATGCTAGGATTAGCAGGAAAAAGCAAAAAATTTCAGAATTGCACCTTGCAATGCGGAGAAATTACTGTTTGTGCATTTACAATATTCATTGATTTTTGTCATTGAAAAACATCATGTTATTCATATACCAGAAATGTTTGAAGCTACTGACTGAATGAAAACAGCTGGCATCTCACTCTCTTTGAATCTTCTTTATCATGCTAAGAGGAGCAGGAAAAAGCAAAAAATTTCAGAATTGCACCTTGCAATGTGGAGATATTACTGTTTGTGCATTTACAATATTCATTGATTTTTGCCATTGAAAAACGTCCAGAAATGTTTGAAGCTACTGACTGAATGAAAGGAGCTGGCATCTCACTCTCTTTGAATCTTCTTTATCATGCTAGGATTAGCAGGAAAAAGCAAAAAATTTCAGAATTGCACCTTGCAATGAGGAGAAATTACTGTTTGTGCATTTACAATATTCATTGATTTTTGCCATTGAAAAACATCATGTTATTCATATACCAGAAATGTTTGAAGCTACTGACTGAATGAAAACAGCTGGCATCTCACTCTCTTTGAATCTTCTTTATCATGCTAAGAGGAGCAGGAAAAAGCAAAAAATTTCAGAATTGCACCTTGCAATGTGGAGATATTACTGTTTGTGCATTTACAATATTCATTGATTTTTGCCATTGAAAAACGTCCAGAAATGTTTGAAGCTACTGACTGAATGAAAGGAGCTGGCATCTCACTCTCTTTGAATCTTCTTTATCATGCTAGGATTAGCAGGAAAAAGCAAAAAATTTCAGAATTGCACCTTGCAATGAGGAGAAATTACTGTTTGTGCATTTACAATATTCATTGATTTTTGCCATTGAAAAACGTCCAGAAATGTTTGAAGCTACTGACTGAATGAAAGGAGCTGGCATCTCACTCTCTTTGAATCTTCTTTATCATGCTAGGATTAGCAGGAAAAAGCAAAAAATTTCAGAATTGCACCTTGCAATGTGGAGATATTACTGTTTGTGCATTTACAATATTCATTGATTTTTGCCATTGAAAAACATCATGTTATTCATATACCAGAAATGTTTGAAGCTACTGACTGAATGAAAAGAGCTGGCATCTCACTCTTTTTGAATCTTCTTTATCATGCTAAGAGGAGCAGGAAAAAGCAAAAAATTTCAGAATTGCACCTTGCAATGTGAAGATATTACTGTTTGTGCATTTACAATATTCATTGATTTTTGCCATTGAAAAACGTCCAGAAATGTTTGAAGCTACTGACTGAATGAAAGGAGCTGGCATCTCACTCTCTTTGAATCTTCTTTATCATGCTAAGAGGAGCAGGAAAAAGCAAAAAATTTCAGAATTGCACCTTGCAATGCGGAGAAATTACTGTTTGTGCATTTACAATATTCATTGATTTTTGCCATTGAAAAACGTCCAGAAATGTTTGAAGCTACTGACTGAATGAAAGGAGCTGGCATCTCACTCTCTTTGAATCTTCTTTATCATGCTAGGATTAGCAGGAAAAAGCAAAAAATTTCAGAATTGCACCTTGCAATGAGGAGAAATTACTGTTTGTGCATTTACAATATTCATTGATTTTTGCCATTGAAAAACATCATGTTATTCATATACCAGAAATGTTTGAAGCTACTGACTGAATGAAAAGAGCTGGCATCTCACTCTCTTTGAATCTTCTTTATCATGCTAGGATTAGCAGGAAAAAGCAAAAAATTTCAGAATTGCACCTTGCAATGTGGAGATATTACTGTTTGTGCATTTACAATATTCATTGATTTTTGCCATTGAAAAACGTCCAGAAATGTTTGAAGATACTGACTGAATGAAAGGAGCTGGCATCTCACTCTCTTTGAATCTTCTTTATCATGCTAGGATTAGCAGGAAAAAGCAAAAAAATTCAGAATTGCACCTTGCAATGTGGAGATATTACTGTTTGTGCATTTACAATATTCATTGATTTTTGCCATTGAAAAACGTCCAGAAATGTTTGAAGCTACTGACTGAATGAAAGGAGCTGGCATCTCACTCTCTTTGAATCTTCTTTATCATGCTAGGATTAGCAGGAAAAAGCAAAAAATTTCAGAATTGCACCTTGCAATGTGGAGATATTACTGTTTGTGCATTTACAATATTCATTGATTTTTGCCATTGAAAAACGTCCAGAAATGTTTGAAGCTACTGACTGAATGAAAACAGCTGGCATCTCACTCTCTTTGAATCTTCTTTATCATGCTAAGAGGAGCAGGAAAAAGCAAAAAATTTCAGAATTGCACCTTGCAATGTGGAGATATTACTGTTTGTGCTTTTACAATATTCATTGATTTTTGCCATTGAAAAACGTCCAGAAATGTTTGAAGCTACTGACTGAATGAAAAGAGCTGGCATCTCACTCTCTTTGAATCTTCTTTATCATGCTAGGATTAGCAGGAAAAAGCAAAAAATTTCAGAATTGCACCTTGCAATGAGGAGAAATTACTGTTTGTGCATTTACAATATTCATTGATTTTTGCCATTGAAAAACATCATGTTATTCATATACCAGAAATGTTTGAAGCTACTGACTGAATGAAAAGAGCTGGCATCTCACTCTCTTTGAATCTTCTTTATCATGCTAAGAGGAGCAGGAAAAAGCAAAAAATTTCAGAATTGCACCTTGCAATGTGGAGAAATTACTGTTTGTGCATTTACAATATTCATTGATTTTTGCCATTGAAAAACGTCCAGAAATGTTTGAAGCTACTGACTGAATGAAAGGAGCTGGCATCTCACTCTCTTTGAATCTTCTTTATCATGCTAGGATTAGCAGGAAAAAGCAAAAAATTTCAGAATTGCACCTTGCAATGTGAAGATATTACTGTTTGTGCATTTACCATATTCATTGATTTTTGCCATTGAAAAACATCATGTTATTCATATACCAGAAATGTTTGAAGCTACTGACTGAATGAAAAGAGCTGGCATCTCACTCTCTTTGAATCTTCTTTATCATGCTAAGAGGAGCAGGAAAAAGTAAAAAATTTCAGAATTGCACCTTGCAATGTGAAGATATTACTGTTTGTGCATTTACAATATTCATTGATTTTTGCCATTGAAAAACGTCCAGAAATGTTTGAAGCTACTGACTGAATGAAAGGAGCTGGCATCTCACTCTCTTTGAATCTTCTTTATCATGCTAGGATTAGCAGGAAAAAGCAAAAAATTTCAGAATTGCACCTTGCAATGAGGCAAATTACTGTTTGTGCATTTACAATATTCATTGATTTTTGCCATTGAAAAACATCATGTTATTCATATACCAGAAATGTTTGAAGCTACTGACTGAATGAAAAGAGCTGGCATCTCACTCTCTTTGAATCTTCTTTATCATGCTAAGAGGAGCAGGAAAAAGCAAAAAATTTCAGAATTGCACCTTGCAATGTGGAGAAATTACTGTTTGTGCATTTACAATATTCATTGATTTTTGCCATTGAAAAACGTCCAGAAATGTTTGAAGCTACTGACTGAATGAAAGGAGCTGGCATCTCACTCTCTTTGAATCTTCTTTATCATGCTAGGATTAGCAGGAAAAAGCAAAAAATTTCAGAATTGCACCTTGCAATGTGAAGATATTACTGTTTGTGCATTTACCATATTCATTGATTTTTGCCATTGAAAAACATCATGTTATTCATATACCAGAAATGTTTGAAGCTACTGACTGAATGAAAAGAGCTGGCATCTCACTCTCTTTGAATCTTCTTTATCATGCTAAGAGGAGCAGGAAAAAGTAAAAAATTTCAGAATTGCACCTTGCAATGTGAAGATATTACTGTTTGTGCATTTACAATATTCATTGATTTTTGCCATTGAAAAACGTCCAGAAATGTTTGAAGCTACTGACTGAATGAAAGGAGCTGGCATCTCACTCTCTTTGAATCTTCTTTATCATGCTAAGAGGAGCAGGAAAAAGCAAAAAATTTCAGAATTGCACCTTGCAATGCGGAGAAATTACTGTTTGTGCATTTACAATATTCATTGATTTTTGCCATTGAAAAACGTCCAGAAATGTTTGAAGCTACTGACTGAATGAAAGGAGCTGGCATCTCACTCTCTTTGAAGCTTCTTTATCATGCTAGGATTAGCAGGAAAAAGCAAAAAATTTCAGAATTGCACCTTGCAATGAGGAGAAATTACTGTTTGTGCATTTACAATATTCATTGATTTTTGCCATTGAAAAACATCATGTTATTCATATACCAGAAATGTTTGAAGCTACTGACTGAATGAAAAGAGCTGGCATCTCACTCTCTTTGAATCTTCTTTATCATGCTAGGATTAGCAGGAAAAAGCAAAAAATTTCAGAATTGCACCTTGCAATGTGGAGATATTACTGTTTGTGCATTTACAATATTCATTGATTTTTGCCATTGAAAAACGTCCAGAAATGTTTGAAGATACTGACTGAATGAAAGGAGCTGGCATCTCACTCTCTTTGAATCTTCTTTATCTTGCTAGGATTAGCAGGAAAAAGCAAAAAATTTCAGAATTGCACCTTGCAATGTGGAGATATTACTGTTTGTGCATTTACAATATTCATTGATTTTTGCCATTGAAAAACGTCCAGAAATGTTTGAAGCTACTGACTGAATGAAAGGAGCTGGCATCTCACTCTCTTTGAATCTTCTTTATCATGCTAGGATTAGCAGGAAAAAGCAAAAAATTTCAGAATTGCACCTTGCAATGAGGAGAAATTACTGTTTGTGCATTTACAATATTCATTGATTTTTGCCATTGAAAAACATCATGTTATTCATATACCAGAAATGTTTGAAGCTACTGACTGAATGAAAAGAGCTGGCATCTCATTCTCTTTGAATCTTCTTTATCATGCTAGGATTAGCAGGAAAAAGCAAAAAATTTCAGAATTGCACCTTGCAATGTGGAGATATTACTGTTTGTGCATTTACAATATTCATTGATTTTTGCCATTGAAAAACGTCCAGAAATGTTTGAAGCTACTGACTGAATGAAAGGAGCTGGCATCGCACTCTCTTTGAATCTTCTTTATCATGCTAGGATTAGCAGGAAAAAGCAAAAAATTTCAGAATTGCACCTTGCAATGTGGAGATATTACTGTTTGTGCATTTACAATATTCATTGATTTTTGCCATTGAAAAACGTCCAGAAATGTTTGAAGCTACTGACTGAATGAAAGGAGCTGGCATCTCACTCTCTTTGAATCTTCTTTATCATGCTAGGATTAGCAGGAAAAAGCAAAAAATTTCAGAATTGCACCTTGCAATGTGGAGATATTACTGTTTGTGCATTTACAATATTCATTGATTTTTGCCATTGAAAAACGTCCAGAAATGTTTGAAGCTACTGACTGAATGAAAGGAGCTGGCATCTCACTCTCTTTGAATCTTCTTTATCATGCTAGGATTAGCAGGAAAAAGCAAAAAATTTCAGAATTGCTCCTTGCAATGCGGAGAAATTACTGTTTGTGCATTTACAATATTCATTGATTTTTGCCATTGAAAAACATCATGTTATTCATATACCAGAAATGTTTGAAGCTACTGACTGAATGAAAAGAGCTGGCATCTCACTCTCTTTGAATCTTCTTTATCATGCTAAGAGGAGCAGGAAAAAGCAAAAAATTTCAGAATTGCACCTTGCAATGCAGAGAAATTACTGTTTGTGCATTTACAATATTCATTGATTTTTGCCATTGAAAAACGTCCAGAAATGTTTGAAGCTACTGACTGAATGAAAGGAGCTGGCATCTCACTCTCTTTGAATCTTCTTTATCATGCTAGGATTAGCAGGAAAAAGCAAAAAATTTCAGAATTGCACCTTGCAATGCGGAGAAATTACTGTTTGTGCATTTACAATATTCATTGATTTTTGCCATTGAAAAACGTCCAGAAATGTTTGAAGCTACTGACTGAATGAAAGGAGCTGGCATCTCACTCTCTTTGAATCTTCTTTATCATGCTAGGATTAGCAGGAAAAAGCAAAAAATTTCAGAATTGCACCTTGCAATGCGGAGAAATTACTGTTTGTGCATTTACAATATTCATTGATTTTTGCCATTGAAAAACGTCCAGAAATGTTTGAAGCTACTGACTGAATGAAAGGAGCTGGCATCTCACTCTCTTTGAATCTTCTTTATCATGCTAGGATTAGCAGGAAAAAGCAAAAAATTTCAGAATTGCACCTTGCAATGCAGAGAAATTACTGTTTGTGCATTTACAATATTCATTGATTTTTGCCATTGAAAAACGTCCAGAAATGTTTGAAGCTACTGACTGAATGAAAGGAGCTGGCATCTCACTCTCTTTGAATCTTCTTTATCATGCTAGGATTAGCAGGAAAAAGCAAAAAATTTCAGAATTGCACCTTCCAATGCGGAGAAATTACTGTTTGTGCATTTACAATATTCATTGATTTTTGCCATTGAAAAACATCATGTTATTCATATACCAGAAATGTTTGAAGCTACTGACTGAATGAAAAGAGCTGGCATCTCACTCTCTTTGAATCTTCTTTATCATGCTAGGATTAGCAGGAAAAAGCAAAAAATTTCAGAATTGCACCTTGCAATGTGGAGATATTACTGTTTGTGCATTTACAATATACATTGATTTTTGCCATTGAAAAACGTCCAGAAATGTTTGAAGATACTGACTGAATGAAAGGAGCTGGCATCTCACTCTCTTTGAATCTTCTTTATCATGCTAGGATTAGCAGGAAAAAGCAAAAAATTTCAGAATTGCACCTTGCAATGTGGAGATATTACTGTTTGTGCATTTACAATATTCATTGATTTTTGCCATTGAAAAACGTCCAGAAATGTTTGAAGCTACTGACTGAATGAAAGGAGCTGGCATCTCACTCTCTTTGAATCTTCTTTATCATGCTAGGATTAGCAGGAAAAAGCAAAAAATTTCAGAATTGCACCTTGCAATGAGGAGAAATTACTGTTTGTGCATTTACAATATTCATTGATTTTTGCCATTGAAAAACATCATGTTATTCATATACCAGAAATGTTTGAAGCTACTGACTGAATGAAAGGAGCTGGCATCTCACTCTCTTTGAATCTTCTTTATCATGCTAGGATTAGCAGGAAAAAGCAAAAAATTTCAGAATTGCACCTTGCAATGTGGAGATATTACTGTTTGTGCATTTACAATATTCATTGATTTTTGCCATTGAAAAACGTCCAGAAATGTTTGAAGCTACTGACTGAATGAAAGGAGCTGGCATCTCACTCTCTTTGAATCTTCTTTATCATGCTAGGATTAGCAGGAAAAAGCAAAAAATTTCAGAATTGCTCCTTGCAATGCGGAGAAATTACTGTTTGTGCATTTACAATATTCATTGATTTTTGCCATTGAAAAACATCATGTTATTCATATACCAGAAATGTTTGAAGCTACTGACTGAATGAAAAGAGCTGGCATCTCACTCTCTTTGAATCTTCTTTATCATGCTAAGAGGAGCAGGAAAAAGCAAAAAATTTCAGAATTGCACCTTGCAATGCAGAGAAATTACTGTTTGTGCATTTACAATATTCATTGATTTTTGCCATTGAAAAACGTCCAGAAATGTTTGAAGCTACTGACTGAATGAAAGGAGCTGGCATCTCACTCTCTTTGAATCTTCTTTATCATGCTAGGATTAGCAGGAAAAAGCAAAAAATTTCAGAATTGCACCTTGCAATGCGGAGAAATTACTGTTTGTGCATTTACAATATTCATTGATTTTTGCCATTGAAAAACGTCCAGAAATGTTTGAAGCTACTGACTGAATGAAAGGAGCTGGCATCTCACTCTCTTTGAATCTTCTTTATGATGCTAGGATTAGCAGGAAAAAGCAAAAAATTTCAGAATTGCACCTTGCAATGCGGAGAAATTACTGTTTGTGCATTTACAATATTCATTGATTTTTGCCATTGAAAAACGTCCAGAAATGTTTGAAGCTACTGACTGAATGAAAGGAGCTGGCATCTCACTCTCTTTGAATCTTCTTTATCATGCTAGGATTAGCAGGAAAAAGCAAAAAATTTCAGAATTGCACCTTGCAATGCAGAGAAATTACTGTTTGTGCATTTACAATATTCATTGATTTTTGCCATTGAAAAACGTCCAGAAATGTTTGAAGCTACTGACTGAATGAAAGGAGCTGGCATCTCACTCTCTTTGAATCTTCTTTATCATGCTAGGATTAGCAGGAAAAAGCAAAAAATTTCAGAATTGCACCTTGCAATGCGGAGAAATTACTGTTTGTGCATTTACAATATTCATTGATTTTTGCCATTGAAAAACATCATGTTATTCATATACCAGAAATGTTTGAAGCTACTGACTGAATGAAAAGAGCTGGCATCTCACTCTCTTTGAATCTTCTTTATCATGCTAGGATTAGCAGGAAAAAGCAAAAAATTTCAGAATTGCACCTTGCAATGTGGAGATATTACTGTTTGTGCATTTACAATATACATTGATTTTTGCCATTGAAAAATGTCCAGAAATGTTTGAAGATACTGACTGAATGAAAGGAGCTGGCATCTCACTCTCTTTGAATCTTCTTTATCATGCTAGGATTAGCAGGAAAAAGCAAAAAATTTCAGAATTGCACCTTGCAATGTGGAGATATTACTGTTTGTGCATTTACAATATTCATTGATTTTTGCCATTGAAAAACGTCCAGAAATGTTTGAAGCTACTGACTGAATGAAAGGAGCTGGCATCTCACTCTCTTTGAATCTTCTTTATCATGCTAGAATTAGCAGGAAAAAGCAAAAAATTTCAGAATTGCACCTTGCAATGAGGAGAAATTACTGTTTGTGCATTTACAATATTCATTGATTTTTGCCATTGAAAAACATCATGTTATTCATATACCAGAAATGTTTGAAGCTACTGACTGAATGAAAAGAGCTGGCATCTCACTCTCTTTGAATCTTCTTTATCATGCTAGGATTAGCAGGAAAAAGCAAAAAATTTCAGCATTGCACCTTGCAATGTGGAGATATTACTGTTTGTGCATTTACAATATTCATTGATTTTTGCCATTGAAAAACGTCCAGAAATGTTTGAAGCTACTGACTGAATGAAAGGAGCTGGCATCTCACTCTCTTTGAATCTTCTTTATCATGCTAGGATTAGCAGGAAAAAGCAAAAAATTTCAGAATTGCACCTTGCAATGTGGAGATATTACTGTTTGTGCATTTACAATATTCATTGATTTTTGCCATTGAAAAACGTCCAGAAATGTTTGAAGCTACTGACTGAATGAAAGGAGCTGGCATCTCACTCTCTTTGAATCTTCTTTATCATGCTAGGATTAGCAGGAAAAAGCAAAAAATTTCAGAATTGCACCTTGCAATGTGGAGATATTACTGTTTGTGCATTTACAATATTCATTGATTTTTGCCATTGAAAAACGTCCAGAAATGTTTGAAGCTACTGACTGAATGAAAGGAGCTGGCATCTCACTCTCTTTGAATCTTCTTTATCATGCTAGGATTAGCAGGAAAAAGCAAAAAATTTCAGAATTGTTCCTTGCAATGCGGAGAAATTACTGTTTGTGCATTTACAATATTCATTGATTTTTGCCATTGAAAAACATCATGTTATTCATATACCAGAAATGTTTGAAGCTACTGACTGAATGAAAAGAGCTGGCATCTCACTCTCTTTGAATCTTCTTTATCATGCTAAGAGGAGCAGGAAAAAGCAAAAAATTTCAGAATTGCACCTTGCAATGCAGAGAAATTACTGTTTGTGCATTTACAATATTCATTGATTTTTGCCATTGAAAAACGTCCAGAAATGTTTGAAGCTACTGACTGAATGAAAGGAGCTGGCATCTCACTCTCTTTGAATCTTCTTTATCATGCTAGTATTAGCAGGAAAAAGCAAAAAATTTCAGAATTGCACCTTGCAATGCGGAGAAATTACTGTTTGTGCATTTACAATATTCATTGATTTTTGCCATTGAAAAACGTCCAGAAATGTTTGAAGCTACTGACTGAATGAAAGGAGCTGGCATCTCACTCTCTTTGAATCTTCTTTATCATGCTAGGATTAGCAGGAAAAAGCAAAAAATTTCAGAATTGCACCTTGCAATGCAGAGAAATTACTGTTTGTGCATTTACAATATTCATTGATTTTTGCCATTGAAAAACGTCCAGAAATGTTTGAAGCTACTGACTGAATGAAAGGAGCTGGCATCGCACTCTCTTTGAATCTTCTTTATCATGCTAGGATTAGCAGGAAAAAGCAAAAAATTTCAGAATTGCACCTTGCAATGTGGAGATATTACTGTTTGTGCATTTACAATATTCATTGATTTTTGCCATTGAAAAACGTCCAGAAATGTTTGAAGCTACTGACTGAATGAAAGGAGCTGGCATCTCACTCTCTTTGAATCTTCTTTATCATGCTAGGATTAGCAGGAAAAAGCAAAAAATTTCAGAATTGCACCTTGCAATGTGGAGATATTACTGTTTGTGCATTTACAATATTCATTGATTTTTGCCATTGAAAAACGTCCAGAAATGTTTGAAGCTACTGACTGAATGAAAGGAGCTGGCATCTCACTCTCTTTGAATCTTCTTTATCATGCTAGGATTAGCAGGAAAAAGCAAAAAATTTCAGAATTGCACCTTGCAATGTGGAGATATTACTGTTTGTGCATTTACAATATTCATTGATTTTTGCCATTGAAAAACGTCCAGAAATGTTTGAAGCTACTGACTGAATGAAAGGAGCTGGCATCTCACTCTCTTTGAATCTTCTTTATCATGCTAGGATTAGCAGGAAAAAGCAAAAAATTTCAGAATTGCTCCTTGCAATGCGGAGAAATTACTGTTTGTGCATTTACAATATTCATTGATTTTTGCCATTGAAAAACATCATGTTATTCATATACCAGAAATGTTTGAAGCTACTGACTGAATGAAAAGAGCTGGCATCTCACTATCTTTGAATCTTCTTTATCATGCTAAGTGGAGCAGGAAAAAGCAAAAAATTTCAGAATTGCACCTTGCAATGCAGAGAAATTACTGTTTGTGCATTTACAATATTCATTGATTTTTGCCATTGAAAAACGTCCAGAAATGTTTGAAGCTACTGACTGAATGAAAGGAGCTGGCATCTCACTCTCTTTGAATCTTCTTTATCATGCTAGGATTAGCAGGAAAAAGCAAAAAATTTCAGAATTGCACCTTGCAATGCGGAGAAATTACTGTTTGTGCATTTACAATATTCATTGATTTTTGCCATTGAAAAACGTCCAGAAATGTTTGAAGCTACTGACTGAATGAAAGGAGCTGGCATCTCACTCTCTTTGAATCTTCTTTATCATGCTAGGATTAGCAGGAAAAAGCAAAAAATTTCAGAATTGCACCTTGCAATGCGGAGAAATTACTGTTTGTGCATTTACAATATTCATTGATTTTTGCCATTGAAAAACGTCCAGAAATGTTTGAAGCTACTGACTGAATGAAAGGAGCTGGCATCTCACTCTCTTTGAATCTTCTTTATCATGCTAGGATTAGCAGGAAAAAGCAAAAAATTTCAGAATTGCACCTTGCAATGCAGAGAAATTACTGTTTGTGCATTTACAATATTCATTGATTTTTGCCATTGAAAAACGTCCAGAAATGTTTGAAGCTACTGACTGAATGAAAGGAGCTGGCATCTCACTCTCTTTGAATCTTCTTTATCATGCTAGGATTAGCAGGAAAAAGCAAAAAATTTCAGAATTGCACCTTGCAATGCGGAGAAATTACTGTTTGTGCATTTACAATATTCATTGATTTTTGCCATTGAAAAACATCATGTTATTCATATACCAGAAATGTTTGAAGCTACTGACTGAATGAAAAGAGCTGGCATCTCACTCTCTTTGAATCTTCTTTATCATGCTAGGATTAGCAGGAAAAAGCAAAAAATTTCAGAATTGCACCTTGCAATGTGGAGATATTACTGTTTGTGCATTTACAATATACATTGATTTTTGCCATTGAAAAACGTCCAGAAATGTTTGAAGATACTGACTGAATGAAAGGAGCTGGCATCTCACTCTCTTTGAATCTTCTTTATCATGCTAGGATTAGCAGGAAAAAGCAAAAAATTTCAGAATTGCACCTTGCAATGTGGAGATATTACTGTTTGTGCATTTACAATATTCATTGATTTTTGCCATTGAAAAACGTCCAGAAATGTTTGAAGCTACTGACTGAATGAAAGGAGCTGGCATCTCACTCTCTTTGAATCTTCTTTATCATGCTAGGATTAGCAGGAAAAAGCAAAAAATTTCAGAATTGCACCTTGCAATGAGGAGAAATTACTGTTTGTGCATTTACAATATTCATTGATTTTTGCCATTGAAAAACATCATGTTATTCATATACCAGAAATGTTTGAAGCTACTGACTGAATGAAAAGAGCTGGCATCTCACTCTCTTTGAATCTTCTTTATCATGCTAGGATTAGCAGGAAAAAGCAAAAAATTTCAGCATTGCACCTTGCAATGTGGAGATATTACTGTTTGTGCATTTACAATATTCATTGATTTTTGCCATTGAAAAACGTCCAGAAATGTTTGAAGCTACTGACTGAATGAAAGGAGCTGGCATCTCACTCTCTTTGAATCTTCTTTATCATGCTAGGATTAGCAGGAAAAAGCAAAAAATTTCAGAATTGCACCTTGCAATGTGGAGACATTACTGTTTGTGCATTTACAATATTCATTGATTTTTGCCATTGAAAAACGTCCAGAAATGTTTGAAGCTACTGACTGAATGAAAGGAGCTGGCATCTCACTCTCTTTGAATCTTCTTTATCATGCTAGGATTAGCAGGAAAAAGCAAAAAATTTCAGAATTGCACCTTGCAATGTGGAGATATTACTGTTTGTGCATTTACAATATTCATTGATTTTTGCCATTGAAAAACGTCCAGAAATGTTTGAAGCTACTGACTGAATGAAAGGAGCTGGCATCTCACTCTCTTTGAATCTTCTTTATCATGCTAGGATTAGCAGGAAAAAGCAAAAAATTTCAGAATTGCTCCTTGCAATGCGGAGAAATTACTGTTTGTGCATTTACAATATTCATTGATTTTTGCCATTGAAAAACATCATGTTATTCATATACCAGAAATGTTTGAAGCTACTGACTGAATGAAAAGAGCTGGCATCTCACTCTCTTTGAATCTTCTTTATCATGCTAAGAGGAGCAGGAAAAAGCAAAAAATTTCAGAATTGCACCTTGCAATGCAGAGAAATTACTGTTTGTGCATTTACAATATTCATTGATTTTTGCCATTGAAAAACGTCCAGAAATGTTTGAAGCTACTGACTGAATGAAAGGAGCTGGCATCTCACTCTCTTTGAATCTTCTTTATCATGCTAGTATTAGCAGGAAAAAGCAAAAAATTTCAGAATTGCACCTTGCAATGCGGAGAAATTACTGTTTGTGCATTTACAATATTCATTGATTTTTGCCATTGAAAAACGTCCAGAAATGTTTGAAGCTACTGACTGAATGAAAGGAGCTGGCATCTCACTCTCTTTGAATCTTCTTTATCATGCTAGGATTAGCAGGAAAAAGCAAAAAATTTCAGAATTGCACCTTGCAATGCGGAGAAATTACTGTTTGTGCATTTACAATATTCATTGATTTTTGCCATTGAAAAACGTCCAGAAATGTTTGAAGCTACTGACTGAATGAAAGGAGCTGGCATCTCACTCTCTTTGAATCTTCTTTATCATGCTAGGATTAGCAGGAAAAAGCAAAAAATTTCAGAATTGCACCTTGCAATGCAGAGAAATTACTGTTTGTGCATTTACAATATTCATTGATTTTTGCCATTGAAAAACGTCCAGAAATGTTTGAAGCTACTGACTGAATGAAAGTAGCTGGCATCTCACTCTCTTTGAATCTTCTTTATCATGCTAGGATTAGCAGGAAAAAGCAAAAAATTTCAGAATTGCACCTTGCAATGAGGAGAAATTACTGTTTGTGCATTTACAATATTCATTGATTTTTGCCATTGAAAAACATCATGTTATTCATATACCAGAAATGTTTGAAGCTACTGACTGAATGAAAAGAGCTGGCATCTCACTCTCTTTGAATCTTCTTTATCATGCTAAGAGGAGCAGGAAAAAGCAAAAAATTTCAGAATTGCACCTTGCAATGTGGAGAAATTACTGTTTGTGCATTTACAATATTCATTGATTTTTGCCATTGAAAAACGTCCAGAAATGTTTGAAGCTACTGACTGAATGAAAGGAGCTGGCATCTCACTCTCTTTGAATCTTCTTTATCATGCTAGGATTAGCAGGAAAAAGCAAAAAATTTCAGAATTGCACCTTGCAATGTGGAGATATTACTGTTTGTGCATTTACCATATTCATTGATTTTTGCCATTGAAAAACATCATGTTATTCATATAACAGAAATGTTTGAAGCTACTGACTGAATGAAAAGAGCTGGCATCTCACTCTCTTTGAATCTTCTTTATCATGCTAAGAGGAGCAGGAAAAAGTAAAAAATTTCAAAATTGCACCTTGCAATGTGAAGATATTACTGTTTGTGCATTTACAATATTCATTGATTTTTGCCATTGAAAAACGTCCAGAAATGTTTGAAGCTACTGACTGAATGAAAGGAGCTGGCATCTCACTCTCTTTGAATCTTCTTTATCATGCTAAGAGGAGCAGGAAAAAGCAAAAAATTTCAGAATTGCACCTTGCAATGCGGAGAAATTACTGTTTGTGCATTTACAATATTCATTGATTTTTGCCATTGAAAAACGTCCAGAAATGTTTGAAGCTACTGAATGAATGAAAGGAGCTTGATTCTCACTCTCTTTGAATCTTCTTTATCATGCTAGCATTAGCAGGAAAAAGCAAAAAATTTCAGAATTGCACCTTGCAATGAGGAGAAATTACTGTTTGTGCATTTACAATATTCATTGATTTTTGCCATTGAAAAACATCATGTTATTCATAGACCAGAAATGTTTGAAGCTACTGACTGAATGAAAAGAGCTGGCATCTCACTCTCTTTGAATCTTCTTTATCATGCTAGGATTAGCAGGAAAAAGCAAAAAATTTCAGAATTGCACCTTGCAATGTGGAGATATTACTGTTTGTGCATTTACAATATTCATTGATTTTTGCCATTGAAAAACGTCCAGAAATGTTTGAAGATACTGACTGAATGAAAGGAGCTTGCATCTCACTCTCTTTGAATCTTCTTTATCATGCTAGGATTAGCAGGAAAAAGCAAAAAATTTCAGAATTGCACCTTGCAATGTGGAGATATTACTGTTTGTGCATTTACAATATTCATTGATTTTTGCCATTGAAAAACGTCCAGAAATGTTTGAAGCTACTGACTGAATGAAAGGAGCTGGCATCTCACTCTCTTTGAATCTTCTTTATCATGCTAGGATTAGCAGGAAAAAGCAAAAAATTTCAGAATTGCACCTTGCAATGAAGAGAAATTACTGTTTGTGCATTTACAATATTCATTGATTTTTGCCATTGAAAAACATCATGTTATTCATATACCAGAAATGTTTGAAGCTACTGACTGAATGAAAAGAGCTCGCATCTCACTCTCTTTGAATCTTCTTTATCAAGCTAGGATTAGCAGGAAAAAGCAAAAAATTTCAGAATTGCACCTTGCAATGTGGAGATATTACTGTTTGTGCATTTACAATATTCATTGATTTTTGCCATTGAAAAACGTCCAGAAATGTTTGAAGCTACTGACTGAATGAAAGGAGCTGGCATCTCACTCTCTTTGAATCTTCTTTATCATGCTAGGATTAGCAGGAAAAAGCAAAAAATGTCAGAATTGCACCTTGCAATGTGGAGATATTACTGTTTGTGCGTTTACCATATTCATTGATTTTTGCCATTGAAAAACATCATGTTATTCATATACCAGAAATGTTTGAAGCTACTGACTGAATGAAAAGAGCTGGCATTTCACTCTCTTTGAATCTTCTTTATCATGCTAAGAGGAGCAGGAAAAAGTAAAAAATTTCAGAATTGCACCTTGCAATGTGAAGATATTACTGTTTGTGCATTTACAATATTCATTGATTTTTGCCATTGAAAAACGTCCAGAAATGTTTGAAGCTACTGACTGAATGAAAGGAGCTGGCATCTCACTCTCTTTGAATCTTCTTTATCATGCTAAGAGGAGCAGGAAAAAGCAAAAAATTTCAGAATTGCACCTTGCAATGCGGAGAAATTACTGTTTGTGCATTTACAATATTCATTGATTTTTGCCATTGAAAAACGTCCAGAAATGTTTGAAGCTACTGACTGAATGAAATTAGCTGGCATCTCACTCTCTTTGAATCTTCTTTATCATGCTAGCATTAGCAGGAAAAAGCAAAAAATTTCAGAATTGCACCTTGCAATGAGGAGAAATTACTGTTTGTGCATTTACAATATTCATTGATTTTTGCCATTGAAAAACATCATGTTATTCATATACCAGAAATGTTTGAAGCTACTGACTGAATGAAAAGAGCTGGCATCTCACTCTCTTTGAATCTTCTTTATCATGCTAGGATTAGCAGGAAAAAGCAAAAAATTTCAGAATTGCACCTTGCAATGTGGAGATATTACTGTTTGTGCATTTACAATATTCATTGATTTTTGCCATTGAAAAACGTCCAGAAATGTTTGAAGATACTGACTGAATGAAAGGAGCTGGCATCTCACTCTCTTTGAATCTTCTTTATCATGCTAGGATTAGCAGGAAAAAGCAAAAAATTTCAGAATTGCACCTTGCAATGTGGAGATATTACTGTTTGTGCATTTACAATATTCATTGATTTTTGCCATTGGAAAACGTCCAGAAATGTTTGAAGCTACTGACTGAATGAAAGGAGCTGGCATCTCACTCTCTTTGAATCTTCTTTATCATGCTAGGATTAGCAGGAAAAAGCAAAAAATTTCAGAATTGCACCTTGCAATGAAGAGAAATTACTGTTTGTGCATTTACAATATTCATTGATTTTTGCCATTGAAAAACATCATGTTATTCATATACCAGAAATGTTTGAAGCTACTGACTGAATGAAAAGAGCTGACATCTCACTCTCTTTGAATCTTCTTTATCATGCTAGGATTAGCAGGAAAAAGCAAAAAATTTCAGAATTGCACCTTGCAATGTGGAGATATTACTGTTTGTGCATTTACAATATTCATTGATTTTTGCCATTGAAAAACGTCCAGAAATGTTTGAAGCTACTGACTGAATGAAAGGAGCTGGCATCTCACTCTCTTTGAATCTTCTTTAACATGCTAGGATTAGCAGGAAAAAGCAAAAAATTTCAGAATTGCACCTTGCAATGTGGAGATATTACTGTTTGTGCATTTACAATATTCATTGATTTTTGCCATTGAAAAACGTCCAGAAATGTTTGAAGCTACTGACTGAATGAAAGGAGCTGGCATCTCACTCTCTTTGAATCTTCTTTATCATGCTAGGATTAGCAGGAAAAAGCAAAAAATTTCAGAATTGCACCTTGCAATGTGGAGATATTACTGTTTGTGCATTTACAATATTCATTGATTTTTGCCATTGAAAAACGTCCAGAAATGTTTGAAGCTACTGACTGAATGAAAGGAGCTGGCATCTCACTCTCTTTGAATCTTCTTTATCATGCTAGGATTAGCAGGAAAAAGCAAAAAATTTCAGAATTTCTCCTTGCAATGCGGAGAAATTACTGTTTGTGCATTTACAATATTCATTGATTTTTGCCATTGAAAAACATCATGTTATTCATATACCAGAAATGTTTGAAGCTACTGACTGAATGAAAAGAGCTGGCATCTCACTCTCTTTGAATCTTCTTTATCATGCTAAGAGGAGCAGGAAAAAGCAAAAAATTTCAGAATTGCACCTTGCAATGCGGAGAAATTACTGTTTGTGCATTTACAATATTCATTGATTTTTGCCATTGAAAAACGTCCAGAAATGTTTGAAGCTACTGACTGAATGAAAGGAGCTGGCATCTCACTCTCTTTGAATCTTCTTTATCATGCTAGGATTAGCAGGAAAAAGCAAAAAATTTCAGAATTGCACCTTGCAATGCGGAGAAATTACTGTTTGTGCATTTACAATATTCATTGATTTTTGCCATTGAAAAACGTCCAGAAATGTTTGAAGCTACTGACTGAATGAAAGGAGCTGGCATCTCACTCTCTTTGAATCTTCCTTATCATGCTAGGATTAGCAGGAAAAAGCAAAAAATTTCAGAATTGCACCTTGCAATGCGGAGAAATTACTGTTTGTGCATTTACAATATTCATTGATTTTTGCCATTGAAAAACGTCCAGAAATGTTTGAAGCTACTGACTGAATGAAAGGAGCTGGCATCTCACTCTCTTTGAATCTTCTTTATCATGCTAGGATTAGCAGGAAAAAGCAAAAAATTTCAGAATTGCACCTTGCAATGCAGAGAAATTACTGTTTGTGCATTTACAATATTCATTGATTTTTGCCATTGAAAAACGTCCAGAAATGTTTGAAGCTACTGACTGAATGAAAGGAGCTGGCATCTCACTCTCTTTGAATCTTCTTTATCATGCTAGGATTAGCAGGAAAAAGCAAAACATTTCAGAATTGCACCTTGCAATGAGGAGAAATTACTGTTTGTGCATTTACAATATTCATTGATTTTTGCCATTGAAAAACATCATGTTATTCATATACCAGAAATGTTTGAAGCTACTGACTGAATGAAAAGAGCTGGCATCTCACTCTCTTTGAATCTTCTTTATCATGCTAAGAGGAGCAGGAAAAAGCAAAAAATTTCAGAATTGCACCTTGCAATGTGGAGAAATTACTGTTTGTGCATTTACAATATTCATTGATTTTTGCCATTGAAAAACGTCCAGAAATGTTTGAAGCTACTGACTGAATGAAAGGAGCTGGCATCTCACTCTCTTTGAATCTTCTTTATCATGCTAGGATTAGCAGGAAAAAGCAAAAAATTTCAGAATTGCACCTTGCAATGTGGAGATATTACTGTTTGTGCATTTACAATATTCATTGATTTTTGCCATTGAAAAACATCATGTTATTCATATACCAGAAATGTTTGAAGCTACTGACTGAATGAAAAGAGCTGGCATCTCACTCTCTTTGAATCTTCTTTATCATGCTAAGAGGAGCAGGAAAAAGTAATAAATTTCAGAATTGCACCTTGCAATGTGAAGATATTACTGTTTGTGCATTTACAATATTCATTGATTTTTGCCATTGAGAAACGTCCAGAAATGTTTGAAGCTACTGACTGAATGAAAGGAGCTGGCATCTCACTCTCTTTAAATCTTCTTTATCATGCTAAGAGGAGCAGGAAAAAGCAAAAAATTTCAGAATTGCACCTTGCAATGCGGAGAAATTACTGTTTGTGCATTTACAATATTCATTGATTTTTGCCATTGAAAAACGTCCAGAAATGTTTGAAGCTACTGACTGAATGAAAGGAGCTGGCATCTCACTCTCTTTGAATCTTCTTTATCATGCTAGGATTAGCAGGAAAAAGCAAAACATTTCAGAATTGCACCTTGCAATGAGGAGAAATTACTGTTTGTGCATTTACAATATTCATTGATTTTTGCCATTGAAAAACATCATGTTATTCATATACCAGAAATGTTTGAAGCTACTGACTGAATGAAAAGAGCTGGCATCTCACTCTCTTTGAATCTTCTTTATCATGCTAGGATTAGCAGGAAAAAGCAAAAAATTTCAGAATTGCACCTTGCAATGTGGAGATATTACTGTTTGTGCATTTACAATATTCATTGATTTTTGCCCTTGAAAAACGTCCAGAAATGTTTGAAGATACTGACTGAATGAAAGGAGCTGGCATCTCACTCTCTTTGAATCTTCTTTATCATGCTAGGATTAGCAGGAAAAAGCAAAAAATTTCAGAATTGCACCTTGCAATGTGGAGATATTACTGTTTGTGCATTTACAATATTCATTGATTTTTGCCATTGAAAAACGTCCAGAAATGTTTGAAGCTACTGACTGAATGAAAGGAGCTGGCATCTCACTCTCTTTGAATCTTCTTTAACATGCTAGGATTAGCAGGAAAAAGCAAAAAATTTCAGAATTGCACCTTGCAATGTGGAGATATTACTGTTTGTGCATTTACAATATTCATTGATTTTTGCCATTGAAAAACGTCCAGAAATGTTTGAAGCTACTGACTGAATGAAAGGAGCTGGCATCTCACTCTCTTTGAATCTTCTTTATCATGCTAGGATTAGCAGGAAAAAGCAAAAAATTTCAGAATTGCACCTTGCAATGTGGAGATATTACTGTTTGTGCATTTACAATATTCATTGATTTTTGCCATTGAAAAACGTCCAGAAATGTTTGAAGCTACTGACTGAATGAAAGGAGCTGGCATCTCACTCTCTTTGAATCTTCTTTATCATGCTAGGATTAGCAGGAAAAAGCAAAAAATTTCAGAATTGCTCCTTGCAATGCGGAGAAATTACTGTTTGTGCATTTACAATATTCATTGATTTTTGCCATTGAAAAACATCATGTTATTCATATACCAGAAATGTTTGAAGCTACTGACTGAATGAAAAGAGCTGGCATCTCACTCTCTTTGAATCTTCTTTATCATGCTAAGAGGAGCAGGAAAAAGCAAAAAATTTCAGAATTGCACCTTGCAATGCGGAGAAATTACTGTTTGTGCATTTACAATATTCATTGATTTTTGCCATTGAAAAACGTCCAGAAATGTTTGAAGCTACTGACTGAGTGAAAGGAGCTGGCATCTCACTCTCTTTGAATCTTCTTTATCATGCTAGGATTAGCAGGAAAAAGCAAAAAATTTCAGAATTGCACCTTGCAATGCGGAGAAATTACTGTTTGTGCATTTACAATATTCATTGATTTTTGCCATTGAAAAACGTCCAGAAATGTTTGAAGCTACTGACTGAATGAAAGGAGCTGGCATCTCACTCTCTTTGAATCTTCCTTATCATGCTAGGATTAGCAGGAAAAAGCAAAAAATTTCAGAATTGCACCTTGCAATGCGGAGAAATTACTGTTTGTGCATTTACAATATTCATTGATTTTTGCCATTGAAAAACGTCCAGAAATGTTTGAAGCTACTGACTGAATGAAAGGAGCTGGCATCTCACTCTCTTTGAATCTTCTTTATCATGCTAGGATTAGCAGGAAAAAGCAAAAAATTTCAGAATTGCACCTTGCAATGCAGAGAAATTACTGTTTGTGCATTTACAATATTCATTGATTTTTGCCATTGAAAAACGTCCAGAAATGTTTGAAGCTACTGACTGAATGAAAGGAGCTGGCATCTCACTCTCTTTGAATCTTCTTTATCATGCTAGGATTAGCAGGAAAAAGCAAAAAATTTCAGAATTGCACCTTGCAATGAGGAGAAATTACTGTTTGTGCATTTACAATATTCATTGATTTTTGCCATTGAAAAACATCATGTTATTCATATACCAGAAATGTTTGAAGCTACTGACTGAATGAAAAGAGCTGGCATCTCACTCTCTTTGAATCTTCTTTATCATGCTAAGAGGAGCAGGAAAAAGCAAAAAATTTCAGAATTGCACCTTGCAATGTGGAGAAATTACTGTTTGTGCATTTACAATATTCATTGATTTTTGCCATTGAAAAACGTCCAGAAATGTTTGAAGCTACTGACTGAATGAAAGGAGCTGGCATCTCACTCTCTTTGAATCTTCTTTATCATGCTAGGATTAGCAGGAAAAAGCAAAAAATTTCAGAATTGCACCTTGCAATGTGGAGATATTACTGTTTGTGCATTTACAATATTCATTGATTTTTGCCATTGAAAAACATCATGTTATTCATATACCAGAAATGTTTGAAGCTACTGACTGAATGAAAAGAGCTGGCATCTCACTCTCTTTGAATCTTCTTTATCATGCTAAGAGGAGCAGGAAAAAGTAATAAATTTCAGAATTGCACCTTGCAATGTGAAGATATTACTGTTTGTGCATTTACAATATTCATTGATTTTTGCCATTGAGAAACGTCCAGAAATGTTTGAAGCTACTGACTGAATGAAAGGAGCTGGCATCTCACTCTCTTTAAATCTTCTTTATCATGCTAAGAGGAGCAGGAAAAAGCAAAAAATTTCAGAATTGCACCTTGCAATGCGGAGAAATTACTGTTTGTGCATTTACAATATTCATTGATTTTTGCCATTGAAAAACGTCCAGAAATGTTTGAAGCTACTGACAGAATGAAAGGAGCTGGCATCTCACTCTCTTTGAATCTTCTTTATCATGCTAGGATTAGCAGGAAAAAGCAAAACATTTCAGAATTGCACCTTGCAATGAGGAGAAATTACTGTTTGTGCATTTACAATATTCATTGATTTTTGCCATTGAAAAACATCATGTTATTCATATACCAGAAATGTTTGAAGCTACTGACTGAATGAAAAGAGCTGGCATCTCACTCTCTTTGAATCTTCTTTATCATGCTAGGATTAGCAGGAAAAAGCAAAAAATTTCAGAATTGCACCTTGCAATGTGGAGATATTACTGTTTGTGCATTTACAATATTCATTGATTTTTGCCCTTGAAAAACGTCCAGAAATGTTTGAAGATACTGACTGAATGAAAGGAGCTGGCATCTCACTCTCTTTGAATCTTCTTTATCATGCTAGGATTAGCAGGAAAAAGCAAAAAATTTCAGAATTGCACCTTGCAATGTGGAGATATTACTGTTTGTGCATTTACAATATTCATTGATTTTTGCCATTGAAAAACATCATGTTATTCATATACCAGAAATGTTTGAAGCTACTGACTGAATGAAAAGAGCTGGCATCTCACTCTCTTTGAATCTTCTTTATCATGCTAAGAGGAGCAGGAAAAAGTAATAAATTTCAGAATTGCACCTTGCAATGTGAAGATATTACTGTTTGTGCATTTACAATATTCATTGATTTTTGCCATTGAGAAACGTCCAGAAATGTTTGAAGCTACTGACTGAATGAAAGGAGCTGGCATCTCACTCTCTTTAAATCTTCTTTATCATGCTAAGAGGAGCAGGAAAAAGCAAAAAATTTCAGAATTGCACCTTGCAATGCGGAGAAATTACTGTTTGTGCATTTACAATATTCATTGATTTTTGCCATTGAAAAACGTCCAGAAATGTTTGAAGCTACTGACTGAATGAAAGGAGCTGGCATCTCACTCTCTTTGAATCTTCTTTATCATGCTAGGATTAGCAGGAAAAAGCAAAACATTTCAGAATTGCACCTTGCAATGAGGAGAAATTACTGTTTGTGCATTTACAATATTCATTGATTTTTGCCATTGAAAAACATCATGTTATTCATATACCAGAAATGTTTGAAGCTACTGACTGAATGAAAAGAGCTGGCATCTCACTCTCTTTGAATCTTCTTTATCATGCTAGGATTAGCAGGAAAAAGCAAAAAATTTCAGAATTGCACCTTGCAATGTGGAGATATTACTGTTTGTGCATTTACAATATTCATTGATTTTTGCCCTTGAAAAACGTCCAGAAATGTTTGAAGATACTGACTGAATGAAAGGAGCTGGCATCTCACTCTCTTTGAATCTTCTTTATCATGCTAGGATTAGCAGGAAAAAGCAAAAAATTTCAGAATTGCACCTTGCAATGTGGAGATATTACTGTTTGTGCATTTACAATATTCATTGATTTTTGCCATTGAAAAACGTCCAGAAATGTTTGAAGCTACTGACTGAATGAAAGGAGCTGGCATCTCACTCTCTTTGAATCTTCTTTATCATGCTAGGATTAGCAGGAAAAAGCAAAAAATTTCAGAATTGCACCTTGCAATGAGGAGAAATTACTGTTTGTGCATTTACAATATTCATTGATTTTTGCCATTGAAAAACATCATGTTATTCATATACCAGAAATGTTTGAAGCTACTGACTGAATGAAAAGAGCTGGCATCTCACTCTCTTTGAATATTCTTTATCATGCTAGGATTAGCAGGAAAAAGCAAAAAATTTCAGAATTGCACCTTGCAATGTGGAGATATTACTGTTTGTGCATTTACAATATTCATTGATTTTTGCCATTGAAAAACGTCCAGAAATGTTTGAAGCTACTGACTGAATGAAAGGAGCTGGCATCTCACTCTCTTTGAATCTTCTTTATCATGCTAGGATTAGCAGGAAAAAGCAAAAAATTTCAGAATTGCACCTTGCAATGTGGAGATATTACTGTTTGTGCATTTACAATATTCATTGATTTTTCCCATTGAAAAACATCCAGAAATGTTTGAAGCTACTGACTGAATGAAAGGAGCTGGCATCTCACTCTCTTTGAATCTTCTTTATCATGCTAGGATTAGCAGGAAAAAGCAAAAAATTTCAGAATTTCACCTTGCAATGTGGAGATATTACTGTTTGTGCATTTACAATATTCATTGATTTTTGCCATTGAAAAACGTCCAGAAATGTTTGAAGCTACTGACTGAATGAAAGGAGCTGGCATCTCACTCTCTTTGAATCTTCTTTATCATGCTAGGATTAGCAGGAAAAAGCAAAAAATTTCAGAATTGCACCTTGCAATGCGGAGAAATTACTGTTTGTGCATTTACAATATTCATTGATTTTTGCCATTGAAAAACATCATGTTATTCATATACCAGAAATGTTTGAAGCTACTGACTGAATGAAAAGAGCTGGCATCTCACTCTCTTTGAATCTTCTTTATCATGCTAAGAGGAGCAGGAAAAAGCAAAAAATTTCAGAATTGCACCTTGCAATTCGGAGAAATTACTGTTTGTGCATTTACAATATTCATTGATTTTTGCCATTGAAAAACGTCCAGAAATGTTTGAAGCTACTGACTGAATGAAAGGAGCTGGCATCTCACTCTCTTTGAATCTTCTTTATCATGCTAGGATTAGCAGGAAAAAGCAAAAAATTTCAGAATTGCACCTTGCAATGCGGAGAAATTACTGTTTGTGCATTTACAATATTCATTGATTTTTGCCATTGAAAAACATCATGTTATTCATATACCAGAAATGTTTGAAGCTACTGACTGAATGAAAAGAGCTGGCATCTCACTCTCTTTGAATCTTCTTTATCATGCTAAGAGGAGCAGGAAAAAGCAAAAAATTTCAGAATTGCACCTTGCAATGTGGAGATATTACTGTTTGTGCATTTACAATATTCATTGATTTTTGCCATTGAAAAACGTCCAGAAATGTTTGAAGCTACTGACTGAATGAAAGGAGCTGGCATCTCACTCTCTTTGAATCTTCTTTATCATGCTAGGATTAGCAGGAAAAAGCAAAAAATTTCAGAATTGCACCTTGCAATGTGGAGATATTACTGTTTGTGCATTTACAATATTCATTGATTTTTGCCATTGAAAAACATCATGTTATTCATATACCAGAAAAGTTTGAAGCTACTGACTGAATGAAAAGAGCTGGCATCTCACTCTCTTTGAATCTTCTTTATCATGCTAAGAGGAGCAGGAAAAAGTAAAAAATTTCAGAATTGCACCTTGCAATGTGAAGATATTACTGTTTGTGCATTTACAATATTCATTGATTTTTGCCATTGAAAAACGTCCAGAAATGTTTGAAGCTACTGACTGAATGAAAGGAGCTGGCATCTCACTCTCTTTGAATCTTCTTTATCATGCTAAGAGGAGCAGGAAAAAGCAAAAAATTTCAGAATTGCACCTTGCAATGCGGAGAAATTACTGTTTGTGCATTTACAATATTCATTGATTTTTGCCATTGAAAAACGTCCAGAAATGTTTGAAGCTACTGACTGAATGAAAGGAGCTGGCATCTCACTCTCTTTGAATCTTCTTTATCATGCTAGGATTAGCAGGAAAAAGCAAAACATTTCAGAATTGCACCTTGCAATGAGGAGAAATTACTGTTTGTGCATTTACAATATTCATTGATTTTTGCCATTGAAAAACATCATGTTATTCATATACCAGAAATGTTTGAAGCTACTGACTGAATGAAAAGAGCTGGCATCTCACTCTCTTTGAATCTTCTTTATCATGCTAGGATTAGCAGGAAAAAGCAAAAAATTTCAGAATTGCACCTTGCAATGTGGAGATATTACTGTTTGTTCATTTACAATATTCATTGATTTTTGCCCTTGAAAAACGTCCAGAAATGTTTGAAGCTACTGACTGAATGAAAGGAGCTGGCATCTCACTCTCTTTGAATCTTCTTTATCATGCTAGGATTAGCAGGAAAAAGCAAAACATTTCAGAATTGCACCTTGCAATGTGGAGATATTACTGTTTGTGCATTTACAATATTCATTGATTTTTGCCATTGAAAAACGTCCAGAAATGTTTGAAGCTACTGACTGAATGAAAGGAGCTGGCATCTCACTCTCTTTGAATCTTCTTTATCATGCTAGGATTAGCAGGAAAAAGCAAAAAATTTCAGAATTGCACCTTGCAATGAGGAGAAATTACTGTTTGTGCATTTACAATATTCATTGATTTTTGCCATTGAAAAACATCATGTTATTCATATACCAGAAATGTTTGAAGCTACTGACTGAATGAAAAGAGCTGGCATCTCACTCTCTTTGAATCTTCTTTATCATGCTAGGATTAGCAGGAAAAAGCAAAAAATTTCAGAATTGCACCTTGCAATGTGGAGATATTACTGTTTGTGCATTTACAATATTCATTGATTTTTGCCATTGAAAAACGTCCAGAAATGTTTGAAGCTACTGACTTAATGAAAGGAGCTGGCATCTCACTCTCTTTGAATCTTCTTTATCATGCTAGGATTAGCAGGAAAAAGCAAAAAATTTCAGAATTGCACCTTGCAATGTGGAGATATTACTGTTTGTGCATTTACAATATTCATTGATTTTTGCCATTGAAAAACATCATGTTATTCATATACCAGAAATGTTTGAAGCTACTGACTGAATGAAAAGAGCTGGCATCTCACTCTCTTTGAATCTTCTTTATCATGCTAAGAGGAGCAGGAAAAAGCAAAAAATTTCAGAATTGCACCTTGCAATGTGGAGATATTACTGTTTGTGCATTTACAATATTCATTGATTTTTGCCATTGAAAAACGTCCAGAAATGTTTGAAGCTACTGACTGAATGAAAGGAGCTGGCATCTCACTCTCTTTGAATCTTCTTTATCATGCTAGGATTAGCAGGAAAAAGCAAAAAATTTCAGAATTGCACCTTGCAATGCGGAGAAATTACTGTTTGTGCATTTACAATATTCATTGATTTTTGCCATTGAAAAACATCATGTTATTCATATACCAGAAATGTTTGAAGCTACTGACTGAATGAAAAGAGCTGGCATCTCACTCTCTTTGAATCTTCTTTATCATGCTAAGAGGAGCAGGAAAAAGCAAAAAATTTCAGAATTGCACCTTGCAATGTGGAGATATTACTGTTTGTGCATTTACAATATTCATTGATTTTTGCCATTGAAAAACGTCCAGAAATGTTTGAAGCTACTGACTGAATGAAAGGAGCTGGCATCTCACTCTCTTTGAATCTTCTTTATCATACTAGGATTAGCAGGAAAAAGCAAAAAATTTCAGAATTGCACCTTGCAATGCGGAGAAATTACTGTTTGTGCATTTACAATATTCATTGATTTTTGCCATTGAAAAACATCATGTTATTCATATACCAGAAATGTTTGAAGCTACTGACTGAATGAAAAGAGCTGGCATCTCACTCTCTTTTAATCTTCTTTATCATGCTAGGATTAGCAGGAAAAAGCAAAAAATTTCAGAATTGCACCTTGCAATGTGGAGATATTACTGTTTGTGCATTTACAATATTCATTGATTTTTGCCATTGAAAAACGTCCAGAAATGTTTGAAGCTACTGACTGAATGAAAGGAGCTGGCATCTCACTCTCTTTGAATCTTCTTCATCATGCTAGGATTAGCAGGAAAAAGCAAACAATTTCAGAATTGCACCTTGCAATGTGGAGATATTACTGTTTGTGCATTTACAATATTCATTGATTTTTGCCATTGAAAAATGTCCAGAAATGTTTGAAGCTACTGACTGAATGAAAGGAGCTAGCATCTCACTCTCTTTGAATCTTCTTTATCATGCTAGGATTAGCAGGAAAAAGCAAAAAATTTCAGAATTGCACATTGCAATGTGGAGATATTACTGTTTGTGCATTTACAATATTCATTGATTTTTGCCATTGAAAAACGTCCAGAAATGTTTGAAGCTACTGACTGAATGAAAGGAGCTGGCATCTCACTCTCTTTGAATCTTCTTTATCATGCTAGGATTAGCAGGAAAAAGCAAAAAATTTCAGAATTGCACCTTGCAATGTGGAGATATTACTGTTTGTGCATTTACAATATTCATTGATTTTTGCCATTGAAAAACGTCCAGAAATGTTTGAAGCTACTGACTGAATGAAAGGAGCTGGCATCTCACTCTCTTTGAATCTTCTTTACCATGCTAGGATTAGCAGGAAAAAGCAAAAAATTTCAGAATTGCACCTTGCAATGCGGAGAAATTACTGTTTGTGCATTTACAATATTCATTGATTTTTGCCATTGAAAAACAACATGTTATTCATATACCAGAAATGTTTGAAGCTACTGACTGAATGAAAAGAGCTGGCATCTCACTCTCTTTGAATCTTCTTTATCATGCTAAGAGGAGCAGGAAAAAGCAAAAAATTTCAGAATTGCACCTTGCAATGTGGAGATATTACTGTTTGTGCATTTACAATATTCATTGATTTTTGCCATTGAAAAACGTCCAGAAATGTTTGAAGCTACTGACTGAATGAAAGGAGCTGGCATCTCACTCTCTTTGAATCTTCTTTATCATGCTAGGATTAGCAGGAAAAAGCAAAAAATTTCAGAATTGCACCTTGCATTGCGGAGAAATTACTGTTTGTGCATTTACAATATTCATTGATTTTTGCCATTGAAAAACATCATGTTATTCATATACAAGAAATGTTTGAAGCTACTGACTGAATGAAAAGAGCTGGCATCTCACTCTCTTTGAATCTTCTTTATCATGCTAAGGGGAGCAGGAAAAAGCAAAACATTTCAGAATTGCACCTTGCAATGTGGAGATATTACTGTTTGTGCATTTACAATATTCATTGATTTTTGCCATTGAAAAACGTCAAGAAATGTTTGAAGCTACTGACTGAATGAAAGGAGCTGGCATCTCACTCTCTTTGAATCTTCTTTATCATGCTAGGATTAGCAGGAAAAAGCAAAAAATTTCAGAATTGCACCTTGCAATGTGGAGATATTACTGTTTGTGCATTTACAATATTCATTGATTTTTGCCATTGAAAAACGTCCAGAAATGTTTGAAGCTACTGACTGAATGAAAGGAGCTGGCATCTCACTCTCTTTGAATCTTGTTTATCATGCTAGGATTAGCAGGAAAAAGCAAAAAATTTCAGAATTGCACCTTGCAATGTGGAGATATTACTGTTTGTGCATTTACAATATTCATTGATTTTTGTCATTGAAAAACGTCCAGAAATGTTTGAAGCTACTGACTGAATGAAAGGAGATGGCATCTCACTCTCTTTGAATCTTCTTTATCATGCTAGGATTAGCAGGAAAAAGCAAAAAATTTCAGAATTGCACCTTGCAATGTGGAGATATTACTGTTTGTGCATTTACAATATTCATTGATTTTTGCCATTGAAAAACGTCCAGAAATGTTTGAAGCTACTGACTGAATGAAAGGAGCTAGCATCTCACTCTCTTTGAATCTTCTTTATCATGCTAGGATTAGCAGGAAAAAGCAAAAAATTTCAGAATTGCACCTTGCAATGTGGAGATATTACTGTTTGTGCATTTACAATATTCATTGATTTTTGCCATTGAAAAACGTCCAGAAATGTTTGAAGCTACTGACTGAATGAAAGGAGCTGGCATCTCACTCTCTTTGAATCTTCTTTATCATGCTAGGATTAGCAGGAAAAAGCAAAAAATTTCAGAATTGCACCTTGCAATGTGGAGATATTACTGTTTGTGCATTTACAATATTCATTGATTTTTGCCATTGAAAAACGTCCAGAAATGTTTGAAGCTACTGACTGAATGAAAGGAGCTGGCATCTCACTCTCTTTGAATCTTCTTTTTCATGCTAGGATTAGCAGGAAAAAGCAAAAAATTTCAGAATTGCACCTTGCAATGCGGAGAAATTACTGTTTGTGCATTTACAATATTCATTGATTTTTGCCATTGAAAAACATCATGTTATTCATATACCAGAAATGTTTGAAGCTACTGACTGAATGAAAAGAGCTGGCATCTCACTCTCTTTGAATCTTCTTTATCATGCTAAGAGGATCAGGAAAAAGCAAAAAATTTCAGAATTGCACCTTGCAATGTGGAGATATTACTGTTTGTGCATTTACAATATTCATTGATTTTTGCCATTGAAAAACGTCCAGAAATGTTTGAAGCTACTGACTGAATTAAAGGAGCTGGCATCTCACTCTCTTTGAATCTTCTTTATCATGCTAGGATTAGCAGGAAAAAGCAAAAAATTTCAGAATTGCACCTTGCAATGAAGAGAAATTACTGTTTGTGCATTTACAATATTCATTGATTTTTGCCATTGAAAAACATCATGTTATTCATTTACCAGAAATGTTTGAAGCTACTGACTGAATGAAAAGAGCTGGCATCTCACTCTCTTTGAATCTTCTTTATCATGCTAGGATTAGCAGGAAAAAGCAAAAAATTTCAGAATTGCACCTTGCAATGTGGAGATAATACTGTTTGTGCATTTACAATATTCATTGATTTTTGCCATTGAAAAACGTCCAGAAATGTTTGAAGCTACTGACTGAATGAAAGGAGATGGCATCTCACTCTCTTTGAATCTTCTTTATCATGCTAGGATTAGCAGGAAAAAGCAAAAAATTTCAGAATTGCACCTTGCAATGTGGAGATATTACTGTTTGTGCATTTACAATATTCATTGATTTTTGCCATTGAAAAACGTCCAGAAATGTTTGAAGCTACTGACTGAATGAAAGGAGCTAGCATCTCACTCTCTTTGAATCTTCTTTATCATGCTAGGATTAGCAGGAAAAAGCAAAAAATTTCAGAATTGCACCTTGCAATGTGGAGATATTACTGTTTGTGCATTTACAATATTCATTGATTTTTGCCATTGAAAAACGTCCAGAAATGTTTGAAGCTACTGACTGAATGAAAGGAGCTGGCATCTCACTCTCTTTGAATCTTCTTTATCATGCTAGGATTAGCAGGAAAAAGCAAAAAATTTCAGAATTGCACCTTGCAATGTGGAGATATTACTGTTTGTGCATTTACAATATTCATTGATTTTTGCCATTGAAAAACGTCCAGAAATGTTTGAAGCTACTGACTGAATGAAAGGAGCTGGCATCTCACTCTCTTTGAATCTTCTTTATCATGCTAGGATTAGCAGGAAAAAGCAAAAAATTTCAGAATTGCACCTTGCAATGCGGAGAAATTACTGTTTGTGCATTTACAATATTCATTGATTTTTGCCATTGAAAAACATCATGTTATTCATATACCAGAAATGTTTGAAGCTACTGACTGAATGAAAAGAGCTGGCATCTCACTCTCTTTGAATCTTCTTTATCATGCTAAGAGGATCAGGAAAAAGCAAAAAATTTCAGAATTGCACCTTGCAATGTGGAGATATTACTGTTTGTGCATTTACAATATTCATTGATTTTTGCCATTGAAAAACGTCCAGAAATGTTTGAAGCTACTGACTGAATTAAAGGAGCTGGCATCTCACTCTCTTTGAATCTTCTTTATCATGCTAGGATTAGCAGGAAAAAGCAAAAAATTTCAGAATTGCACCTTGCAATGAAGAGAAATTACTGTTTGTGCATTTACAATATTCATTGATTTTTGCCATTGAAAAACATCATGTTATTCATATACCAGAAATGTTTGAAGCTACTGACTGAATGAAAAGAGCTGGCATCTCACTCTCTTTGAATCTTCTTTATCATGCTAGGATTAGCAGGAAAAAGCAAAAAATTTCAGAATTGCACCTTGCAATGTGGAGATATTACTGTTTGTGCATTTACAATATTCATTGATTTTTGCCATTGAAAAACGTCCAGAAATGTTTGAAGCTACTGACTGAATGAAAGGAGCTGGCATCTCACTCTCTTTGAATCTTCTTTATCATGCTAGGATTAGCAGGAAAAAGCAAAAAATTTCAGAATTGCACCTTGCAATGTGGAGATATTACTGTTTGTGCATTTACAATATTCATTGATTTTTGCCATTGAAAAACGTCCAGAAATGTTTGAAGCTACTGACTGAATGAAAGGAGCTGGCATCTCACTCTCTTTGAATCTTCTTTATCATGCTAGGATTAGCAGGAAAAAGCAAAAAATTTCAGAATTGCACCTTGCAATGTGGAGATATTACTGTTTGTGCATTTACAATATTCATTGATTTTTGCCATTGAAAAACGTCCAGAAATGTTTGAAGCTACTGACTGAATGAAAGGAGCTGGCATCTCACTCTCTTTGAATCTTGTTTATCATGCTAGGATTAGCAGGAAAAAGCAAAAAATTTCAGAATTGCACCTTGCAATGTGGAGATATTACTGTTTGTGCATTTACAATATTCATTGATTTTTGTCATTGAAAAACGTCCAGAAATGTTTGAAGCTACTGACTGAATGAAAGGAGATGGCATCTCACTCTCTTTGAATCTTCTTTATCATGCTAGGATTAGCAGAAAAAAGCAAAAAATTTCAGAATTGCACCTTGCAATGTGGAGATATTACTGTTTGTGCATTTACAATATTCATTGATTTTTGCCATTGAAAAACGTCCAGAAATGTTTGAAGCTACTGACTGAATGAAAGGAGCTAGCATCTCACTCTCTTTGAATCTTCTTTATCATGCTAGGATTAGCAGGAAAAAGCAAAAAATTTCAGAATTGCACCTTGCAATGTGGAGATATTACTGTTTGTGCATTTACAATATTCATTGATTTTTGCCATTGAAAAACGTCCAGAAATGTTTGAAGCTACTGACTGAATGAAAGGAGCTGGCATCTCACTCTCTTTGAATCTTCTTTATCATGCTAGGATTAGCAGGAAAAAGCAAAAAATTTCAGAATTGCACCTTGCAATGTGGAGATATTACTGTTTGTGCATTTACAATATTCATTGATTTTTGCCATTGAAAAACGTCCAGAAATGTTTGAAGCTACTGACTGAATGAAAGGAGCTGGCATCTCACTCTCTTTGAATCTTCTTTATCATGCTAGGATTAGCAGGAAAAAGCAAAAAATTTCAGAATTGCACCTTGCAATGCGGAGAAATTACTGTTTGTGCATTTACAATATTCATTGATTTTTGCCATTGAAAAACATCATGTTATTCATATACCAGAAATGTTTGAAGCTACTGACTGAATGAAAAGAGCTGGCATCTCACTCTCTTTGAATCTTCTTTATCATGCTAAGAGGATCAGGAAAAAGCAAAAAATTTCAGAATTGCACCTTGCAATGTGGAGATATTACTGTTTGTGCATTTACAATATTCATTGATTTTTGCCATTGAAAAACGTCCAGAAATGTTTGAAGCTACTGACTGAATTAAAGGAGCTGGCATCTCACTCTCTTTGAATCTTCTTTATCATGCTAGGATTAGCAGGAAAAAGCAAAAAATTTCAGAATTGCACCTTGCAATGAAGAGAAATTACTGTTTGTGCATTTACAATATTCATTGATTTTTGCCATTGAAAAACATCATGTTATTCATATACCAGAAATGTTTGAAGCTACTGACTGAATGAAAAGAGCTGGCATCTCACTCTCTTTGAATCTTCTTTATCATGCTAGGATTAGCAGGAAAAAGCAAAAAATTTCAGAATTGCACCTTGCAATGTGGAGATATTACTGTTTGTGCATTTACAATATTCATTGATTTTTGCCATTGAAAAACGTCCAGAAATGTTTGAAGCTACTGACTGAATGAAAGGAGCTGGCATCTCACTCTCTTTGAATCTTCTTTATCATGCTAGGATTAGCAGGAAAAAGCAAAAAATTTCAGAATTGCTCCTTGCAATGTGGAGATATTACTGTTTGTGCATTTACAATGTTCATTGATTTTTGCCATTGAAAAACGTCCAGAAATGTTTGAAGCTACTGACTGAATGAAAGGAGCTGGCATCTCACTCTCTTTGAATCTTCTTTATCATAATAGGATTAGCAGGAAAAAGCAAAAAATTTCAGAATTGCACCTTGCAATGCGGAGAAATTACGGTTTGTGCATTTACAATATTCATTGATTTTTGCCATTGAAAAACATCATGTTATTCATATACCAGAAATGTTTGAAGCTACTGACTGAATGAAAAGAGCTGGCATCTCACACTCTTTGAATCTTCTTTATCATGCTAGGATTAGCAGGAAAAAGCAAAAAATTTCAGAATTGCACCTTGCAATGTGGAGATATTACTGTTTGTGCATTTACAATATTCATTGATTTTTGCCATTGAAAAACGTCCAGAAATGTTTGAAGCTACTGACTGAATGAAAGGAGATGGCATCTCACTCTCTTTGAATCTTCTTTATCATGCTAGGATTAGCAGGAAAAAGCAAAAAATTTCAGAATTGCACCTTGCAATGTGGAGATATTACTGTTTGTGCATTTACAATATTCATTGATTTTTGCCATTGAAAAACGTCCAGAAATGTTTGAAGCTACTGACTGAATGAAAGGAGCTAGCATCTCACTCTCTTTGAATCTTCTTTATCATGCTAGGATTAGCAGGAAAAAGCAAAAAATTTCAGAATTGCACCTTGCAATGTGGAGATATTACTGTTTGTGCATTTACAATATTCATTGATTTTTGCCATTGAAAAACGTCCAGAAATGTTTGAAGCTACTGACTGAATGAAAGGAGCTGGCATCTCACTCTCTTTGAATCTTCTTTATCATGCTAGGATTAGCAGGAAAAAGCAAAAAATTTCAGAATTGCACCTTGCAATGTGGAGATATTACTGTTTGTGCATTTACAATATTCATTGATTTTTGCCATTGAAAAAATTGAAGAAATGTTTGAAGCTACTGACTGAATGAAAGGAGCTGGCATCTCACTCTCTTTGAATCTTCTTTATCATGCTAGGATTAGCAGGAAAAAGCAAAAAATTTCAGAATTGCACCTTGCAATGCGGAGAAATTACTGTTTGTGCATTTACAATATTCATTGATTTTTGCCATTGAAAAACATCATGTTATTCATATACCAGAAATGTTTGAAGCTTCTGACTGAATGAAAAGAGCTGGCATCTCACTCTCTTTGAATCTTCTTTATCATGCTAAGAGGATCAGGAAAAAGCAAAAAATTTCAGAATTGCACCTTGCAATGTGGAGATATTACTGTTTGTGCATTTACAATATTCATTGATTTTTGCCATTGAAAAACGTCCAGAAATGTTTGAAGCTACTGACTGAATTAAAGGAGCTGGCATCTCACTCTCTTTGAATCTTCTTTATCATGCTAGGATTAGCAGGAAAAAGCAAAAAATTTCAGAATTGCACCTTGCAATGAAGAGAAATTACTGTTTGTGCATTTACAATATTCATTGATTTTTGCCATTGAAAAACATCATGTTATTCATATACCAGAAATGTTTGAAGCTACTGACTGAATGAAAAGAGCTGGCATCTCACTCTCTTTGAATCTTCTTTATCATGCTAGGATTAGCAGGAAAAAGCAAAAAATTTCAGAATTGCACCTTGCAATGTGGAGATATTACTGTTTGTGCATTTACAATATTCATTGATTTTTGCCATTGAAAAACGTCCAGAAATGTTTGAAGCTACTGACTGAATGAAAGGAGCTGGCATCTCACTCTCTTTGAATCTTCTTTATCATGCTAGGATTAGCAGGAAAAAGCAAAAAATTTCAGAATTGCACCTTGCAATGTGGAGATATTACTGTTTGTGCATTTACAATATTCATTGATTTTTGCCATTGAAAAACGTCCAGAAATGTTTGAAGCTACTGACTGAATGAAAGGAGCTGGCATCTCACTCTCTTTGAATCTTCTTTATCATGCTAGGATTAGCAGGAAAAAGCAAAAAATTTCAGAATTGCACCTTGCAATGTGGAGATATTACTGTTTGTGCATTTACAATATTCATTGATTTTTGCCATTGAAAAACGTCCAGAAATGTTTGAAGCTACTGACTGAATGAAAGGAGCTGGCATCTCACTCTCTTTGAATCTTCTTTATCATGCTAGGATTAGCAGGAAAAAGCAAAAAATTTCAGAATTGCACCTTGCAATGCGGAGAAATTACTGTTTGTGCATTTACAATATTCATTGATTTTTGCCATTGAAAAACATCATGTTATTCATATACCAGAAATGTTTGAAGCTACTGACTGAATGAAAAGAGCTGGCATCTCACTCTCTTTGAATCTTCTTTATCATGCTAAGAGGAGCAGGAAAAAGCAAAATATTTCAGAATTGCTCCTTGCAATGTGGAGATATTACTGTTTGTGCATTTACAATATTCATTGATTTTTGCCATTGAAAAACGTCCAGAAATGTTTGAAGCCACTGACTGAATGAAAGGAGCTGGCATCTCACTCTCTTTGAATCTTCTTTATCATAATAGGATTAGCAGGAAAAAGCAAAAAATTTCAGAATTGCACCTTGCAATGCGGAGAAATTACTGTTTGTGCATTTACAATATTCATTGATTTTTGCCATTGAAAAACATCATGTTATTCATATACCAGAAATGTTTGAAGCTACTGACTGAATGAAAAGAGCTGGCATCTCACTCTCTTTGAATCTTCTTTATCATGCTAAGAGGAGCAGGAAAAAGCAAAAAATTTCAGAATTGCACCTTGCAATGTGGAGATATTACTGTTTGTGCATTTACAATATTCATTGATTTTTGCCATTGAAAAACGTCCAGAAATGTTTGAAGCTACTGACTGAATGAAAGGAGCTGGCATCTCACTCTCTTTGAATCTTCTTTATCATGCTAGGATTAGCAGGAAAAAGCAAAAAATTTCAGAATTGCACCTTGCAATGTGGAGATATTACTGTTTGTGCATTTACAATATTCATTGATTTTTGCCATTGAAAAACGTCCAGAAATGTTTGAAGCTACTGACTGAATGAAAGGAGCTGGCATCTCACTCTCTTTGAATCTTCTTTATTATGCTAGGATTAGCAGGAAAAAGCAAAAAATTTCAGAATTGCACCTTGCAATGCGGAGAAATTACTGTTTGTGCATTTACAATATTCATTGATTTTTGCCATTGAAAAACATCATGTTATTCATATACCAGAAATGTTTGAAGCTACTGACTGAATGAAAAGAGCTGGCATCTCACTCTCTTTGAATCTTCTTTATCATGCTAAGAGGAGCAGGAAAAAGCAAAATATTTCAGAATTGCACCTTGCAATGTGGAGATATTACTGTTTGTGCATTTACAATATTCATTGATTTTTGCCATTGAAAAACGTCCAGAAATGTTTGAAGCTACTGACTGAATGAAAGGAGCTGGCATCTCACTCTCTTTGAATCTTCTTTATCATGCTAGGATTAGCAGGAAAAAGCAAAAAATTTCAGAATTGCACCTTGCAATGCGGAGAAATTACTGTTTGTGCATTTACAATATTCATTGATTTTTGCCATTGAAAAACATCATGTTATTCATATACCAGAAATGTTTGAAGCTACTGACTGAATGAAAAGAGCTGGCATCTCACTCTCTTTGAATCTTCTTTATCATGCTAAGAGGAGCAGGAAAAAGCAAAAAATTTCAGAATTGCACCTTGCAATGTGGAGATATTACTGTTTGTGCATTTACAATATTCATTGATTTTTGCCATTGAAAAACGTCCAGAAATGTTTGAAGCTACTGACTGAATGAAAGGAGCTGGCATCTCACTCTCTTTGAATCTTCTTTATCATGCTAGGATTAGCAGGAAAAAGCAAAAAATTTCAGAATTGCACCTTGCAATGTGGAGATATTACTGTTTGTGCATTTACAATATTCATTGATTTTTGCCATTGAAAAACGTCCAGAAATGTTTGAAGCTACTGACTGAATGAAAGGAGCTGGCATCTCACTCTCTTTGAATCTTGTTTATCATGCTAGGATTAGCAGGAAAAAGCAAAAAATTTCAGAATTGCACCTTGCAATGTGGAGATATTACTGTTTGTGCATTTACAATATTCATTGATTTTTGCCATTGAAAAACATCCAGAAATGTTTGAAGCTACTGACTGAATGAAAGGAGCTGGCATCTCACTCTCTTTGAATCTTCTTTATCATGCTAGGATTAGCAGGAAAAAGCAAAAAATTTCAGAATTGCACCTTGCAATGTGGAGATATTACTGTTTGTGCATTTACAATATTCATTGATTTTTGCCATTGAAAAAATTGAAGAAATGTTTGAAGCTACTGACTGAATGAAAGGAGCTGGCATCTCACTCTCTTTGAATCTTCTTTATCATGCTAGGATTAGCAGGAAAAAGCAAAAAATTTCAGAATTGCACCTTGCAATGCGGAGAAATTACTGTTTGTGCATTTACAATATTCATTGATTTTTGCCATTGAAAAACATCATGTTATTCATATACCAGAAATGTTTGAAGCTACTGACTGAATGAAAAGAGCTGGCATCTCACTCTCTTTGAATCTTCTTTATCATGCTAAGAGGATCAGGAAAAAGCAAAAAATTTCAGAATTGCACCTTGCAATGTGGAGATATTACTGTTTGTGCATTTACAATATTCATTGATTTTTGCCATTGAAAAACGTCCAGAAATGTTTGAAGCTACTGACTGAATTAAAGGAGCTGGCATCTCACTCTCTTTGAATCTTCTTTATCATGCTAGGATTAGCAGGAAAAAGCAAAAAATTTCAGAATTGCACCTTGCAATGAAGAGAAATTACTGTTTGTGCATTTACAATATTCATTGATTTTTGCCATTGAAAAACATCATGTTATTCATATACCAGAAATGTTTGAAGCTACTGACTGAATGAAAAGAGCTGGCATCTCACTCTCTTTGAATCTTCTTTATCATGCTAGGATTAGCAGGAAAAAGCAAAACATTTCAGAATTGCACCTTGCAATGTGGAGATATTACTGTTTGTGCATTTACAATATTCATTGATTTTTGCCATTGAAAAACGTCCAGAAATGTTTGAAGCTACTGACTGAATGAAAGGAGCTGGCATCTCACTCTCTTTGAATCTTCTTTATCATGCTAGGATTAGCAGGAAAAAGCAAAAAATTTCAGAATTGCACCTTGCAATGTGGAGATATTACTGTTTGTGCATTTACAATATTCATTGATTTTTGCCATTGAAAAACGTCCAGAAATGTTTGAAGCTACTGACTGAATGAAAGGAGCTGGCATCTCACTCTCTTTGAATCTTCTTTATCATGCTAGGATTAGCAGGAAAAAGCAAAAAATTTCAGAATTGCACCTTGCAATGTGGAGATATTACTGTTTGTGCATTTACAATATTCATTGATTTTTGCCATTGAAAAACGTCCAGAAATGTTTGAAGCTACTGACTGAATGAAAGGAGCTGGCATCTCACTCTCTTTGAATCTTCTTTATCATGCTAGGATTAGCAGGAAAAAGCAAAAAATTTCAGAATTGCACCTTGCAATGCGGAGAAATTACTGTTTGTGCATTTACAATATTCATTGATTTTTGCCATTGAAAAACATCATGTTATTCATATACCAGAAATGTTTGAAGCTACTGACTGAATGAAAAGAGCTGGCATCTCACTCTCTTTGAATCTTCTTTATCATGCTAAGAGGAGCAGGAAAAAGCAAAATATTTCAGAATTGCTCCTTGCAATGTGGAGATATTACTGTTTGTGCATTTACAATATTCATTGATTTTTGCCATTGAAAAACGTCCAGAAATGTTTGAAGCCACTGACTGAATGAAAGGAGCTGGCATCTCACTCTCTTTGAATCTTCTTTATCATAATAGGATTAGCAGGAAAAAGCAAAAAATTTCAGAATTGCACCTTGCAATGCGGAGAAATTACTGTTTGTGCATTTACAATATTCATTGATTTTTGCCATTGAAAAACATCATGTTATTCATATACCAGAAATGTTTGAAGCTACTGACTGAATGAAAAGAGCTGGCATCTCACTCTCTTTGAATCTTCTTTATCATGCTAAGAGGAGCAGGAAAAAGCAAAAAATTTCAGAATTGCACCTTGCAATGTGGAGATATTACTGTTTGTGCATTTACAATATTCATTGATTTTTGCCATTGAAAAACGTCCAGAAATGTTTGAAGCTACTGACTGAATGAAAGGAGCTGGCATCTCACTCTCTTTGAATCTTCTTTATCATGCTAGGATTAGCAGGAAAAAGCAAAAAATTTCAGAATTGCACCTTGCAATGTGGAGATATTACTGTTTGTGCATTTACAATATTCATTGATTTTTGCCATTGAAAAACGTCCAGAAATGTTTGAAGCTACTGACTGAATGAAAGGAGCTGGCATCTCACTCTCTTTGAATCTTCTTTATTATGCTAGGATTAGCAGGAAAAAGCAAAAAATTTCAGAATTGCACCTTGCAATGCGGAGAAATTACTGTTTGTGCATTTACAATATTCATTGATTTTTGCCATTGAAAAACATCATGTTATTCATATACCAGAAATGTTTGAAGCTACTGACTGAATGAAAAGAGCTGGCATCTCACTCTCTTTGAATCTTCTTTATCATGCTAAGAGGAGCAGGAAAAAGCAAAATATTTCAGAATTGCACCTTGCAATGTGGAGATATTACTGTTTGTGCATTTACAATATTCATTGATTTTTGCCATTGAAAAACGTCCAGAATTGTTTGAAGCTACTGACTGAATGAAAGGAGCTGGCATCTCACTCTCTTTGAATCTTCTTTATCATGCTAGGATTAGCAGGAAAAAGCAAAAAATTTCAGAATTGCACCTTGCAATGCGGAGAAATTACTGTTTGTGCATTTACAATATTCATTGATTTTTGCCATTGAAAAACATCATGTTATTCATATACCAGAAATGTTTGAAGCTACTGACTGAATGAAAAGAGCTGGCATCTCACTCTCTTTGAATCTTCTTTATCATGCTAAGAGGAGCAGGAAAAAGCAAAAAATTTCAGAATTGCACCTTGCAATGTGGAGATATTACTGTTTGTGCATTTACAATATTCATTGATTTTTGCCATTGAAAAACGTCCAGAAATGTTTGAAGCTACTGACTGAATGAAAGGAGCTGGCATCTCACTCTCTTTGAATCTTCTTTATCATGCTAGGATTAGCAGGAAAAAGCAAAAAATTTCAGAATTGCACCTTGCAATGTGGAGATATTACTGTTTGTGCATTTACAATATTCATTGATTTTTGCCATTGAAAAACGTCCAGAAATGTTTGAAGCTACTGACTGAATGAAAGGAGCTGGCATCTCACTCTCTTTGAATCTTGTTTATCATGCTAGGATTAGCAGGAAAAAGCAAAAAATTTCAGAATTGCACCTTGCAATGTGGAGATATTACTGTTTGTGCATTTACAATATTCATTGATTTTTGCCATTGAAAAACATCCAGAAATGTTTGAAGCTACTGACTGAATGAAAGGAGCTGGCATCTCACTCTCTTTGAATCTTCTTTATCATGCTAGGATTAGCAGGAAAAAGCAAAAAATTTCAGAATTGCACCTTGCAATGTGGAGATATTACTGTTTGTGCATTTACAATATTCATTGATTTTTGCCATTGAAAAACATCATGTTATTCATCTACAAGAAATGTTTGAAGCTACTGACTGAATGAAAAGAGCTGGCATCTCACTCTCTTTGAATCTTCTTTATCATGCTAGGATTAGCAGGAAAAAGCAAAAAATTTCAGAATTGCACCTTGCAATGTGGAGATATTACTGTTTGTGCATTTACAATATTCATTGATTTTTGCCACTGAAAAACGTCCCGAAATGTTTGAAGCTACTGACTGAATGAAAGGAGCTGGCATCTCACTCTCTTTGAATCTTGTTTATCATGCTATGATTAGCAGGAAAAAGCAAAAAATTTCAGAATTGCACCTTGCAATGTGGAGATATTACTGTTTGTGCATTTACAATATTCATTGATTTTTGCCATTGAAAAACGTCCAGAAATGTTTGAAGCTACTGACTGAATGAAAGGAGCTGGCATCTCACTCTCTTTGAATCTTCTTTATCATGCTAGGATTAGCAGGAAAAAGCAAAAAATTTCAGAATTGCACCTTGCAATGTGGAGATATTACTGTTTCTGCATTTACAATATTCATTGATTTTTGCCATTGAAAAACGTCCAGAAATGTTTGAAGCTACTGACTGAATGAAAGGAGCTGGCATCTCACTCTCTTTGAATCTTCTTTATCATGCTAGGATTAGCAGGAAAAAGCAAAAAATTTCAGAATTGCACCTTGCAATGTGGAGATATTACTGTTTGTGCATTTACAATATTCATTGATTTTTGCCATTGAAAAACGTCCAGAAATGTTTGAAGCTACTGACTGAATAAAAGGAGCTGGCATCTCACTCTCTTTGAATCTTCTTTATCATGCTAGGATTAGCAGGAAAAAGCAAAAAATTTCAGAATTGCACCTTGCAATGTGGAGATATTACTGTTTGTGCATTTACAATATTCATTGATTTTTGCCATTGAAAAACGTCCAGAAATGTTTGAAGCTACTGACTGAATGAAAGGAGCTGGCATCTCACTCTCTTTGAATCTTCTTTACCATGCTAGGATTAGCAGGAAAAAGCAAAAAATTTCAGAATTGCACCTTGCAATGCGGAGAAATTACTGTTTGTGCATTTACAATATTCATTGATTTTTGCCATTGAAAAACATCATGTTATTCATATACCAGAAAGGTTTGAAGCTACTGACTGAATGAAAAGAGCTGGCATCTCACTCTCTTTGAATCTTCTTTATCATGCTAGGATTAGCAGAAAAAAGCAAAAAATTTCAGAATTGCACCTTGCAATGTGGAGATATTACTGTTTGTGCATTTACAATATTCATTGATTTTTGCCATTGAAAAACGTCCAGAAATGTTTGAAGCTACTGACTGAATGAAAGGAGCTGGCATCTAACTCTCTTTGAATCTTCTTTATCATGCTAGGATTAGCAGGAAAAAGCAAAAAATTTCAGAATTGCACCTTGCAATGCGGAGAAATTACTGTTTGTGCATTTACAATATTCATTGATTTTTGCCATTGAAAAACATCATGTTATTCATATACCAGAAATGTTTGAAGCTACTGACTGAATGAAAAGAGCTGGCATCTCACTCTCTTTGAATCTTCTTTATCATGCTAAGAGGAGCAGGAAAAAGCAAAAAATTTCAGAATTGCACCTTGCAATGTGGAGATATTACTGTTTGTGCATTTACAATATTCATTGATTTTTGCCATTGAAAAACGTCCAGAAATGTTTGAAGCTACTGACTGAATGAAAGGAGCTGGCATCTCACTCTCTTTGAATCTTCTTTATCATGCTAGGATTAGCAGGAAAAAGCAAAAAATTTCAGAATTGCACCTTGCAATGAAGAGAAATTACTGTTTGTGCATTTACAATATTCATTGATTTTTGCCATTGAAAAACATCATGTTATTCATATACCAGAAATGTTTGAAGCTACTGACTGAATGAAAAGAGCTGGCATCTCACTCTCTTTGAATCTTCTTTATCATGCTAGGATTAGCAGGAAAAGGCAAAAAATTTCAGAATTGCACCTTGCAATGTGGAGATATTACTGTTTGTGCATTTACAATATTCATTGATTTTTGCCATTGAAAAACGTCCAGAAATGTTTGAAGCTACTGACTGAATGAAAGGAGCTGGCATCTCACTCTCTTTGAATCTTCTTTATCATGCTAGGATTAGCAGGAAAAAGCAAAAAATTTCAGAATTGCACCTTGCAATGTGGAGATATTACTGTTTGTGCATTTACAATATTCATTGATTTTTGCCATTGAAAAACGTCCAGAAATGTTTGAAGCTACTGACTGAATGAAAGGAGCTGGCATCTCACTCTCTTTGAATCTTCTTTATCATGCTAGGATTAGCAGGAAAAAGCAAAAAATTTCAGAATTGCACCTTGCAATGTGGAGATATTACTGTTTGTGCATTTACAATATTCATTGATTTTTGCCATTGAAAAACGTCCAGAAATGTTTGAAGCTACTGACTGAATGAAAGGAGCTGGCATCTCACTCTCTTTGAATCTTCTGTATCATGCTAGGATTAGCAGGAAAAAGCAAAAAATTTCAGAATTGCACCTTGCAATGTGGAGATATTACTGTTTGTGCATTTACAATATTCATTGATTTTTGCCATTGAAAAACGTCCAGAAATGTTTGAAGCTACTGACTGAATGAAAGGAGCTGGCATCTCACTCTCTTTGAATCTTCTTTATCATGCTAGGATTAGCAGGAAAAAGCAAAAAATTTCAGAATTGCACCTTGCAATGTGGAGATATTACTGTTTGTGCATTTACAATATTCATTGATTTTTGCCATTGAAAAACGTCCAGAAATGTTTGAAGCTACTGACTGAATGAAAAGAGCTGGCATCTCACTCTCTTTGAATCTTCTTTATCATGCTAGGATTAGCAGGAAAAAGCAAAAAATTTCAGAATTGCACCTTGCAATGTGGAGATATTACTGTTTGTGCATTTACAATATTCATTGATTTTTGCCATTGAAAAATGTCCAGAAATGTTTGAAGCTACTGACTGAATGAAAGGAGCTGGCATCTCACTCTCTTTGGATCTTCTTTATCATGCTAGGATTAGCAGGAAAAAGCAAAAAATTTCAGAATTGCACCTTGCAATGTGGAGATATTACTGTTTGTGCATTTACAATATTCATTGATTTTTGCCATTGAAAAACGTCCAGAAATGTTTGAAGCTACTGACTGAATGAAAGGAGCTGGCATCTCACTCTCTTTGAATCTTCTTTACCATGCTAGGATTAGCAGGAAAAAGCAAAAAATTTCAGAATTGCACCTTGCAATGCGGAGAAATTACTGTTTGTGCATTTACAATATTCATTGATTTTTGCCATTGAAAAACATCATGTTATTCATATACCAGAAAGGTTTGAAGCTACTGACTGAATGAAAAGAGCTGGCATCTCACTCTCTTTGAATCTTCTTTATCATGCTAGGATTAGCAGAAAAAAGCAAAAAATTTCATAATTGCACCTTGCAATGTGGAGATATTACTGTTTGTGCATTTACAATATTCATTGATTTTTGCCATTGAAAAACGTCCAGAAATGTTTGAAGCTACTGACTGAATGAAAGGAGCTGGCATCTAACTCTCTTTGAATCTTCTTTATCATGCTAGGATTAGCAGGAAAAAGCAAAAAATTTCAGAATTGCACCTTGCAATGCGGAGAAATTACTGTTTGTGCATTTACAATATTCATTGATTTTTGCCATTGAAAAACATCATGTTATTCATATACCAGAAATGTTTGAAGCTACTGACTGAATGAAAAGAGCTGGCATCTCACTCTCTTTGAATCTTCTTTATCATGCTAAGAGGAGCAGGAAAAAGCAAAAAATTTCAGAATTGCACCTTGCAATGTGGAGATATTACTGTTTGTGCATTTACAATATTCATTGATTTTTGCCATTGAAAAACGTCCAGAAATGTTTGAAGCTACTGACTGAATGAAAGGAGCTGGCATCTCACTCTCTTTGAATCTTCTTTATCATGCTAGGATTAGCAGGAAAAAGCAAAAAATTTCAGAATTGCACCTTGCAATGAAGAGAAATTACTGTTTGTGCATTTACAATATTCATTGATTTTTGCCATTGAAAAACATCATGTTATTCATATACCAGAAATGTTTGAAGCTACTGACTGAATGAAAAGAGCTGGCATCTCACTCTCTTTGAATCTTCTTTATCATGCTAGGATTAGCAGGAAAAGGCAAAAAATTTCAGAATTGCACCTTGCAATGTGGAGATATTACTGTTTGTGCATTTACAATATTCATTGATTTTTGCCATTGAAAAACGTCCAGAAATGTTTGAAGCTACTGACTGAATGAAAGGAGCTGGCATCTCACTCTCTTTGAATCTTCTTTATCATGCTAGGATTAGCAGGAAAAAGCAAAAAATTTCAGAATTGCACCTTGCAATGTGGAGATATTACTGTTTGTGCATTTACAATATTCATTGATTTTTGCCATTGAAAAACGTCCAGAAATGTTTGAAGCTACTGACTGAATGAAAGGAGCTGGCATCTCACTCTCTTTGAATCTTCTTTATCATGCTAGGATTAGCAGGAAAAAGCAAAAAATTTCAGAATTGCACCTTGCAATGTGGAGATATTACTGTTTGTGCATTTACAATATTCATTGATTTTTGCCATTGAAAAACGTCCAGAAATGTTTGAAGCTACTGACTGAATGAAAGGAGCTGGCATCTCACTCTCTTTGAATCTTCTGTATCATGCTAGGATTAGCAGGAAAAAGCAAAAAATTTCAGAATTGCACCTTGCAATGTGGAGATATTACTGTTTGTGCATTTACAATATTCATTGATTTTTGCCATTGAAAAACGTCCAGAAATGTTTGAAGCTACTGACTGAATGAAAGGAGCTGGCATCTCACTCTCTTTGAATCTTCTTTATCATGCTAGGATTAGCAGGAAAAAGCAAAAAATTTCAGAATTGCACCTTGCAATGTGGAGATATTACTGTTTGTGCATTTACAATATTCATTGATTTTTGCCATTGAAAAACGTCCAGAAATGTTTGAAGCTACTGACTGAATGAAAAGAGCTGGCATCTCACTCTCTTTGAATCTTCTTTATCATGCTAGGATTAGCAGGAAAAAGCAAAAAATTTCAGAATTGCACCTTGCAATGTGGAGATATTACTGTTTGTGCATTTACAATATTCATTGATTTTTGCCATTGAAAAATGTCCAGAAATGTTTGAAGCTACTGACTGAATGAAAGGAGCTGGCATCTCACTCTCTTTGGATCTTCTTTATCATGCTAGGATTAGCAGGAAAAAGCAAAAAATTTCAGAATTGCACCTTGCAATGTGGAGATATTACTGTTTGTGCATTTACAATATTCATTGATTTTTGCCATTGAAAAACGTCCAGAAATGTTTGAAGCTACTGACTGAATGAAAGGAGCTGGCATCTCACTCTCTTTGAATCTTCTTTATCATGCTAGGATTAGCAGGAAAAAGCAAAAAATTTCAGAATTGCACCTTGCAATGTGGAGATATTACTGTTTGTGCATTTACAATATTCATTGATTTTTGCCATTGAAAAACATCATGTTATTCATATACCAGAAAGGTTTGAAGCTACTGACTGAATGAAAAGAGCTGGCATCTCACTCTCTTTGAATCTTCTTTATCATGCTAAGAGGAGCAGGAAAAAGCAAAAAATTTCAGAATTGCACCTTGCAATGTGGAGATATTACTGTTTGTGCATTTACAATATTCATTGATTTTTGCCATTGAAAAACGTCCAGAAATGTTTGAAGCTACTGACTGAATGAAAGGAGCTGGCATCTCACTCTCTTTGAATCTTCTTTATCATGCTAGGATTAGCAGGAAAAAGCAAAAAATTTCAGAATTGCACCTTGCAATGCGGAGAAATTACTGTTTGTGCATTTACAATATTCATTGATTTTTGCCATTGAAAAACATCATGTTATTCATATACCAGAAATGTTTGAAGCTACTGACTGAATGAAAAGAGCTGGCATCTCACTCTCTTTGAATATTCTTTATCATGCTAAGAGGAGCAGGAAAAAGCAAAAAATTTCAGAATTGCACCTTGCAATGTGCAGATATTACTGTTTGTGCATTTACAATATTCATTGATTTTTGCCATTGAAAAACGTCCAGAAATGTTTGAAGCTACTGACTGAATGAAAGGAGCTGGCATCTCACTCTCTTTGAGTCTTCTTTATCATGCTAGGATTAGCAGGAAAAAGCAAAAAATTTCAGAATTGCACCTTGCAATGTGGAGATATTACTGTTTGTGCATTTACAATATTCATTGATTTTTGCCATTGAAAAACGTCCAGAAATGTTTGAAGCTACTGACTGAATGAAAGGAGCTGGCATCTCACTCTCTTTGAATCTTCTTTATCATGCTAGGATTAGCAGGAAAAAGCAAAAAATTTCAGAATTGCACCTTGCAATGCGGAGAAATTACTGTTTGTGCATTTACAATATTCATTGATTTTTGCCATTGAAAAACATCATGTTATTCATATACCAGAAATGTTTGAAGCTACTGACTGAATGAAAAGAGCTGGCATCTCACTCTCTTTGAATCTTCTTTATCATGCTAAGAGGAGCAGGAAAAAGCAAAAAATTTCAGAATTGCACCTTGCAATGTGGAGATATTACTGTTTGTGCATTTACAATATTCATTGATTTTTGCCATTGAAAAACGTCCAGAAATGTTTGAAGCTACAGACTGAATGAAAGGAGCTGGCATCTCACTCTCTTTGAATCTTCTTTATCATGCTAGGATTAGCAGGAAAAAGCAAAAAATTTCAGAATTGCACCTTGCAATGTGGAGATATTACTGTTTGTGCATTTACAATATTCATTGATTTTTGCCATTGAAAAACATCATGTTATTCATATACCAGAAAGGTTTGAAGCTACTGACTGAATGAAAAGAGCTGGCATCTCACTCTCTTTGAATCTTCTTTATCATGCTAGGATTAGCAGGAAAAAGCAAAAAATTTCAGAATTGCACCTTGCAATGTGGAGATATTACTGTTTGTGCATTTACAATATTCATTGATTTTTGCCATTGAAAAACGTCCAGAAATGTTTGAAGCTACTGACTGTATGAAAGGAGCTGGCAACTCACTCTCTTTGAATCTTCTTTATCATGCTAGGATTAGCAGGAAAAAGCAAAAAATTTCAGAATTGCACCTTGCAATGTGGAGATATTACTGTTTGTGCATTTACAATATTCATTGATTTTTGCCATTGAAAAACGTCCAGAAATGTTTGAAGCTACTGACTGAATGAAAGGAGCTAGCATCTCACTCTCTTTGAATCTTCTTTATCATGCTAGGATTAGCAGGAAAAAGCAAAAAATTTCAGAATTGAACCTTGCAATGTGGAGATATTACTGTTTGTGCATTTACAATATTCATTGATTTTTGCCATTGAAAAACGTCCAGAAATGTTTGAAGCTACTGACTGAATGAAAGGAGCTGGCATCTCACTCTCTTTGAATCTTCTTTATCATGCTAGGATTAGCAGGAAAAAGCAAAAAATTTCAGAATTGCACCTTGCAATGCGGAGAAATTACTGTTTGTGCATTTACAATATTCATTGATTTTTGCCATTGAAAAACATCATGTTATTCATATACCAGAAATGTTTGAAGCTACTGACTGAATGAAAAGAGCTGGCATCTCACTCTCTTTGAATATTCTTTATCATGCTAAGAGGAGCAGGAAAAAGCAAAAAATTTCAGAATTGCACCTTGCAATGTGCAGATATTACTGTTTGTGCATTTACAATATTCATTGATTTTTGCCATTGAAAAACGTCCAGAAATGTTTGAAGCTACTGACTGAATGAAAGGAGCTGGCATCTCACTCTCTTTGAGTCTTCTTTATCATGCTAGGATTAGCAGGAAAAAGCAAAAAATTTCAGAATTGCACCTTGCAATGTGGAGATATTACTGTTTGTGCATTTACAATATTCATTGATTTTTGCAATTGAAAAACGTCCAGAAATGTTTGAAGCTACTGACTGAATGAAAGGAGCTGGCATCTCACTCTCTTTGAATCTTCTTTATCATGCTAGGATTAGCAGGAAAAAGCAAAAAATTTCAGAATTGCACCTTGCAATGCGGAGAAATTACTGTTTGTGCATTTACAATATTCATTGATTTTTGCCATTGAAAAACATCATGTTATTCATATACCAGAAATGTTTGAAGCTACTGACTGAATGAAAAGAGCTGGCATCTCACTCTCTTTGAATCTTCTTTATCATGCTAAGAGGAGCAGGAAAAAGCAAAAAATTTCAGAATTGCACCTTGCAATGTGGAGATATTACTGTTTGTGCATTTACAATATTCATTGATTTTTGCCATTGAAAAACGTCCAGAAATGTTTGAAGCTACTGACTGAATGAAAGGAGCTGGCATCTCACTCTCTTTGAATCTTCTTTATCATGCTAGGATTAGCAGGAAAAAGCAAAAAATTTCAGAATTGCACCTTGCAATGCGGAGAAATTACTGTTTGTGCATTTACAATATTCATTGATTTTTGCCATTGAAAAACATCATGTTATTCATATACCAGAAATGTTTGAAGCTACTGACTGAATGAAAAGAGCTGGCATCTCACTCTCTTTGAATCTTCTTTATCATGCTAGGATTAGCAGGAAAAAGCAAAAAATTTCAGAATTGCACCTTGCAATGTGGAGATATTACTGTTTGTGCATTTACAATATTCATTGATTTTTGCCATTGAAAAACGTCCAGAAATGTTTGAAGCTACTGACTGAATGAAAGGAGCTGGCATCTCACTCTCTTTGAATCTTCTTTATCATGCTAGGATTAGCAGGAAAAAGCAAAAAATTTCAGAATTGCACCTTGCAATGTGGAGATATTACTGTTTGTGCATTTACAATATTCATTGATTTTTGCCATTGAAAAACGTCCAGAAATGTTTGAAGCTACTGACTGAATGAAAGGAGCTGGCATCTCACTCTCTTTGAATCTTCTTTATCATGCTAGGATTAGCAGGAAAAAGCAAAAAATTTCAGAATTGCACCTTGCAATGTGGAGATATTACTGTTTGTGCATTTACAATATTCATTGATTTTTGCCATTGAAAAACGTCCAGAAATGTTTGAAGCTACTGACTGAATGAAAGGAGCTAGCATCTCACTCTCTTTGAATCTTCTTTATCATGCTAGGATTAGCAGGAAAAAGCAAAAAATTTCAGAATTGCACCTTGCAATGTGGAGATATTACTGTTTGTGCATTTACAATATTCATTGATTTTTGCCATTGAAAAACGTCCAGAAATGTTTGAAGCTACTGACTGAATGAAAGGAGCTGGCATGTCACTCTCTTTGAATCTTCTTTATCATGCTAGGATTAGCAGGAAAAAGCAAAAAATTTCAGAATTGCACCTTGCAATGTGGAGATATTACTGTTTGTGCATTTACAATATTCATTGATTTTTGCCATTGAAAAACGTCCAGAAATGTTTGAAGCTACTGACTGAATGAAAGGAGCTGGCATCTCACTCTCTTTGAATCTTCTTTATCATGCTAGGATTAGCAGGAAAAAGCAAAAAATTTCAGAATTGCACCTTGCAATGCGGAGAAATTACTGTTTGTGCATTTACAATATTCATTGATTTTTGCCATTGAAAAACATCATGTTATTCATATACCAGAAATGTCTGAAGCTACTGACTGAATGAAAAGAGCTGGCATCTCACTCTCTTTGAATCTTCTTTATCATGCTAAGAGGAGCAGGAAAAAGCAAAAAATTTCAGAATTGCACCTTGCAATGTGGAGATATTACTGTTTGTGCATTTACAATATTCATTGATTTTTGCCATTGAAAAACGTCCAGAAATGTTTGAAGCTACTGACTGAATGAAAGGAGCTGGCATCTCACTCTCTTTGAATCTTCTTTATCATGCTAGGATTAGCAGGAAAAAGCAAAAAATTTCAGAATTGCACCTTGCAATGCGGAGAAATTACTGTTTGTGCATTTACAATATTCATTGATTTTTGCCATTGAAAAATATCATGTTATTCATATACCAGAAATGTTTGAAGCTACTGACTGAATGAAAAGAGCTGGCATCTCACTCTCTTTGAATCTTCTTTATCATGCTAAGAGGAGCAGGAAAAAGCAAAAAATTTCAGAATTGCACCTTGCAATGTGGAGATATTACTGTTTGTGCATTTACAATATTCATTGATTTTTGCCATTGAAAAACGTCCAGAAATGTTTGAAGCTACTGACTGAATGAAAGGAGCTGGCATCTCACTCTCTTTGAATCTTCTTTATCATGCTAGGATTAGCAGGAAAAAGCAAAAAATTTCAGAATTGCACCTTGCAATGTGGAGATATTACTGTTTGTGCATTTACAATATTCATTGATTTTTGCGATTGAAAAACGTCCAGAAATGTTTGAAGCTACTGACTGAATGAAAGGAGCTGGCATCTCACTCTCTTTGAATCTTCTTTATCATGCTAGGATTAGCAGGAAAAAGCAAAAAATTTCAGAATTGCACCTTGCAATGTGGAGATATTACTGTTTGTGCATTTACAATATTCATTGATTTTTGCCATTGAAAAACGTCCAGAAATGTTTGAAGCTACTGACTGAATGAAAGGAGCTAGCATCTCACTCTCTTTGAATCTTCTTTATCATGCTAGGATTAGCAGGAAAAAGCAAAAAATTTCAGAATTGCACCTTGCAATGTGGAGATATTACTGTTTGTGCATTTACAATATTCATTGATTTTTGCCATTGAAAAACATCATGTTATTCATATACCAGAAATGTTTGAAGCTACTGACTGAATGAAAAGAGCTGGCATCTCACTCTCTTTGAATCTTCTTTATCATGCTAAGAGGAGCAGGAAAAAGCAAAAAATTTCAGAATTGCACCTTGCAATGTGGAGATATTACTGTTTGTGCATTTACAATATTCATTGATTTTTGCCATTGAAAAACGTCCAGAAATGTTTGAAGCTACTGACTGAATGAAAGGAGCTGGCATCTCACTCTCTTTGAATCTTCTTTATCATGCTAGGATTAGCAGGAAAAAGCAAAAAATTTCAGAATTGCACCTTGCAATGTGGAGATATTACTGTTTTTGCATTTACAATATTCATTGATTTTTGCCATTGAAAAACGTCCAGAAATGTTTGAAGCTACTGACTGAATGAAAGGAGCTGGCATCTCACTCTCTTTGAATCTTCTTTATCAAGCTAGGATTAGCAGGAAAAAGCAAAAAATTTCAGAATTGCACCTTGCAATGTGGAGATATTACTGTTTGTGCATTTACAATATTCATTGATTTTTGCCATTGAAAAACGTCCAGAAATGTTTGAAGCTACTGACTGAATGAAAGGAGCTAGCATCTCACTCTCTTTGAATCTTCTTTATCATGCTAGGATTAGCAGGAAAAAGCAAAAAATTTCAGAATTGCACCTTGCAATGTGGAGATATTACTGTTTGTGCATTTACAATATTCATTGATTTTTGCCATTGAAAAACGTCCAGAAATGTTTGAAGCTACTGACTGAATGAAAGGAGCTGGCATGTCACTCTCTTTGAATCTTCTTTATCATGCTAGGATTAGCAGGAAAAAGCAAAAAATTTCAGAATTGCACCTTGCAATGTGGAGATATTACTGTTTGTGCATTTACAATATTCATTGATTTTTGCCATTGAAAAACGTCCAGAAATGTTTGAAGCTACTGACTGAATGAAAGGAGCTGGCATCTCACTCTCTTTGAATCTTCTTTATCATGCTAGGATTAGCAGGAAAAAGCAAAAAATTTCAGAATTGCACCTTGCAATGCGGAGAAATTACTGTTTGTGCATTTACAATATTCATTGATTTTTGCCATTGAAAAACATCATGTTATTCATATACCAGAAATGTTTGAAGCTACTGACTGAATGAAAAGAGCTGGCATCTCACTCTCTTTGAATCTTCTTTATCATGCTAAGAGGAGCAGGAAAAAGCAAAAAAATTCAGAATTGCACCTTGCAATGTGGAGATATTACTGTTTGTGCATTTACAATATTCATTGATTTTTGCCATTGAAAAACGTCCAGAAATGTTTGAAGCTACTGACTGAATGAAAGGAGCTGGCATCTCACTCTCTTTGAATCTTCTTTATCATGCTAGGATTAGCAGGAAAAAGCAAAAAATTTCAGAATTGCACCTTGCAATGCGGAGAAATTACTGTTTGTGCATTTACAATATTCATTGATTTTTGCCATTGAAAAACATCATGTTATTCATATACCAGAAATGTTTGAAGCTACTGACTGAATGAAAGGAGCTGGCATCTCACTCTCTTTGAATCTTCTTTATCATGCTAGGATTAGCAGGAAAAAGCAAAAAATTTCAGAATTGCACCTTGCAATGTGGAGATATTACTGTTTGTGCATTTACAACATTCATTGATTTTTGCCATTGAAAAACGTCCAGAAATGTTTGAAGCTACTGACTGAATGAAAGGAGCTGGCATCTCACTCTCTTTGAATCTACTTTATCATGCTAGGATTAGCAGGAAAAAGCAAAAAATTTCAGAATTGCACCTTGCAATGTGGAGATATTACTGTTTGTGCATTTACAATATTCATTGATTTTTGCCATTGAAAAACGTCCAGAAATGTTTGAAGCTACTGACTGAATGAAAGGAGCTGGCATCTCACTTTCTTTGAATCTTCTTTATCATGCTAGGATTAGCAGGAAAAAGCAAAAAATTTCAGAATTGCACCTTGCAATGTGGAGATATTACTGTTTGTGCATTTACAATATTCATTGATTTTTGCCATTGAAAAACGTCCAGAAATGTTTGAAGCTACTGACTGAATGAAAGGAGCTAGCATCTCACTCTCTTTGAATCTTCTTTATCATGCTAGGATTAGCAGGAAAAAGCAAAAAATTTCAGAATTGCACCTTGCAATGTGGAGATATTACTGTTTGTGCATTTACAATATTCATTGATTTTTGCCATTGAAAAACGTCCAGAAATGTTTGAAACTACTGACTGAATGAAAGGAGCTGGCATCTCACTCTCTTTGAATCTTCTTTATCATGCTAGGATTAGCAGGAAAAAGCAAAAAATTTCAGAGTTGCACCTTGCAATGCGGAGAAATTACTGTTTGTGCATTTACAATATTCATTGATTTTTGCCATTGAAAAACATCATGTTATTCATATACCAGAAATGTTTGAAGCTACTGACTGAATGAAAAGAGATGGCATCTCACTCTCTTTGAATCTTCTTTATCATGCTAAGAGGAGCAGGAAAAAGCAAAAAATTTCAGAATTGCACCTTGCAATGTGGAGATATTACTGTTTGTGCATTTACAATATTCATTGATTTTTGCCATTGAAAAACGTCCAGAAATGTTTGAAGCTACTGACTGAATGAAAGGAGCTGGCATCTCACTCTCTTTGAATCTTCTTTATCATGCTAGGATTAGCAGGAAAAAGCAAAAAATTTCAGAATTGCACCTTGCAATGCGGAGAAATTACTGTTTGTGCATTTACAATATTCATTGATTTTTGCCATTGAAAAACATCATGTTATTCATATACCAGAAATGTTTGAAGCTACTGACTGAATGAAAAGAGCTGGCATCTCACTCTCTTTGAATCTTCTTTATCATGCTAAGAGGAGCAGGAAAAAGCAAAAAATTTCAGAATTGCACCTTGCAATGTGGAGATATTACTGTTTGTGCATTTACAATATTCATTGATTTTTGCAATTGAAAAACGTCCAGAAATGTTTGAAGCTACTGACTGAATGAAAGGAGCTGGCATCTCACTCTCTTTGAATCTTCTTTATCATGCTAGGATTAGCAGGAAAAAGCAAAAAATTTCAGAATTGCACCTTGCAATGCGGAGAAATTACTGTTTGTGCATTTACAATATTCATTGATTTTTGCCATTGAAAAACATCATGTTATTCATATACCAGAAATGTTTGAAGCTACTGACTGAATGAAAAGAGCTGGCATCTCACTCTCTTTGAATCTTCTTTATCATGCTAGGATTAGCAGGAAAAAGCAAAAAATTTCAGAATTGCACCTTGCAGTGTGGAGATATTACTGTTTGTGCATTTACAATATTCATTGATTTTTGCCATTGAAAAACGTCCAGAAATGTTTGAAGCTACTGACTGAATGAAAGGAGCTGGCATCTCACTCTCTTTGAATCTTCTTTATCATGCTAGGATTAGCAGGAAAAAGCAAAAAATTTCAGAATTGCACCTTGCAATGCGGAGAAATTACTGTTTGTGCATTTACAATATTCATTGATTTTTGCCATTGAAAAACATCATGTTATTCATATACCAGAAATGTTTGAAGCTACTGACTGAATGAAAAGAGCTGGCATCTCACTCTCTTTGAATCTTCTTTATCATGCTAAGAGGAGCAGGAAAAAGCAAAAAAATTCAGAATTGCACCTTGCAATGTGGAGATATTACTGTTTGTGCATTTACAATATTCATTGATTTTTGCCATTGAAAAACGTCCAGAAATGTTTGAAGCTACTGACTGAATGAAAGGAGCTGGCATCTCACTCTCTTTGAATCTTCTTTATTATGCTAGGATTAGCAGGAAAAAGCAAAAAATTTCAGAATTGCACCTTGCAATGCGGAGAAATTACTGTTTGTGCATTTACAATATTCATTGATTTTTGCCATTGAAAAACATCATGTTATTCACATACCAGAAATGTTTGAAGCTACTGACTGAATGAAAGGAGCTGGCATCTCACTCTCTTTGAATCTTCTTTATCATGCTAGGATTAGCAGGAAAAAGCAAAAAATTTCAGAATTGCACCTTGCAATGTGGAGATATTACTGTTTGTGCATTTACAATATTCATTGATTTTTGCCATTGAAAAACGTCCAGAAATGTTTGAAGCTACTGACTGAATGAAAGGAGCTGGCATCTCACTCTCTTTGAATCTACTTTATCATGCTAGGATTAGCAGGAAAAAGCAAAAAATTTCAGAATTGCACCTTGCAATGTGGAGATATTACTGTTTGTGCATTTACAATATTCATTGATTTTTGCCATTGAAAAACGTCCAGAAATGTTTGAAGCTACTGACTGAATGAAAGGAGCTGGCATCTCACTTTCTTTGAATCTTCTTTATCATGCTAGGATTAGCAGGAAAAAGCAAAAAATTTCAGAATTGCACCTTGCAATGTGGAGATATTACTGTTTGTGCATTTACAATATTCATTGATTTTTGCCATTGAAAAACGTCCAGAAATGTTTGAAGCTACTGACTGAATGAAAGGAGCTAGCATCTCACTCTCTTTGAATCTTCTTTATCATGCTAGGATTAGCAGGAAAAAGCAAAAAATTTCAGAATTGCACCTTGCAATGTGGAGATATTACTGTTTGTGCATTTACAATATTCATTGATTTTTGCCATTGAAAAACGTCCAGAAATGTTTGAAACTACTGACTGAATGAAAGGAGCTGGCATCTCACTCTCTTTGAATCTTCTTTATCATGCTAGGATTAGCAGGAAAAAGCAAAAAATTTCAGAGTTGCACCTTGCAATGCGGAGAAATTACTGTTTGTGCATTTACAATATTCATTGATTTTTGCCATTGAAAAACATCATGTTATTCATATACCAGAAATGTTTGAAGCTACTGACTGAATGAAAAGAGATGGCATCTCACTCTCTTTGAATCTTCTTTATCATGCTAAGAGGAGCAGGAAAAAGCAAAAAATTTCAGAATTGCACCTTGCAATGTGGAGATATTACTGTTTGTGCATTTACAATATTCATTGATTTTTGCCATTGAAAAACGTCCAGAAATGTTTGAAGCTACTGACTGAATGAAAGGAGCTGGCATCTCACTCTCTTTGAATCTTCTTTATCATGCTAGGATTAGCAGGAAAAAGCAAAAAATTTCAGAATTGCACCTTGCAATGCGGAGAAATTACTGTTTGTGCATTTACAATATTCATTGATTTTTGCCATTGAAAAACATCATGTTATTCATATACCAGAAATGTTTGAAGCTACTGACTGAATGAAAAGAGCTGGCATCTCACTCTCTTTGAATCTTCTTTATCATGCTAAGAGGAGCAGGAAAAAGCAAAAAATTTCAGAATTGCACCTTGCAATGTGGAGATATTACTGTTTGTGCATTTACAATATTCATTGATTTTTGCAATTGAAAAACGTCCAGAAATGTTTGAAGCTACTGACTGAATGAAAGGAGCTGGCATCTCACTCTCTTTGAATCTTCTTTATCATGCTAGGATTAGCAGGAAAAAGCAAAAAATTTCAGAATTGCACCTTGCAATGCGGAGAAATTACTGTTTGTGCATTTACAATATTCATTGATTTTTGCCATTGAAAAACATCATGTTATTCATATACCAGAAATGTTTGAAGCTACTGACTGAATGAAAAGAGCTGGCATCTCACTCTCTTTGAATCTTCTTTATCATGCTAGGATTAGCAGGAAAAAGCAAAAAATTTCAGAATTGCACCTTGCAATGTGGAGATATTACTGTTTGTGCATTTACAATATTCATTGATTTTTGCCATTGAAAAACGTCCAGAAATGTTTGAAGCTACTGACTGAATGAAAGGAGCTGGCATCTCACTCTCTTTGAATCTTCTTTATCATGCTAGGATTAGCAGGAAAAAGCAAAAAATTTCAGAATTGCACCTTGCAATGTGGAGATATTACTGTTTGTGCATTTACAATATTCATTGATTTTTGCCATTGAAAAACGTCCAGAAATGTTTGAAGCTACTGACTGAATGAAAGGAGCTGGCATCTCACTCTCTTTGAATCTACTTTATCATGCTAGGATTAGCAGGAAAAAGCAAAAAATTTCAGAATTGCACCTTGCAATGTGGAGATATTACTGTTTGTGCATTTACAATATTCATTGATTTTTGCCATTGAAAAACGTCCAGAAATGTTTGAAGCTACTGACTGAATGAAAGGAGCTGGCGTCTCACTCTCTTTGAATCTTCTTTATAATGCTAGGATTAGCAGGAAAAAGCAAAAAAATTCAGAATTGCACCTTGCAATGTGGAGATATTACTGTTTGTGCATTTACAATATTCATTGATTTTTGCCATTGAAAAACGTCCAGAAATGTTTGAAGCTACTGACTGAATGAAAGGAGCTAGCATCTCACTCTCTTTGAATCTTCTTTATCATGCTAGGATTAGCAGGAAAAAGCAAAAAATTTCAGAATTGCACCTTGCAATGTGGAGATATTACTGTTTGTGCATTTACAATATTCATTGATTTTTGCCATTGAAAAACGTCCAGAAATGTTTGAAGCTACTGACTGAATGAAAGGAGCTGGCATCTCACTCTCTTTGAATCTTCTTTATCATGCTAGGATTAGCAGGAAAAAGCAAAAAATTTCAGAATTGCACCTTGCAATGCGGAGAAATTACTGTTTGTGCATTTACAATATTCATTGATTTTTGCCATTGAAAAACATCATGTTATTCATATACCAGAAATGTTTGAAGCTACTGACTGAATGAAAAGAGCTGGCATCTCACTCTCTTTGAATCTTCTTTATCATGCTAAGAGGAGCAGGAAAAAGCAAAAAATTTCAGAATTGCACCTTGCAATGTGGAGATATTACTGTTTGTGCATTTACAATATTCATTGATTTTTGCCATTGAAAAACGTCCAGAAATGTTTGAAGCTACTGACTGAATGAAAGGAGCTGGCATCTCACTCTCTTTGAATCTTCTTTATCATGCTAGGATTAGCAGGAAAAAGCAAAAAATTTCAGAATTGCACCTTGCAATGAGGAGAAATTACTGTTTGTGCATTTACAATATTCATTGATTTTTGCCATTGAAAAACATCATGTTATTCATATACCAGAAATGTTTGAAGCTACTGACTGAATGAAAAGAGCTGGCATCTCACTCTCTTTGAGTCTTCCTTATCATGCTAAGAGGAGCAGGAAAAAGCAAAAAATTTCAGAATTGCACCTTGCAATGTGGAGAAATTACTGTTTGTGCATTTACAATATTCATTGATTTTTGCCATTGAAAAAGGTCCAGAAATGTTTGAAGCTACTGACTGAATGAAAGGAGCTGGCATCTCACTCTCTATGAATCTTCTTTATCATGCTAGGATTAGCAGGAAAAAGCAAAAAATTTCAGAATTGCACCTTGCAATGTGGAGATATTACTGTTTGTGCATTTACAATATTCATTGATTTTTGCCATTGAAAAACATCATGTTATTCATATACCAGAAATGTTTGAAGCTACTGACTGAATGAAAAGAGCTGGCATCTCACTCTCTTTGAATCTTCTTTATCATGCTAAGAGGAGCAGGAAAAAGCAAAAAATTTCAGAATTGCACCTTGCAATGTGAAGATATTACTGTTTGTGCATTTACAATATTCATTGATTTTTGCCATTGAAAAACGTCCAGAAATGTTTGAAGCTACTGACTGAATGAAAGGAGCTGGCATCTCACTCTCTTTGAATCTTCTTTATCATGCTAAGAGGAGCAGGAAAAAGCAAAAAATTTCAGAATTGCACCTTGCAATGCAGAGAAATTACTGTTTGTGCATTTACAATATTCATTGATTTTTGCCATTGAAAAACGTCCAGAAATGTTTGAAGCTACTGACTGAATGAAAGGAGCTGGCATCTCACTCTCTTTGAATCTTCTTTATCATGCTAGGATTAGCAGGAAAAAGCAAAAAATTTCAGAATTGCACCTTGCAATGAGGAGAAATTACTGTTTGTGCATTTACAATATTCATTGATTTTTGCCATTGAAAAACATCATGTTATTCATATACCAGAAATGTTTGAAGCTACTGACTGAATGAAAAGAGCTGGCATCTCACTCTCTTTGAATCTTCTTTATCATGCTAGGATTAGCAGGAAAAAGCAAAAAATTTCAGAATTGCACCTTGCAATGTGGAGATATTGCTGTTTGTGCATTTACAATATTCATTGATTTTTGCCATTGAAAAACGTCCAGAAATGTTTGAAGATACTGACTGAATGAAAAGAGCTGGCATCTCACTCTCTTTGAATCTTCTTTATCATGCTAAGAGGAGCAGGAAAAAGCAAAAAATTTCAGAATTGCACCTTGCAATGTGGAGATATTACTGTTTGTGCCTTTACAATATTCATTGATTTTTGCCATTGAAAAACGTCCAGAAATGTTTGAAGCTACTGACTGAATGAAAGGAGCTGGCATCTCACTCTCTTTGAATCTTCTTTATCATGCTAGGATTAGCAGGAAAAAGCAAAAAATTTCAGAATTGCACCTTGCAATGAGGAGAAATTACTGTTTGTGCATTTACAATATTCATTGATTTTTGCCATTGAAAAACATCATGTTATTCATATACCAGAAATGTTTGAAGCTACTGACTGAATGAAAAGAGCTGGCATCTCACTCTCTTTGAATCTTCTTTATCATGCTAAGAGGAGCAGGAAAAAGCAAAAAATTTCAGAATTGCACCTTGCAATGTGGAGAAATTACTGTTTGTGCATTTACAATATTCATTGATTTTTGCCATTGAAAAACGTCCAGAAATGTTTGAAGCTACTGACTGAATGAAAGGAGCTGGCATCTCACTCTCTTTGAATCTTCTTTATCATGCTAGGATTAGCAGGAAAAAGCAAAAAATTTCAGAATTGCACCTTGCAATGTGGAGATATTACTGTTTGTGCATTTACAATATTCATTGATTTTTGCCATTGAAAAACATCATGTTATTCATATACCAGAAATGTTTGAAGCTACTGACTGAATGAAAAGAGCTGGCATCTCACTCTCTTTGAATCTTCTTTATCATGCTAAGAGGAGCAGGAAAGAGCGAAAAATTTCAGAATTGCACCTTGCAATGTGAAGATATTACTGTTTGTGCATTTACAATATTCATTGATTTTTGCCATTGAAAAACGTCCAGAAATGTTTGAAGCTACTGACTGAATGAAAGGAGCTGGCATCTCACTCTCTTTGAATCTTCTTTATCATGCTAAGAGGAGCAGGAAAAAGCAAAAAATTTCAGAATTGCACCTTGCAATGCGGAGAAATTACTGTTTGTGCATTTACAATATTGATTGATTTTTGCCATTGAAAAACGTCCAGAAATGTTTGAAGCTACTGACTGAATGAAAGGAGCTGGCATCTCACTCTCTTTGAATCTTCTTTATCATGCTAGGATTAGCAGGAAAAAGCAAAAAATTTCAGAATTGCACCTTGCAATGAGGAGAAATTACTGTTTGTGCATTTACAATATTCATTGATTTTTGCCATTGAAAAACATCATGTTATTCATATACCAGAAATGTTTGAAGCTACTGACTGAATGAAAAGAGCTGGCATCTCACTCTCTTTGAATCTTCTTTATCATGCTAGGATTAGCAGGAAAAAGCAAAAAATTTCAGAATTGCACCTTGCAATGTGGAGATATTACTGTTTGTGCATTTACAATATTCATTGATTTTTGCCTTTGAAAAACGTCCAGAAATGTTTGAAGATACTGACTGAATGAAAGGAGCTGGCATCTCACTCTCTTTGAATCTTCTTTATCATGCTAGGATTAGCAGGAAAAAGCAAAAAATTTCAGAATTGCACCTTGCAATGTGGAGATATTACTGTTTGTGCATTTACAATATTCATTGTTTTTTGCCATTGAAAAACGTCCAGAAATGTTTGAAGCTACTGACTGAATGAAAGGAGCTGGCATCTCACTCTCTTTGAATCTTCTTTATCATGCTAGGATTAGCAGGAAAAAGCAAAAAATTTCAGAATTGCACCTTGCAATGTGGAGATATTACTGTTTGTGCATTTACAATATTCATTGATTTTTGCCATTGAAAAACGTCCAGAAATGTTTGAAGCTACTGACTGAATGAAAGGAGCTGGCATCTCACTCTCTTTGAATCTTCTTTATCATGCTAGGATTAGCAGGAAAAAGCAAAAAATTTCAGAATTGCACCTTGCAATGTGGAGATATTACTGTTTGTGCATTTACAATATTCATTGATTTTTGCCATTGAAAAACGTCCAGAAATGTTTGAAGCTACTGACTGAATGAAAGGAGCTGGCATCTCACTCTCTTTGAATCTTCTTTATCATGCTAGGATTAGCAGGAAAAAGCAAAAAATTTCAGAATTGCACCTTGCAATGCGGAGAAATTACTGTTTGTGCATTTACAATATTCATTGATTTTTGCCATTGAAAAACATCATGTTATTCATATACCAGAAATGTTTGAAGCTACTGACTGAATGAAAAGAGCTGGCATCTCACTCTCTTTGAATCTTCTTTATCATGCTAAGAGGAGCAGGAAAAATCAAAAAATTTCAGAATTGCACCTTGCAATGCGGAGAAATTACTGTTTGTGCATTTACAATATTCATTGATTTTGGCCATTGAAAAACGTCCAGAAATGTTTGAAGCTACTGACTGAATGAAAGGAGCTGGCATCTCACTCTCTTTGAATTTTCTTTATCATGCTAGGATTAGCAGGAAAAAGCAAAAAATTTCAGAATTGCACCTTGCAATGTGGAGAAATTACTGTTTGTGCATTTACAATATTCATTGATTTTTGCCATTGAAAAACGTCCAGAAATGTTTGAAGCTACTGACTGAATGAAAGGATCTGGCATCTCACTCTCTTTGAATCTTCTTTATCATGCTAGGATTAGCAGGAAAAAGCAAAAAATTTCAGAATTGCACCTTGAAATGTGGAGATATTACTGTTTCTGCATTTACAATATTCATTGATTTTTGCCATTGAAAAACATCATGTTATTCATATACCAGAAATGTTTGAAGCTACTGACTGAATGAAAAGAGCTGGCATCTCACTCTCTTTGAATCTTCTTTATCATGCTAAGAGGAGCAGGAAAAAGCAAAAAATTTCAGAATTGCACCTTGCAATGCGGAGAAATTACTGTTTGTGCATTTACAATATTGATTGATTTTTGCCATTGAAAAACGTCCAGAAATGTTTGAAGCTACTGACTGAATGAAAGGAGCTGGCATCTCACTCTCTTTGAATCTTCTTTATCATGGTAGGATTAGCAGGAAAAAGCAAAAAATTTCAGAATTGCACCTTGCAATGAGGAGAAATTACTGTTTGTGCATTTACAATATTCATTGATTTTTGCCATTGAAAAACATCATGTTATTCATATACCAGAAATGTTTGAAGCTACTGACTGAATGAAAAGAGCTGGCATCTCACTCTCTTTGAATCTTCTTTATCATGCTAGGATTAGCAGGAAAAAGCAAAAAATTTCAGAATTGCACCTTGCAATGTGGAGATATTACTGTTTGTGCATTTACAATATTCATTGATTTTTGCCTTTGAAAAACGTCCAGAAATGTTTGAAGATACTGACTGAATGAAAGGAGCTGGCATCTCACTCTCTTTGAATCTTCTTTATCATGCTAGGATTAGCAGGAAAAAGCAAAAAATTTCAGAATTGCACCTTGCAATGTGGAGATATTACTGTTTGTGCATTTACAATATTCATTGATTTTTGCCATTGAAAAACGTCCAGAAATGTTTGAAGCTACTGACTGAATGAAAGGAGCTGGCATCTCACTCTCTTTGAATCTTCTTTATCATGCTAGGATTAGCAGGAAAAAGCAAAAAATTTCAGAATTGCACCTTGCAATGTGGAGATATTACTGTTTGTGCATTTACAATATTCATTGATTTTTGCCATTGAAAAACGTCCAGAAATGTTTGAAGCTACTGACTGAATGAAAGGAGCTGGCATCTCACTCTCTTTGAATCTTCTTTATCATGCTAGGATTAGCAGGAAAAAGCAAAAAATTTCAGAATTGCACCTTGCAATGTGGAGATATTACTGTTTGTGCATTTACAATATTCATTGATTTTTGCCATTGAAAAACGTCCAGAAATGTTTGAAGCTACTGACTGAATGAAAGGAGCTGGCATCTCACTCTCTTTGAATCTTCTTTATCATGCTAGGATTAGCAGGAAAAAGCAAAAAATTTCAGAATTGCACCTTGCAATGCGGAGAAATTACTGTTTGTGCATTTACAATATTCATTGATTTTTGCCATTGAAAAACATCATGTTATTCATATACCAGAAATGTTTGAAGCTACTGACTGAATGAAAAGAGCTGGCATCTCACTCTCTTTGAATCTTCTTTATCATGCTAAGAGGAGCAGGAAAAATCAAAAAATTTCAGAATTGCACCTTGCAATGCGGAGAAATTACTGTTTGTGCATTTACAATATTCATTGATTTTGGCCATTGAAAAACGTCCAGAAATGTTTGAAGCCACTGACTGAATGAAAGGAGCTGGCATCTCACTCTCTTTGAATTTTCTTTATCATGCTAGGATTAGCAGGAAAAAGCAAAAAATTTCAGAATTGCACCTTGCAATGTGGAGAAATTACTGTTTGTGCATTTACAATATTCATTGATTTTTGCCATTGAAAAACGTCCAGAAATGTTTGAAGCTACTGACTGAATGAAAGGAGCTGGCATCTCACTCTCTTTGAATCTTCTTTATCATGCTAGGATTAGCAGGAAAAAGCAAAAAATTTCAGAATTGCACCTTGAAATGTGGAGATATTACTGTTTCTGCATTTACAATATTCATTGATTTTTGCCATTGAAAAACGTCCAGAAATGTTTGAAGCTACTGACTGAATGAAAGGAGCTGGCATCTCACTCTCTTTGAATCTTCTTTATCATGCTAGGATTAGCATGAAAAAGAAAAAATTTCAGAATTGCACCTTGCAATGTGGAGATATTACTGTTTGTGCATTTACAATATTCATTGATTTTTGCCATTGAAAAACGTCCAGAAATGTTTGAAGCTACTGACTGAATGAAAGGAGCTGGCATCTCACTCTCTTTGAATCTTCTTTATCATGCTAGGATTAGCAGGAAAAAGCAAAAAATTTCAGAATTGCACCTTGCAATGCGGAGAAATTACTGTTTGTGCATTTACAATATTCATTGATTTTTGCCATTGAAAAACATCATGTTATTCATATACCAGAAATGTTTGAAGCTACTGACTGAATGAAAGGAGCTGGCATCTCACTCTCTTTGAATCTTTTTTATCATGCTAAGAGGAGCAGGAAAAAGCAAAAAATTTCAGAATTGCACCTTGCAATGTGGAGATATTACTGTTTGTGCATTTACAATATTCATTGATTTTTGCCATTGAAAAACATCATGTTATTCATATACCAGAAATGTTTGAAGCTACTGACTTAATGAAAAGAGCTGGCATCTCACTCTCTTTGAATCTTCTTTATCATGCTAAGAGGAGCAGGAAAAAGCAAAAAATTTCAGAATTGCACCTTGCAATGTGGAGATATTACTGTTTGTGCATTTACAATATTCATTGATTTTTGCCATTGAAAAACGTCCAGAAATGTTTGAAGCTACTGACTGAATGAAAGGAGCTGGCATCTCACTCTCTTTGAATCTTCTTTATCATGCTAGGATTAGCAGGAAAAAGCAAAAAATTTCAGAATTGCACCTTGAAATGTGGAGATATTACTGTTTCTGCATTTACAATATTCATTGATTTTTGCCATTGAAAAACATCATGTTATTCATATACCAGAAATGTTTGAAGCTACTGACTGAATGAAAAGAGCTGGCATCTCACTCTCTTTGAATCTTCTTTATCATGCTAAGAGGAGCAGGAAAAAGCAAAAAATTTCAGAATTGCACCTTGCAATGCGGAGAAATTACTGTTTGTGCATTTACAATATTGATTGATTTTTGCCATTGAAAAACGTCCAGAAATGTTTGAAGCTACTGACTGAATGAAAGGAGCTGGCATCTCACTCTCTTTGAATCTTCTTTATCATGCTAGGATTAGCAGGAAAAAGCAAAAAATTTCAGAATTGCACCTTGCAATGAGGAGAAATTACTGTTTGTGCATTTACAATATTCATTGATTTTTGCCATTGAAAAACATCATGTTATTCATATACCAGAAATGTTTGAAGCTACTGACTGAATGAAAAGAGCTGGCATCTCACTGTCTTTGAATCTTCTTTATCATGCTAGGATTAGCAGGAAAAAGCAAAAAATTTCAGAATTGCACCTTGCAATGTGGAGATATTACTGTTTGTGCATTTACAATATTCATTGATTTTTGCCTTTGAAAAACGTCCAGAAATGTTTGAAGATACTGACTGAATGAAAGGAGCTGGCATCTCACTCTCTTTGAATCTTCTTTATCATGCTAGGATTAGCAGGAAAAAGCAAAAAATTTCAGAATTGCACCTTGCAATGTGGAGATATTACTGTTTGTGCATTTACAATATTCATTGATTTTTGCCATTGAAAAACGTCCAGAAATGTTTGAAGCTACTGACTGAATGAAAGGAGCTGGCATCTCACTCTCTTTGAATCTTCTTTATCATGCTAGGATTAGCAGGAAAAAGCAAAAAATTTCAGAATTGCACCTTGCAATGTGGAGATATTACTGTTTGTGCATTTACAATATTCATTGATTTTTGCCATTGAAAAACGTCCAGAAATGTTTGAAGCTACTGACTGAATGAAAGGAGCTGGCATCTCACTCTCTTTGAATCTTCTTTATCATGCTAGGATTAGCAGGAAAAAGCAAAAAATTTCAGAATTGCACCTTGCAATGTGGAGATATTACTGTTTGTGCATTTACAATATTCATTGATTTTTGCCATTGAAAAACGTCCAGAAATGTTTGAAGCTACTGACTGAATGAAAGGAGCTGGCATCTCACTCTCTTTGAATCTTCTTTATCATGCTAGGATTAGCAGGAAAAAGCAAAAAATTTCAGAATTGCACCTTGCAATGCGGAGAAATTACTGTTTGTGCATTTACAATATTCATTGATTTTTGCCATTGAAAAACATCATGTTATTCATATACCAGAAATGTTTGAAGCTACTGACTGAATGAAAAGAGCTGGCATCTCACTCTCTTTGAATCTTCTTTATCATGCTAAGAGGAGCAGGAAAAATCAAAAAATTTCAGAATTGCACCTTGCAATGCGGAGAAATTACTGTTTGTGCATTTACAATATTCATTGATTTTGGCCATTGAAAAACGTCCAGAAATGTTTGAAGCCACTGACTGAATGAAAGGAGCTGGCATCTCACTCTCTTTGAATTTTCTTTATCATGCTAGGATTAGCAGGAAAAAGCAAAACATTTCAGAATTGCACCTTGCAATGTGGAGAAATTACTGTTTGTGCATTTACAATATTCATTGATTTTTGCCATTGAAAAACGTCCAGAAATGTTTGAAGCTACTGACTGAATGAAAGGAGCTGGCATCTCACTCTCTTTGAATCTTCTTTATCATGCTAGGATTAGCAGGAAAAAGCAAAAAATTTCAGAATTGCACCTTGAAATGTGGAGATATTACTGTTTCTGCATTTACAATATTCATTGATTTTTGCCATTGAAAAACGTCCAGAAATGTTTGAAGCTACTGACTGAATGAAAGGAGCTGGCATCTCACTCTCTTTGAATCTTCTTTATCATGCTAGGATTAGCATGAAAAAGAAAAAATTTCAGAATTGCACCTTGCAATGTGGAGATATTACTGTTTGTGCATTTACAATATTCATTGATTTTTGCCATTGAAAAACGTCCAGAAATGTTTGAAGCTACTGACTGAATGAAAGGAGCTGGCATCTCACTCTCTTTGAATCTTCTTTATCATGCTAGGATTAGCAGGAAAAAGCAAAAAATTTCAGAATTGCACCTTGCAATGCGGAGAAATTACTGTTTGTGCATTTACAATATTCATTGATTTTTGCCATTGAAAAACATCATGTTATTCATATACCAGAAATGTTTGAAGCTACTGACTGAATGAAAGGAGCTGGCATCTCACTCTCTTTGAATCTTTTTTATCATGCTAAGAGGAGCAGGAAAAAGCAAAAAAATTCAGAATTGCACCTTGCAATGTGGAGATGTTACTGTTTGTGCATTTACAATATTCATTGATTTTTGCCATTGAAAAACATCATGTTATTCATATACCAGAAATGTTTGAAGCTACTGACTTAATGAAAAGAGCTGGCATCTCACTCTCTTTGAATCTTCTTTATCATGCTAAGAGGAGCAGGAAAAAGCAAAAAATTTCAGAATTGCACCTTGCAATGTGGAGATATTACTGTTTGTGCATTTACAATATTCATTGATTTTTGCCATTGAAAAACGTCCAGAAATGTTTGAAGCTACTGACTGAATGAAAGGAGCTGGCATCTCACTCTCTTTGAATCTTCTTTATCATGCTAGGATTAGCAGGAAAAAGCAAAAAATTTCAGAATTGCACCTTGCAATGAGGAGAAATTACTGTTTGTGCATTTACAATATTCATTGATTTTTGCCATTGAAAAACATCATGTTATTCATATACCAGAAATGTTTGAAGCTACTGACTGAATGAAAAGAGCTGGCATCTCACTCTCTTTGAATCTTCTTTATCATGCTAAGAGGAGCAGGAAAAAGCAAAAAATTTCAGAATTGCAACTTGCAATGTGGAGAAATTACTGTTTGTGCATTTACAATATTCATTAATTTTTGCCATTGAAAAACGTCCAGAAATGTTTGAAGCTACTGACTGAATGAAAGGAGCTGGCATCTCACTCTCTTTGAATCTTCTTTATCATGCTAGGATTAGCAGGAAAAAGCAAAAAATTTCAGAATTGCACCTTGCAATGTGGAGATATTACTGTTTGTGCATTTACAATATTCATTGATTTTTGCCATTGAAAAACATCATGTTATTCATATACCAGAAATGTTTGAAGCTACTGACTGAATGAAAAGAGCTGGCATCTCACTCTCTTTGAATCTTCTTTATCATGCTAAGAGGAGCAGGAAAAAGCAAAAAATTTCAGAATTGCACCTTGCAATGTGAAGATATTACTGTTTGTGCATTTACAATATTCATTGATTTTTGCCATTGAAAAACGTCCAGAAATGTTTGAAGCTACTGACTGAATGAAAGGAGCTGGCATCTCACTCTCTTTGAATCTTCTTTATCATGCTAAGAGGAGCAGGAAAAAGCAAAAAATTTCAGAATTGCACCTTGCAATGCGGAGAAATTACTGTTTGTGCATTTATAATATTCATTGATTTTTGCCATTGAAAAACGTCCAGAAATGTTTGAAGCTACTGACTGAATGAAAGGAGCTGGCATCTCACTCTCTTTGAATCTTCTTTATCATGCTAGGGTTAGCAGGAAAAAGCAAAAAATTTCAGAATTGCACCTTGCAATGAGGATAAATTACTGTTTGTGCATTTACAATATTCATTGATTTTTGCCATTGAAAAACATCATGTTATTCATATACCAGAAATGTTTGAAGCTACTGACTGAATGAAAAGAGCTGGCATCTCACTCTCTTTGAATCTTCTTTATCATGCTAGGATTAGCAGGAAAAAGCAAAAAATTTCAGAATTGTATCTTGCAATGTGGAGATATTACTGTTTGTGCATTTACAATATTCATTGATTTTTGCCATTGAAAAACGTCCAGAAATGTTTGAAGCTACTGACTGAATGAAAGAGCTGGCATCTCACTCTCTTTGAATCTTCTTTATCATGCTAAGAGGAGCAGGAAAAAGCAAAAAATTTCAGAATTGCACCTTGCAATGCGGAGAAATTACTGTTTGTGCATTTACAATATTCATTGATTTTTGCCATTGAAAAACATCATGTTATTCATATACCAGAAATATTTGAAGCTACTGACTGAATGAAAAGAGCTGGCATCTCACTCTCTTTGAATCTTCTTTATCATGCTAAGAGGAGCAGGAAAAAGCAAAAAATTTCAGAATTGCACCTTGCAATGTGGAGAAATTACTGTTTGTGCATTTACAATATTCATTGATTTTTGCCATTGAAAAACGTCCAGAAATGTTTGAAGCTACTGACTGAATGAAAGGAGCTGGCATCTCACTCTCTTTGAATCTTCTTTATCATGCTAGGATTAGCAGGAAAAAGCAAAAAATTTCAGAATTGCACCTTGCAATGTGGAGATATTACTGTTTGTGCATTTACAATATTCATTGATTTTTGCCATTGAAAAACGTCCAGAAATGTTTGAAGCTACTGACTGAATGAAAGGAGCTGGCATCTCAATCTCTTTGAATCTTCTTTATCATGCTAGGATTAGCAGGAAAAAGCAAAAAATTTCAGAATTGCACCTTGCAATGCGGAGAAATTACTGTTTGTGCATTTACAATATTCATTGATTTTTGCCATTGAAAAACATCATGTTATTCATATACCAGAAATATTTGAAGCTACTGACTGAATGAAAAGAGCTGGCATCTCACTCTCTTTGAATCTTCTTTACCATGCTAAGAGGAGCAGGAAAAAGCAAAAAATTTCAGAATTGCACCTTGCAATGTGGAGAAATTACTGTTTGTGCATTTACAATATTCATTGATTTTTGCCATTGAAAAACGTCCAGAAATGTTTGAAGCTACTGACTGAATGAAAGGAGCTGGCATCTCACTCTCTTTGAATCTTCTTTATCATGCTAGGATTAGCAGGAAAAAGCAAAAAATTTCAGAATTGCACCTTGCAATGTGGAGAAATTACTGTTTGTGCATTTACAATATTCATTGATTTTTGCCATTGAAAAACGTCCAGAAATGTTTGAAGCTACTGACTGAATGAAAGGAGCTGGCATCTCAATCTCTTTGAATCTTCTTTATCATGCTAGGATTAGCAGGAAAAAGCAAAAAAATTCAGAATTGCACCTTGCAATGCGGAGAAATTACTGTTTGTGCATTTACAATATTCATTGATTTTTGCCATTGAAAAACATCATGTTATTCATATACCAGAAATATTTGAAGCTACTGACTGAATGAAAAGAGCTGGCATCTCACTCTCTTTGAATCTTCTTTATCATGCTAAGAGGAGCAGGAAAAAGCAAAAAATTTCAGAATTGCACCTTGCAATGTGGAGAAATTACTGTTTGTGCATTTACAATATTCATTGATTTTTGCCATTGAAAAACGTCCAGAAATGTTTGAAGCTACTGACTGAATGAAAGGAGCTGGCATCTCACTCTCTTTGAATCTTCTTTATCATGCTAGGATTAGCAGGAAAAAGCAAAGAATTTCAGAATTGCACCTTGCAATGTGGAGATATTACTGTTTGTGCATTTACAATATTCATTGATTTTTGCCATTGAAAAACGTCCAGAAATGTTTGAAGCTACTGACTGAATGAAAGGAGCTGGCATCTCAATCTCTTTGAATCTTCTTTATCATGCTAGGATTAGCAGGAAAAAGCAAAAAATTTCAGAATTGCACCTTGCAATGCGGAGAAATTACTGTTTGTGCATTTACAATATTCATTGATTTTTGCCATTGAAAAACATCATGTTATTCATATACCAGAAATATTTGAAGCTACTGACTGAATGAAAAGAGCTGGCATCTCACTCTCTTTGAATCTTCTTTATCATGCTAAGAGGAGCAGGAAAAAGCAAAAAATTTCAGAATTGCACCTTGCAATGTGGAGAAATTACTGTTTGTGCATTTACAATATTCATTGATTTTTGCCATTGAAAAACGTCCAGAAATGTTTGAAGCTACTGACTGAATGAAAGGAGCTGGCATCTCACTCTCTTTGAATCTTCTTTATCATGCTAGGATTAGCAGGAAAAAGCAAAAAATTTCAGAATTGCACCTTGCAATGTGGAGATATTACTGTTTGTGCATTTACAATATTCATTGATTTTTGCCATTGAAAAACATCATGTTATTCATATACCAGAAATGTTTGAAGCTACTGACTGAATGAAAAGAGCTGGCATCTCACTCTCTTTGAATCTTCTTTACCATGCTAAGAGGAGCAGGAAAAAGCAAAAAATTTCAGAATTGCACCTTGCAATGTGAAGATATTACTGTTTGTGCATTTACAATATTCATTGATTTTTGCCATTGAAAAACGTCCAGAAATGTTTGAAGCTACTGACTGAATGAAAGGAGCTGGCATCTCACTCTCTTTGAATCTTCTTTATCATGCTAAGAGGAGCAGGAAAAAGCAAAAAATTTCAGAATTGCACCTTGCAATGCGGAGAAATTACTGTTTGTGCATTTACAATATTCATTGATTTTTGCCATTGAAAAACGTCCAGAAATGTTTGAAGCTACTGACTGAATGAAAGGAGCTGGCATCTCACTCTCTTTGAATCTTCTTTATCATGCTAGGATTAGCAGGAAAAAGCAAAAAATTTCAGAATTGCACGTTGCAATGAGGAGAAATTACTGATTGTGCATTTACAATATTCATTGATTTTTGCCATTGAAAAACATCATGTTATTCATATACCAGAAATGTTTGAAGCTACTGACTGAATGAAAAGAGCTGGCATCTCACTCTCTTTGAATCTTCTTTATCATGCTAGGATTAGCAGGAAAAAGCAAAAAATTTCAGAATTGCATCTTGCAATGTGGAGATATTACTGTTTGTGCATTTACAATATTGATTGATTTTTGCCATTGAAAAACGTCCAGAAATGTTTGAAGCTACTGACTGAATGAAAGGAGCTGGCATCTCACTCTCTTTGAATCTTCTTTATCATGCTAGGATTAGCAGGAAAAAGCAAAAAATTTCAGAATTGCATCTTGCAATGTGGAGATATTACTGTTTGTGCATTTACAATATTCATTGATTTTTGCCATTGAAAAACGTCCAGAAATGTTTGAAGCTACTGACTGAATGAAAGGAGCTGGCATCTCAATCTCTTTGAATCTTCTTTATCATGCTAGGATTAGCAGGAAAAATCAAAAAATTTCAGAATTGCACCTTGCAATGCGGAGAAATTACTGTTTGTGCATTTACAATATTCATTGATTTTTGCCATTGAAAAACATCATGTTATTCATATACCAGAAATGTTTGAAGCTACTGACTGATTGAAAAGAGCTGGCATCTCACTCTCTTTGAATCTTCTTTATCATGCTAAGAGGAGCAGGAAAAAGCAAAAAATTTCAGAATTGCACCTTGCAATGCGGAGAAATTACTGTTTGTGCATTTACAATATTCATTGATTTTTGCCATTGAAAAACGTCCAGAAATGTTTGAAGCTACTGACTGAATGAAAGGAGCTGGCATCTCACTCTCTTTGAATCTTCTTTATCATGCTAGGATTAGCAGGAAAAAGCAAAAAATTTCAGATTTGCACCTTGCAATGCGGAGAAAGTACTGTTTGTGCATTTACAATATTCATTGATTTTTGCCATTGAAAAACGTCCAGAAATGTTTGAAGCTACTGACTGAATGAAAGGAGCTGGCATCTCACTCTCTTTGAATCTTCTTTATCATGCTAGGATTAGCAGGAAAAAGCAAAAAATTTCAGAATTGCACCTTGCAATGCGGAGAAATTTCTGTTTGTGCATTTACAATATTCATTGATTTTTGCCATTGAAAAACGTCCAGAAATGTTTGAAGCTACTGACTGAATGAAAGGAGCTGGCATCTCACTCTCTTTGAATCTTCTTTCTCATGCTAGGATTAGCAGGAAAAAGCAAAAAATTTCAGAATTGCAGCTTGCAATGTGGAGATATTACTGTTTCTGCATTTACAATATTCATTGATTTTTGCCATTGAAAAACGTCCAGAAATGTTTGAAGCTACTGACTGAATGAAAGGAGCTGGCATCTCACTCTCTTTGAATCTTCTTTATCATGCTAGGATTAGCAGGAAAAAGCAAAAAATTTCAGAATTGCACCTTGCAATGTGGAGATATTACTGTTTGTGCATTTACAATATTCATTGATTTTTGCCATTGAAAAACGTCCAGAAATGTTTGAAGCTACTGACTGAATGAAAGGAGCTGGCATCTCACTCTCTTTGAATCTTCTTTATCATGCTAGGATTAGCAGGAAAAAGCAAAAAATTTCAGAATTGCACCTTGCAATGAGGAGATATTACTGTTTGTGCATTTACAATATTCATTGATTTTTGCCACTGAAAAACATCATGTTATTCATATACCAGAAATGTTTGAAGCTACTGACTGAATGAAAAGAGCTGGCATCTCACTCTCTTTGAATCTTCTTTATCATGCTAAGAGGAGCAGGAAAAAGCAAAAAATTTCAGAATTGCACCTTGCAATGTGGAGATATTACTGTTTGTGCATTTACAATATTCATTGATTTTTGCCATTGAAAAACGTCCAGAAATGTTTGACGCTACTGACTGAATGAAAGGAGCTGGCATCTCACTCTCTTTGAATCTTCTTTATCATGCTAGGATTAGCAGGAAAAAGCAAAAAATTTCAGAATTGCACCTTGCAATGAGGAGAAATTACTGTTTGTGCATTTACAATATTCATTGATTTTTGCCATTTAAAAACATCATGTTATTCATATACCAGAAATGTTTGAAGCTACTGACTGAATGAAAAGAGCTGGCATCTCACTCTCTTTGAATCTTCTTTATCATGCTAAGAGGAGCAGGAAAAAGCAAAAAATTTCAGAATTGCACCTTGCAATGTGGAGAAATTACTGTTTGTGCATTTACAATATTCATTGATTTTTGCCATTGAAAAACGTCCAGAAATGTTTGAAGCTACTGACTGAATGAAAGGAGCTGGCATCTCACTCTCTTTGAATCTTCTTTATCATGCTAGGATTAGCAGGAAAAAGCAAAAAATTTCAGAATTGCACCTTGCAATGTGGAGATATTACTGTTTGTGCATTTACAATATTCATTGATTTTTGCCATTGAAAAACATCATGTTATTCATATACCAGAAATGTTTGAAGCTACTGACTGAATGAAAAGAGCTGGCATCTCACTCTCTTTGAATCTTCTTTATCATGCTAAGAGGAGCAGGAAAAAGCAAAAAATTTCAGAATTGCACCTTGCAATGTGAAGATATTACTGTTTGTGCATTTACAATATTCATTGATTTTTGCCATTGAAAAACGTCCAGAAATGTTTGAAGCTACTGACTGAATGAAAGGAGCTGGCATCTCACTCTCTTTGAATCTTCTTTATCATACTAGGATTAGCAGGAAAAAGCAAAAAATTTCAGAATTGCACCTTGCAATGCGGAGATATTACTGTTTCTGCATTTACAATATTCATTGATTTTTGCCATTGAAAAACGTCCAGAAATGTTTGAAGCTACTGACTGAATGAAAGGAGCTGGCATCTCACTCTCTTTGAATCTTCTTTATCATGCTAGGATTAGCAGGAAAAAGCAAAAAATTTCAGAATTGCACCTTGCAATGCGGAGAAATTACTGTTTGTGCATTTACAATATTCATTGATTTTTGCCATTGAAAAACGTCCAGAAATGTTTGAAGCTACTGACTGAATGAAAGGAGCTGGCATCTCACTCTCTTTGAATCTTCTTTATCATGCTAGGATTAGCAGGAAAAAGCAAAAAATTTCAGAATTGCGCCTTGCAATGTGGAGATATTACTGTTTCTGCATTTACAATATTCATTGATTTTTGCCATTGAAAAACGTCCAGAAATGTTTGAAGCTACTGACTGAATGAAAGGAGCTGGCATCTCACTCTCTTTGAATCTTCTTTATCATGCTAGGATTAGCAGGAAAAAGCAAAAAATTTCAGAATTGCACCTTGCAATGTGGAGATATTACTTTTGGGCATTTACAATATTCATTGATTTTTGCCATTGAAAAACGTCCAGAAATGTTTGAAGCTACTGACTGAATGAAAGGAGCTGGCATCTCACTCTCTTTGAATCTTCTTTATCATGCTAGGATTAGCAGGAAAAAGCAAAAAATTTCAGAATTGCACCTTGCAATGCGGAGAAATTACTGTTTGTGCATTTACAATATTCATTGATTTTTGCCATTGAAAAACATCATGTTATTCATATACAGGAAATGTTTGAAGCTACTGACTGAATGAAAAGAGCTGGCATCTCACTCTCTTTGAATCTTTTTTATCATGCTAAGAGGAGCAGGAAAAAGCAAAAAATTTCAGAATTGCACCTTGCAATGTGGAGATATTACTTACTGTTTGTGCATTTACAATATTCATTGATTTTTGCCACTGAAAAACATCATGTTATTCATATACCAGAAATGTTTGAAGCTACTGACTGAATGAAAAGAGCTGGCATCTCACTCTCTTTGAATCTTCTTTATCATGCTAAGAGGAGCAGGAAAAAGCAAAAAATTTCAGAATTGCACCTTGCAATGTGGAGATATTACTGTTTGTGCATTTACAATATTCATTGATTTTTGCCATTGAAAAACGTCCAGAAATGTTTGAAGCTACTGACTGAATGAAAGGAGCTGGCATCTCACTCTCTTTGAATCTTCTTTATCATGCTAGGATTAGCAGGATAAAGCAAAAAATTTCAGAATTGCACCTTGCAATGAGGAGAAATTACTGTTTGTGCATTTACAATATTCATTGATTTTTGCCATTTAAAAACATCATGTTATTCATATACCAGAAATGTTTGAAGCTACTGACTGAATGAAAAGAGCTGGCATCTCACTCTCTTTGAATCTTCTTTATCATGCTAAGAGGAGCAGGAAAAAGCAAAAAATTTCAGAATTGCAGCTTGCAATGTGGAGAAATTACTGTTTGTGCATTTACAATATTCATTGATTTTTGCCATTGAAAAACGTCCAGAAATGTTTGAAGCTACTGACTGAATGAAAGGAGCTGGCATCTCACTCTCTTTGAATCTTCTTTATCATGCTAGGATTAGCAGGAAAAAGCAAAAAAATTCAGAATTGCACCTTGCAATGTGGAGATATTACTGTTTGTGCATTTACAATATTCATTGATTTTTGCCATTGAAAAACGTCCAGAAATGTTTGAAGCTACTGACTGAATGAAAGGAGCTGGCATCTCACTCTCTTTGAATCTTCTTTATCATGCTAGGATTAGCAGGAAAAAGCAAAAAATTTCAGAATTGCACCTTGCAATGTGGAGATATTACTGTTTCTGCATTTACAATATTCATTGATTTTTGCCATTGAAAAACGTCCAGAAATGTTTGAAGCTACTGACTGAATGAAAGGAGCTGGCATCTCACTCTCTTTGAATCTTCTTTATCATGCTAGGATTAGCAGGAAAAAGCAAAAAATTTCAGAATTGCACCTTGCAATGAGGAGAAATTACTGTTTGTGCATTTACAATATTCATTGATTTTTGCCATTGAAAAACATCATGTTATTCATATACCAGAAATGTTTGAAGCTACTGACTGAATGAAAAGAGCTGGCATCTCACTCTCTTTGAGTCTTCCTTATCATGCTAAGAGGAGCAGGAAAAAGCAAAAAATTTCAGAATTGCACCTTGCAATGTGGAGAAATTACTGTTTGTGCATTTACAATATTCATTGATTTTTGCCATTGAAAAAGGTCCAGAAATGTTTGAAGCTACTGACTGAATGAAAGGAGCTGGCATCTCACTCTCTATGAATCTTCTTTATCATGCTAGGATTAGCAGGAAAAAGCAAAAAATTTCAGAATTGCACCTTGCAATGTGGAGATATTACTGTTTCTGCATTTACAATATTCATTGATTTTTGCCATTGAAAAACGTCCAGAAATGTTTGAAGCTACTGACTGAATGAAAGGAGCTGGCATCTCACTCTCTTTGAATCTTCTTTATCATGCTAGGATTAGCAGGAAAAAGCAAAGAATTTCAGAATTGCACCTTGCAATGTGGAGATATTACTGTTTGTGCATTTACAATATTCATTGATTTTTGCCATTGAAAAACGTCCAGAAATGTTTGAAGCTACTGACTGAATGAAAGGAGCTGGCATCTCAATCTCTTTGAATCTTCTTTATCATGCTAGGATTAGCAGGAAAAAGCAAAAAATTTCAGAATTGCACCTTGCAATGCGGAGAAATTACTGTTTGTGCATTTACAATATTCATTGATTTTTGCCATTGAAAAACATCATGTTATTCATATACCAGAAATATTTGAAGCTACTGACTGAAAGAAAAGAGCTGGCATCTCACTCTCTTTGAATCTTCTTTATCATGCTAAGAGGAGCAGGAAAAAGCAAAAAATTTCAGAATTGCACCCTGCAATGTGGAGAAATTACTGTTTGTGCATTTACAATATTCATTGATTTTTGCCATTGAAAAACGTCCAGAAATGTTTGAAGCTACTGACTGAATGAAAGGAGCTGGCATCTCACTCTCTTTGAATCTTCTTTATAATGCTAGGATTAGCAGGAAAAAGCAAAAAATTTCAGAATTGCACCTTGCAATGTGGAGATATTACTGTTTGTGCATTTACAATATTCATTGATTTTTGCCATTGAAAAACATCATGTTATTCATATACCAGATATGTTTGAAGCTACTGACTGAATGAAAAGAGCTGGCATCTCACTCTCTTTGAATCTTCTTTACCATGCTAAGAGGAGCAGGAAAAAGCAAAAAATTTCAGAATTGCACCTTGCAATGTGAAGATATTACTGTTTGTGCATTTACAATATTCATTGATTTTTGCCATTGAAAAACGTCCAGAAATGTTTGAAGCTACTGACTGAATGAAAGGAGCTGGCATCTCACTCTCTTTGAATCTTCTTTATCATGCTAAGAGGAGCAGGAAAAAGCAAAAAATTTCAGAATTGCACCTTGCAATGCGGAGAAATTACTGTTTGTGCATTTACAATATTCATTGATTTTTGCCATTGAAAAACGTCCAGAAATGTTTGAAGCTACTGACTGAATGAAAGGAGCTGGCATCTCACTCTCTTTGAATCTTCTTTATCATGCTAGGATTAGCAGGAAAAAGCAAAAAATTTCAGAATTGCACGTTGCAATGAGGAGAAATTACTGATTGTGCATTTACAATATTCATTGATTTTTGCCATTGAAAAACATCATGTTATTCATATACCAGAAATGTTTGAAGCTACTGACTGAATGAAAAGAGCTGGCATCTCACTCTCTTTGAATCTTCTTTATCATGCTAGGATTAGCAGGAAAAAGCAAAAAATTTCAGAATTGCATCTTGCAATGTGGAGATATTACTGTTTGTGCATTTACAATATTGATTGATTTTTGCCATTGAAAAACGTCCAGAAATGTTTGAAGCTACTGACTGAATGAAAGGAGCTGGCATCTCACTCTCTTTGAATCTTCTTTATCATGCTAGGATTAGCAGGAAAAAGCAAAAAATTTCAGAATTGCACCTTGCAATGTGGAGATATTACTGTTTGTGCATTTACAATATTCATTGATTTTTGCCATTGAAAAACGTCCAGAAATGTTTGAAGCTACTGACTGAATGAAAGGAGCTGGCATCTCAATCTCTTTGAATCTTCTTTATCATGCTAGGATTAGCAGGAAAAAGCAAAAAAATTTCAGAATTGCACCTTGCAATGCGGAGAAATTACTGTTTGTGCATTTACAATATTCATTGATTTTTGCCATTGAAAAACATCATGTTATTCATATACCAGAAATGTTTGAAGCTACTGACTGATTGAAAAGAGCTGGCATCTCACTCTCTTTGAATCTTCTTTATCATGCTAAGAGGAGCAGGAAAAAGCAAAAAATTTCAGAATTGCACCTTGCAATGCGGAGAAATTTCTGTTTGTGCATTTACAATATTCATTGATTTTTGCCATTGAAAAACGTCCAGAAATGTTTGAAGCTACTGACTGAATGAAAGGAGCTGGCATCTCACTCTCTTTGAATCTTCTTTATCATGCTAGGATTAGCAGGAAAAAGCAAAAAATTTCAGAATTGCACCTTGCAATGTGGAGATATTACTGTTTGTGCATTTACAATATTCATTGATTTTTGCCATTGAAAAACGTCCAGAAATGTTTGAAGCTACTGACTGAATGAAAGGAGCTGGCATCTCACTCTCTTTGAATCTTCTTTATCATGCTAGGATTAGCAGGAAAAAGCAAAAAATTTCAGAATTGCACCTTGCAATGCGGAGAAATTTCTGTTTGTGCATTTACAATATTCATTGATTTTTGCCATTGAAAAATATCATGTTATTCATATACCAGAAATGTTTGAAGCTACTGACTGAATGAAAAGAGCTGGCATCTCACTCTCTTTGAATCTTTTTTATCATGCTAAGAGGAGCAGGAAAAAGCAAAAAATTTCAGAATTGCACCTTGCAATGCGGAGAAATTACTGTTTGTGCATTTACAATATTCATTGATTTTTGCCATTGAAAAACATCATGTTATTCATATACCAGAAATGTTTGAAGCTACTGACTGAATGAAAAGAGCTGGCATCTCACTCTCTTTGAATCTTCTTTATCATGCTAAGAGGAGCAGGAAAAAGCAAAAAATTTCAGAATTGCACCTTGCAATGTGGAGATATTACTGTTTGTGCATTTACAATATTCATTGATTTTTGCCATTGAAAAACGTCCAGAAATGTTTGAAGCTACTGACTGAATGAAAGGAGCTGGCATCTCACTCTCTTTGAATCTTCTTTATCATGCTAGGATTAGCAGGAAAAAGCAAAAAATTTCAGAATTGCACCTTGCAATGCGGAGAAATTACTGTTTGTGCATTTACAATATTCATTGATTTTTGCCATTGAAAAACATCATGTTATTCATATACCAGAAATGTTTGAAGCTACTGACTGAATGAAAAGAGCTGGCATCTCACTCTCTTTGAATCTTCTTTATCATGCTAAGAGGAGCAGGAAAAAGCAAAAAATTTCAGAATTGCACCTTGCAATGTGGAGAAATTACTGTTTGTGCATTTACAATATTCATTGATTTTTGCCATTGAAAAACGTCCAGAAATGTTTGAAGCTACTGACTGAATGAAAGGAGCTGGCATCTCACTCTCTTTGAATCTTCTTTATCATGCTAAGAGGAGCAGGAAAAAGCAAAAAATTTCAGAATTGCACCTTGCAATGCGGAGAAATTACTGTTTGTGCATTTACAATATTCATTGATTTTTGCCATTGAAAAACGTCCAGAAATGTTTGAAGCTACTGACTGAATGAAAAGAGCTGGCATCTCACTCTCTTTGAATCTTCTTTATCATGCTAGGATTATCAGGAAAAAGCAAAAAATTTCAGAATTGCACCTTGCAATGAGGAGAAATTACTGTTTGTGCATTTACAATATTCATTGATTTTTGCCATTGAAAAACATCATGTTATTCATATACCAGAAATGTTTGAAGCTACTGACTGAATGAAAAGAGCTGGCATCTCACTCTCTTTGAATCTTCTTTATCATGCTAGGATTAGCAGGAAAAAGCAAAAAATTTCAGAATTGCACCTTGCAATGTGGAGATATTACTGTTTGTGCATTTACAATATTCATTGATTTTTGCCATTGAAAAACGTCCAGAAATGTTTGAAGCTACTGACTGAATGAAAGGAGCTGGCATCTCACTCTCTTTGAATCTTCTTTATCATGCTAGGATTAGCAGGAAAAAGCAAAAAATTTCAGAATTGCACCTTGCAATGTGGAGATATTACTGTTTGTGCATTTACAATATTCATTGATTTTTGCCATTGAAAAACGTCCAGAAATGTTTGAAGCTACTGACTGAATGAAAGGAGCTGGCATCTCACTCTCTTTGAATATTCTTTATCATGCTAGGATTAGCAGGAAAAAGCAAAAAATTTCAGAATTGCACCTTGCAATGCGGAGAAATTACTGTTTGTGCATTTACAATATTCATTGATTTTTGCCATTGAAAAACATCATGTTATTCATATACCAGAAATGTTTGAAGCTACTGACTGAATGAAAAGAGCTGGCATCTCACTCTCTTTGAATCTTCTTTATCATGCTAAGAGGAGCAGGAAAAAGCAAAAAATTTCAGAATTGCACCTTGCAATGTGGAGATATTACTGTTTGTGCATTTACAATATTCATTCATTTTTGCCATTGAAAAACGTCCAGAAATGTTTGAAGCTACTGACTGAATGAAAGGAGCTGGCATCTCACTCTCTTTGAATCTTCTTTATCATGCTAGGATTAGCAGGAAAAAGCAAAAAATTTCAGAATTGCACCTTGCAATGCGGAGAAATTACTGTTTGTGCATTTACAATATTCATTGATTTTTGCCATTGAAAAACATCATGTTATTCATATACCAGAAATGTTTGAAGCTACTGACTGAATGAAAAGAGCTGGCATCTCACTCTCTTTGAATCTTCTTTATCATGCTAAGAGGAGCAGGAAAAAGCAAAAAATTTCAGAATTGCAACTTGCAATGTGGAGATATTACTGTTTGTGCATTTACAATATTCATTGATTTTTGCCATTGAAAAACGTCCAGAAATGTTTGAAGCTACTGACTGAATGAAAGGAGCTGGCATCTCACTCTCTTTGAATCTTCTTTATCATGCTAGGATAAGCAGGAAAAAGCAAAAAATTTCAGAATTGCACCTTGCAATGCGGAGAAATTACTGTTTGTGCATTTACAATATTCATTGATTTTTGCCCTTGAAAAACATCATGTTATTCATATACCAGAAATGTTTGAAGCTACTGACTGAATGAAAAGAGCTGGCATCTCACTCTCTTTGAATCTTCTTTATCATGCTAAGTTTAGCAGGAAAAAGCAAAAAATTTCAGAATTGCACCTTGCAATGTGGAGATATTACTGTTTGTGCATTTACAATATTCATTGATTTTTGCCATTGAAAAATGTCCAGAAATGTTTGAAGCTACTGACTGAATGAAAGGAGCTGGCATCTCACTCTCTTTGAATCTTATTTATCATGCTAGGATTATCAGGAAAAAGCAAAAAATTTCAGAATGGCACCTTGCAATGTGGAGATATTACTGTTTGTGCATTTACAATATTCATTGATTTTTGCCATTGAAAAACATCATGTTATTCATATACCAGAAATGTTTGAAGCTACTGACTGAATGAAAAGAGCTGGCATCTCACTCTCTTTGAATCTTCTTTATCATGCTAAGAGGAGCAGGAAAAAGCAAAAAATTTCAGAATTGCACCTTGCAATGTGAAGATATTACTGTTTGTGCATTTACAATATTCATTGATTATTGCCATTGAAAAACGTCCAGAAATGTTTGAAGCTACTGACTGAATGAAAGGAGCTGGCATTTCACTCTCTTTGAATCTTCTTTATCATGCTAAGAGGAGCAGGAAAAAGCAAAAAATTTCAGAATTGCACCTTGCAATGCGGAGAAATTACTGTTTGTGCATTTACAATATTCATTGATTTTTGCCATTGAAAAACGTCCAGAAATGTTTGAAGCTACTGACTGAATGAAAGGAGCTGGCATCTCACTCTCTTTGAATCTTCTTTATCATGCTAGGATTAGCAGGAAAAAGCAAAAAATTTCAGAATTGCACCTTGCAATGAGGAGAAATTACTGTTTGTGCATTTACAATATTCATTGATTTTTGCCATTGAAAAACATCATGTTATTCATATACCAGAAATGTTTGAAGCTACTGACTGAATGAAAAGAGCTGGCATCTCACTCTCTTTGAGTCTTCTTTATCATGCTAGGATTAGCAGGAAAAAGCAAAAAATTTCAGAATTGCACCTTGCAATGTGGAGATATTACTGTTTGTGCATTTACAATATTCATTGATTTTTGCCATTGAAAAACGTCCAGAAATGTTTGAAGCTACTGACTGAATGAAAGGAGCTGGCATCTCACTCTCTTTGAATCTTCTTTATCATGCTAGGATTAGCAGGAAAAAGCAAAAAATTTCAGAATTGCACCTTGCAATGCGGAGAAATTACTGTTTGTGCATTTACAATATTCATTGATTTTTTGCCATTGAAAAACATCATGTTATTCATATACCAGAAATGTTTGAAGCTACTGACTGAATGAAAAGAGCTGGCATCTCACTCTCTTTGAATCTTCTTTATCATGCTAAGAGGAGCAGGAAAAAGCAAAAAATTTCAGAATTGCACATTGCAATGCGGAGAAATTACTGTTTGTGCATTTACAATATTCATTGATTTTTGCCATTGAAAAAGATCATGTTATTCATATACCAGAAATGTTTGAAGCTACTGACTGAATGAAAAGAGCTGGCATCTCAATCTCTTTGAATCTTCTTTATCATGCTAAGAGGAGCAGGAAAAAGCAAAAAATTTCAGAATTGCACCTTGCAATGTGGAGATATTACTGTTTGTGCATTTACAATATTCATTGATTTTTGACATTGAAAAACATCATGTTATTCATATACCAGAAAAGTTTGAAGCTACTGACTGAATGAAAAGAGCTGGCATCTCACTCTCTTTGAATCTTCTTTATCATGCTAAGATTAGCAGGAAAAAGCAAAAAATTTCAGAATTGCACCTTGCAATGTGGAGAAATTACTGTTTGTGCATTTACAATATTCATTGATTTTTGCCATTGAAAAACGTCCAGAAATATTTGAAGCTACTGACTGAATGAAAGGAGCTGGCATCTCACTCTCTTTGAATCTTCTTTATCATGCTAAGAGGAGCAGGAAAAAGCAAAAAATTTCAGAATTGCACCTTGCAATGCGGAGAAATTACTGTTTGTGCATTTACAATATTCATTGATTTTTGCCATTGAAAAACATCATGTTATTCATATACCAGAAATATTTGAAGCTACTGACTGAATGAAAAGAGCTGGCATCTCACTCTCTTTGAATCTTCTTTATCATGCTAAGAGGAGCAGGAAAAAGCAAAAAATTTCAGAATTGCACCTTGCAGTGTGGAGAAATTACTGTTTGTGCATTTACAATATTCATTGATTTTTGCCATTGAAAAACGTCCAGAAATGTTTGAAGCTACTGACTGAATGAAAGGAGCTGGCATCTCACTCTCTTTGAATCTTCTTTATCATGCTAGGATTAGCAGGAAAAAGCAAAAAATTTCAGAATTGCACCTTGCAATGTGGAGATATTACTGTTTGTGCATTTACAATATTCATTGATTTTTGCCATTGAAAAACATCATGTTATTCATATACCAGAAATGTTTGAAGCTACTGACTGAATGAAAAGAGCTGGCATCTCACTCTCTTTGAATCTTCTTTATCATGCTAAGAGGAGCAGGAAAAAGCAAAAAATTTCAGAATTGCACCTTGCAATGTGAAGATATTACTGTTTGTGCATTTACAATATTCATTGATTATTGCCATTGAAAAACGTCCAGAAATGTTTGAAGCTACTGACTGAATGAAAGGAGCTGGCATCTCACTCTCTTTGAATCTTCTTTATCATGCAAGGATTAGCAGGAAAAAGCAAAAAATTTCAGAATTGCACCTTGCAATGTGGAGATATTACTGTTTGTGCATTTACAATATTCATTGATTTTTGCCATTGAAAAACGTCCAGAAATGTTTGAAGCTACTGACTGAATGAAAGGAGCTGGCATCTCACTCTCTTTGAATCTTCTTTATCATGCTAGGATTAGCAGGAAAAAGCAAAAAATTTCAGAATTGCACCTTGCAATGCGGAGAAATTACTGTTTGTGCATTTACAATATTCATTGATTTTTTGCCATTGAAAAACATCATGTTATTCATATACCAGAAATGTTTGAAGCTACTGACTGAATGAAAAGAGCTGGCATCTCACTCTCTTTGAATCTTCTTTATCATGCTAAGAGGAGCAGGAAAAAGCAAAAAATTTCAGAATTGCACATTGCAATGCGGAGAAATTACTCTTTGTGCATTTACAATATTCATTGATTTTTGCCATTGAAAAACATCATGTTATTCATATACCAGAAATGTTTGAAGCTACTGACTGAATGAAAAGAGCTGGCATCTCAATCTCTTTGAATCTTCTTTATCATGCTAAGAGGAGCAGGAAAAAGCAAAAAATTTCAGAATTGCACCTTGCAATGTGGAGATATTACTGTTTGTGCATTTACAATATTCATTGATTTTTGACATTGAAAAACATCATGTTATTCATATACCAGAAAAGTTTGAAGCTACTGACTGAATGAAAAGAGCTGGCATCTCACTCTCTTTGAATCTTCTTTATCATGCTAAGATTAGCAGGAAAAAGCAAAAAATTTCAGAATTGCACCTTGCAATGTGGAGAAATTACTGTTTGTGCATTTACAATATTCATTGATTTTTGCCATTGAAAAACGTCCAGAAATATTTGAAGCTACTGACTGAATGAAAGGAGCTGGCATCTCACTCTCTTTGAATCTTCTTTATCATGCTAAGAGGAGCAGGAAAAAGCAAAAAATTTCAGAATTGCACCTTGCAATGCGGAGAAATTACTGTTTGTGCATTTACAATATTCATTGATTTTTGCCATTGAAAAACATCATGTTATTCATATACCAGAAATATTTGAAGCTACTGACTGAATGAAAAGAGCTGGCATCTCACTCTCTTTGAATCTTCTTTATCATGCTAAGAGGAGCAGGAAAAAGCAAAAAATTTCAGAATTGCACCTTGCAGTGTGGAGAAATTACTGTTTGTGCATTTACAATATTCATTGATTTTTGCCATTGAAAAACGTCCAGAAATGTTTGAAGCTACTGACTGAATGAAAGGAGCTGGCATCTCACTCTCTTTGAATCTTCTTTATCATGCTAGGATTAGCAGGAAAAAGCAAAAAATTTCAGAATTGCACCTTGCAATGTGGAGATATTACTGTTTGTACATTTACAATATTCATTGATTTTTGCCATTGAAAAACGTCCAGAAATGTTTGAAGCTACTGACTGAATGAAAGGAGCTGGCATCTCACTCTCTTTGAATCTTCTTTATCATGCTAGGATTAGCAGGAAAAAGCAAAAAATTTCAGAATTGCACCTTGCAATGCGGAGAAATTACTGTTTGTGCATTTACAATATTCATTGATTTTTGCCATTGAAAAACGTCCAGAAATGTTTGAAGTTACTGACTGAATGAAAGGAGCTGGCATCTCACTCTCTTTGAATCTTCTTTATCATGCTAGGATTAGCAGGAAAAAGCAAAAAATTTCAGAATTGCACCTTGCAATGTGGAGAAATTACTGTTTGTGCATTTACAATATTCATTGATTTTTGCCATTGAAAAATGTCCAGAAATGTTTGAATCTACTGACTGAATGAAAGGAGCTGGCATCTCACTCTCTTTGAATCTTCTTTATCATGCTAGTATTAGCAGGAAAAAGCAAAAAATTTCAGAATTGCACCTTGCAATGTGGAGATATTACTGTTTGTGCATTTACAATATTCATTGATTTTTGCCATTGAAAAACGTCCAGAAATGTTTGAAGCTACTGACTGAATGAAAGGAGCTGGCATCTCACTCTCTTTGAATCTTCTTTATCATGCTAGGATTAGCAGGAAAAAGCAAAAAATTTCAGAATTGCACCTTGCAATGCGGAGAAATTACTGTTTGTGCATTTACAATATTCATTGATTTTTGCCATTGAAAAACATCATGTTATTCATATATAAGAAATGTTTGAAGCTACTGACTGAATGAAAAGAGCTGGCATCTCACTCTCTTTGAATCTTTTTATCATGCTAAGAGGAGCAGGAAGAAGCAAAAAATTTCAGAATTGCACCTTGCAATGTGGAGATATTACTGTTTGTGCATTTACAATATTCATTGATTTTTGCCATTGAAAAACATTCAGAAATATTTGAAGCTACTGACTGAATGAAAGGAGCTGGCATCTCACTCTCTTTGAATCTTCTTTATCATGCTAGGATTAGCAGGAAAAAGCAAAAAATTTCAGAATTGCACCTTGCAATGTGGAGATATTACTGTTTGTGCATTTACAATATTCATTGATTTTTGCCATTGAAAAACGTCCAGAAATGTTTGAAGCTACTGACTGAATGAAAGGAGCTGGCATCTCACTCTCTTTGAATCTTCTTTATCATGCTAGGATTAGCAGGAAAAAGCAAAAAATTTCAGAATTGCACCTTGCAATGTGGAGATATTACTGTTTGTGCATTTACAATATTCATTGATTTTTGCCAATGAAAAACGTCCAGAAATGTTTGAAGCTACAGACTGAATGAAAGGAGCTGGCATCTCACTCTCTTTGAATCTTCTTTATCATGCTAGGATTAGCAGGAAAAAGCAAAAAATTTCAGAATTGCACCTTGCATTGCGGAGAAATTACTGTTTGTGCATTTACAATATTCATTGATTTTTGCCATTGAAAAACGTCCAGAAATGTTTGAAGCTACTGACTGAATGAAAGGAGCTGGCATCTCACTCTCTTTGAATCTTCTTTATCATGCTAGGATTAGCAGGAAAAAGCAAAAAATTTCAGAATTGCACCTTGCAATGCGGAGAAATTACTGTTTGTGCATTTACAATATTCATTGATTTTTGCCATTGAAAAACATCATGTTATTCATATACCAGAAATGTTTGAAGCTACTGACTGAATGAAAAGAGCTGGCATCTCACTCTCTTTGAATCTTCTTTATCATGCTAAGAGGAGCAGGAATAAGCAAAAAATTTCAGAATTGCACCTTGCAATGTGGAGATATTACTGTTTGTGCATTTACAATATTCATTGATTTTTTCCATTGAAAAACGTCCAGAAATGTTTGAAGCTACTGACTGAATGAAAGGAGTTGGCATCTCACTCTCTTTGAATCTTCTTTATCATGCTAGGATTAGCAGGAAAAAGCAAAAAATTTCAGAATTGCACCTTGCAATGTGGAGATATTACTGTTTGTGCATTGACAATATTCATTGATTTTTGCCATTGAAAAACATCATGTTATTCATATACCAGAAATGTTTGAAGCTACTGACTGAATGAAAAGAGCTGGCATCTCACTCTCTTTGAATCTTCTTTATCATGCTAAGAGGAGCAGGAAAAAGCAAAAAATTTCAGAATTGCACCTTGCAATGTGAAGATATTACTGTTTGTGCATTTACAATATTCATTGATTTTTGCCATTGAAAAATGTCCAGAAATGTTTGAAGCTACTGACTGAATGAAAGGAGCTGGCATCTCACTCTCTTAGAATCTTCTTTATCATGCTAAGAGGAGCAGGAAAAAGCAAAAAATTTCAGAATTGCACCTTGCAATGCGGAGAAATTACTGTTTGTGCATTTACAATATTCATTGATTTTTGCCATTGAAAAACGTCCAGAAATGTTTGAAGCTACTGACTGAATGAAAGGAGCTGGCATCTCACTCTCTTTGAATCTTCTTTATCATGCTAGGATTAGCAGGAAAAAGCAAAAAATTTCAGAATTGCACCTTGCAATGAGGAGAAATTACTGTTTGTGCATTTACAATATTCATTGATTTTTGCCATTGAAAAACATCATGTTATTCATATACCAGAAATGTTTGAAGCTACTGACTGAATGAAAAGAGCTGGCATCTCACTCTCTTTGAATCTTCTTTATCATGCTAGGATTAGCAGGAAAAAGCAAAAAATTTCAGAATTGCACCTTGCAATGTGGAGATATTACTGTTTGTGCATTTACAATATTCATTGATTTTTGCCATTGAAAAACGTCCAGAAATGTTTGAAGCTACTGACTGAATGAAAGGAGCTGGCATCTCACTCTCTTTGAATCTTCTTTATCATGCTAGGATTAGCAGGAAAAAGCAAAAAATTTCAGAATTGCACCTTGCAATGTGGAGATATTACTGTTTGTGCATTTACAATATTCATTGATTTTTGCCATTGAAAAACGTCCAGAAATGTTTGAAGCTACTGACTGAATGAAAGGAGCTGGCATCTCACTCTCTTTGAATCTTCTTTATCATGCTAGGATTAGCAGGAAAAAGCAAAAAATTTCAGAATTGCACCTTGCAATGTGGAGATATTACTGTTTGTGCATTTACAATATTCATTGATTTTTGCCATTGAAAAACGTCCAGAAATGTTTGAAACTACTGACTGAATGAAAGGAGCTGGCATCTCACTCTGTTTGAATCTTCTTTATCATGCTAGGATTAGCAGGAAAAAGCAAAAAATTTCAGAATTGCACCTTGCAATGCGGAGAAATTACTGTTTGTGCATTTACAATATTCATTGATTTTTGCCATTGAAAAACATCATGTTATTCATATACCAGAAATGTTTGAAGCTACTGACTGAATGAAAAGAGCTGGCATCTCACTCTCTTTGAATCTTCTTTATCATGCGAAGAGGAGCAGGAAAAAACAAAAAATTTCAGAATTGCACCTTGCAATGTGGAGATATTACTGTTTGTGCATTTACAATATTCATTGATTTTTGCCATTGAAAAACGTCCAGAAATGTTTGAAGCTACTGACTGAATGAAAGGAGCTGGCATCTCACTCTCTTTGAATCCTCTTTATCATGCTAGGATTAGCAGGAAAAAGCAAAAAATTTCAGAATTGCACCTTGCAATGCGGAGAAATTACTGTTTGTGCATTTACAATATTCATTGATTTTTGCCATTGAAAAACATCATGTTATTCATATACCAGAAATGTTTGAAGCTACTGACTGAATGAAAAGAGCTGGCATCTCACTCTCTTTGAATCTTCTTTATCATGCTAAGAGGAGCAGGAAAAAGCAAAAAATTTCAGAATTGCACCTTGCAATGTGGAGATATTACTGTTTGTGCATTTACAATATTCATTGATTTTTGCCATTGAAAAACGTCCAGAAATGTTTGAAGCTACTGACTGAATGAAAGGAGCTGGCATCTCACTCTCTTTGAATCTTCTTTATCATGCTAGGATTAGCAGGAAAAAGCAAAAAATTTCAGAATTGCACCTTGCAATGAGGAGAAATTACTGTTTGTGCATTTACAATATTCATTGATTTTTGCCATTGAAAAACATCATGTTATTCATATACCAGAAATGTTTGAAGCTACTGACTGAATGAAAAGAGCTGGCATCTCAGTCTCTTTGAATCTTCTTTATCATGCTAGGATAAGCAGGAAAAAGCAAAAAATTTCAGAATTGCACCTTGCAATGTGGAGATATTACTGTTTGTGCATTTACAATATTCATTGATTTTTGCCATTGAAAAACGTCCAGAAATGTTTGAAGCTACTGACTGAATGAAAGGAGCTGGCATCTCACTCTCTTTGAATCTTCTTTATCATGCTAGGATTAGCAGGAAAAAGCAAAAAATTTCAGAATTGCACCTTGCAATGTGGAGATATTACTGTTTGTGCATTTACAATATTCATTGATTTTTGCCATTGAAAAACGTCCAGAAATGTTTGAAGCTAATGACTGAATGAAAGGAGCTGGCATCTCACTCTCTTTGAATCTTCTTTATCATGCTAGGATTAGCAGGAAAAAGCAAAAAATTTCAGAATTGCACCTTGCAATGTGGAGATATTACTGTTTGTGCATTTACAATATTCATTGATTTTTGCCATTGAAAAACGTCCAGAAATGTTTGAAGCTACTGACTGAATGAAAGGAGCTGGCATCTCACTCTCTTTGAATCTTCTTTATCATGCTAGGATTAGCAGGAAAAAGCAAAAAATTTCAGAATTGCACCTTGCAATGTGGAGATATTACTGTTTGTGCATTTACAATATTTATTGATTTTTGCCATTGAAAAACGTCCAGAAATGTTTGAAGCTACTGACTGAATGAAAGGAGCTTACATCTCACTCTCTTTGAATCTTCTTTATCATGCTAGGATTAGCAGGAAAAAGCAAAAAATTTCAGAATTGCACCTTGCAATGTGGAGATATTACTGTTTGTGCATTTACAATATTCATTGATTTTTGCCATTGAAAAACGTCCAGAAATGTTTGAAGCTACTGACTGAATGAAAGGAGCTGGCATCTCACTCTCTTTGAATCTTCTTTATCATGCTAGGATTAGCAGGAAAAAGCAAAAAATTTCAGAATTGCACCTTGCAATGTGGAGATATTACTGTTTGTGCATTTACAATATTCATTGATTTTTGCCATTGAAAAACATCATGTTATTCATATACCAGAAATGTTTGAAGCTACTGACTGAATGAAAAGAGCTGGCATCTCACTCTCTTTGAATCTTCTTTATCATGCTAAGAGGAGCAGGAAAAAGCAAAAAATTTCAGAATTGCACCTTGCAATGTGGAGATATTACTGTTTGTGCATTTACAATATTCATTGATTTTTGCCATTGAAAAACGTCCAGAAATGTTTGAAGCTACTGACTGAATGAAAGGAGCTGGCATCTCACTCTCTTTGAATCTTCTTTATCATGCTAGGATTAGCAGGAAAAAGCAAAAAATTTCAGAATTGCACCTTGCAATGAGGAGAAATTACTGTTTGTGCATTTACAATATTCATTGATTTTTGCCATTGAAAAACATCATGTTATTCATATACCAGAAATGTTTGAAGCTACTGACTGAATGAAAAGAGCTGGCATCTCAGTCTCTTTGAATCTTCTTTATCATGCTAGGATAAGCAGGAAAAAGCAAAAAATTTCAGAATTGCACCTTGCAATGTGGAGATATTACTGTTTGTGCATTTACAATATTCATTGATTTTTGCCATTGAAAAACGTCCAGAAATGTTTGAAGCTACTGACTGAATGAAAGGAGCTGGCATCTCACTCTCTTTGAATCTTCTTTATCATGCTAGGATTAGCAGGAAAAAGCAAAAAATTTCAGAATTGCACCTTGCAATGTGGAGATATTACTGTTTGTGCATTTACAATATTCATTGATTTTTGCCATTGAAAAACGTCCAGAAATGTTTGAAGCTAATGACTGAATGAAAGCAGCTGGCATCTCACTCTCTTTGAATCTTCTTTATCATGCTAGGATTAGCAGGAAAAAGCAAAAAATTTCAGAATTGCACCTTGCAATGTGGAGATATTACTGTTTGTGCATTTACAATATTCATTGATTTTTGCCATTGAAAAACGTCCAGAAATGTTTGAAGCTACTGACTGAATGAAAGGAGCTGGCATCTCACTCTCTTTGAATCTTCTTTATCATGCTAGGATTAGCAGGAAAAAGCAAAAAATTTCAGAATTGCACCTTGCAATGTGGAGATATTACTGTTTGTGCATTTACAATATTTATTGATTTTTGCCATTGAAAAACGTCCAGAAATGTTTGAAGCTACTGACTGAATGAAAGGAGCTTACATCTCACTCTCTTTGAATCTTCTTTATCATGCTAGGATTAGCAGGAAAAAGCAAAAAATTTCAGAATTGCACCTTGCAATGTGGAGATATTACTGTTTGTGCATTTACAATATTCATTGATTTTTGCCATTGAAAAACGTCCAGAAATGTTTGAAGCTACTGACTGAATGAAAGGAGCTGGCATCTCACTCTCTTTGAATCTTCTTTATCATGCTAGGATTAGCAGGAAAAAGCAAAAAATTTCAGAATTGCACCTTGCAATGTGGAGATATTACTGTTTGTGCATTTACAATATTCATTGATTTTTGCCATTGAAAAACGTCCAGAAATGTTTGAAGCTACTGACTGAATGAAAAGAGCTGGCATCTCACTCTCTTTGAATCTTCTTTATCATGCTAAGAGGAGCAGGAAAAAGCAAAAAATTTCAGAATTGCACCTTGCAATGTGGAGATATTACTGTTTGTGCATTTACAATATTCATTGATTTTTGCCATTGAAAAACGTCCAGAAATGTTTGAAGCTACTGACTGAATGAAAGGAGCTGGCATCTCACTCTCTTTGAATCTTCTTTATCATGCTAGGATTAGCAGGAAAAAGCAAAAAATTTCAGAATTGCACCTTGCAATGCGGAGAAATTACTGTTTGTGCATTTACAATATTCATTGATTTTTGCCATTGAAAAACATCATGTTATTCATATACCAGAAATGTTTGAAGCTACTGACTGAATGAAAAGAGCTGGCATCTCAATCTCTTTGAATCTTCTTTATCATGCTAAGAGGAGCAGGAAAAAGCAAAAAATTTCAGAATTGCACCTTGCAATGTGGAGATATTACTGTTTGTGCATTTACAATATTCATTGATTTTTGCCATTGAAAAACATCATGTTATTCATATACCAGAAAAGTTTGAAGCTACTGACTGAATGAAAAGAGCTGGCATCTCACTCTCTCTGAATCTTCTTTATCATGCTAGGATTAGCAGGAAAAAGCAAAAAATTTCAGAATTGCACCTTGCAATGTGGAGAAATTACTGTTTGTGCATTTACAATATTCATTGATTTTTGCCATTGAAAAACGTCCAGAAATATTTGAAGCTACTGACTGAATGAAAGGAGCTGGCATCTCACTCTCTTTGAATCTTCTTTATCATGCTAAGAGGAGCAGGAAAAAGCAAAAAATTTCAGAATTGCACATTGCAATGCGGAGAAATTACTGTTTGTGCATTTACAATATTCATTGATTTTTGCCATTGAAAAACATCATGTTATTCATATACAGGAAATATTTGAAGCTACTGACTGAATGAAAAGAGCTGGCATCTCACTCTCTTTGAATCTTCTTTATCATGCTAAGAGGAGCAGGAAAAAGCAAAAAATTTCAGAATTGCACCTTGCAATGTGGAGAAATTACTGTTTGTGCATTTACAATATTCATTGATTTTTGCCATTGAAAAACGTCCCGAAATGTTTGAAGCTACTGACTGAATGAAAGGAGCTGGCATCTCACTCTCTTTGAATCTTCTTTATCATGCTAGGATTAGCAGGAAAAAGCAAAAAATTTCAGAATTGAACCTTGCAATGTGGAGATATTACTGTTTGTGCATTTACAATATTCATTGATTTTTGCCATTGAAAAACGTCCAGAAATGTTTGAAGCTACTGACTGATTGAAAGGAGCTGGCATCTCACTCTCTTTGAATCTTCTTTATCATGCTAGGATTAGCAGGAAAAAGCAAAAAATTTCAGAATTGCACCTTGCAATGCGGAGAAATTACTGTTTGTGCATTTACAATATTCATTGATTTTTGCCATTGAAAAACGTCCAGAAATGTTTGAAGCTACTGACTGAATGAAAGGAGCTGGCATCTCACTCTCTTTGAATCTTCTTTATCATGCTAGGATTAGCAGGAAAAAGCAAAAAATTTCAGAATTGCACCTTGCAATGCGGAGAAATTACTGTTTGTGCATTTACAATATTCATTGATTTTTGCCATTGAAAAACGTCCAGAAATGTTTGAAGCTACTGACTGAATGAAAGGAGCTGGCATCTCACTCTCTTTGAATCTTCTTTATCATGCTAGGATTAGCAGGAAAAAGCAAAAAATTTCAGAATTGCACCTTGCAATGCGGAGAAATTACTGTTTGTGCATTTACAATATTCATTGATTTTTGCCATTGAAAAACGTCCAGAAATGTTTGAAGCTACTGACTGAATGAAAGGAGCTGGCATCTCACTCTCTTTGAATCTTCTTTATCATGCTAGGATTAGCAGGAAAAAGCAAAAAATTTCAGAATTGCACCTTGCAATGTGGAGATATTACTGTTTGTGCATTTACAATATTCATTGATTTTTGCCAATGAAAAACGTCCAGAAATGTTTGAAGCTACTGACTGAATGAAAGGAGCTGTCATCTCACTCTCTTTGAATCTTCTTTATCATGCTAGGATTAGCAGGAAAAAGCAAAAAATTTCAGAATTGCACCTTGCAATGCGGAGAAATTACTGTTTGTGCATTTACAATATTCATTGATTTTTGCCATTCAAAAACGTCCAGAAATGTTTGAAGCTACTGACTGAATGAAAGGAGCTGGCATCTCACTCTCTTTGAATCTTCTTTATCATGCTAGGATTAGCAGGAAAAAGCAAAAAATTTCAGAATTGCACCTTGCAATGCGGAGAAATTACTGTTTGTGCATTTACAATATTCATTGATTTTTGCCATTGAAAAACATCATGTTATTCATATACCAGAAATGTTTGAAGCTACTGACTGAATGAAAAGAGCTGGCATCTCACTCTCTTTGAATCTTCTTTATCATGCTAAGAGGAGCAGGAAAAAGCAAAAAATTTCAGAATTGCACATTGCAATGTGGAGATATTACTGTTTGTGCATTTACAATATTCATTGATTTTTGCCATTGAAAAACATCATGTTATTCATATACCAGAAATGTTTGAAGCTACTGACTGAATGAAAAGAGCTGGCATCTCACTCTCTTTGAATCTTCTTTATCATGCTAAGAGGAGCAGGAAAAAGCAAAAAATTTCAGAATTGCACCTTGCAATGTGGAGAAATTACTGTTTGTGCATTTACAATATTCATTGATTTTTGCCATTGAAAAACGTCCAGAAATGTTTGAAGCTACTGACTGAATGAAAGGAGCTGGCATCTCACTCTCTTTGAATCTTCTTTATCATGCTAGGATTAGCAGGAAAAAGCAAAAAATTTCAGAATTGCACCTTGCAATGTGGAGATATTACTGTTTGTGCATTTACAATATTCATTGATTTTTGCCTTTGAAAAACATCATGTTATTCATATACCAGAAATGTTTGAAGCTACTGACTGAATGAAAAGAGCTGGCATCTCACTCTCTTTGAATCTTCTTTATCATGCTAAGAGGAGCAGGAAAAAGCAAAAAAATTCAGAATTGCACCTTGCAATGTGAAGATATTACTGTTTGTGCATTTACAATATTCATTGATTTTTGCCATTGAAAAACGTCCAGAAATGTTTGAAGCTACTGACTGAATGAAAGGAGCTGGCATCTCACTCTCTTTGAATCTTCTTTATCATGCTAGGATTAGCAGGAAAAAGCAAAAAATTTCAGAATTGCACCTTGCAATGTGGAGATATTACTGTTTGTGCATTTACAATATTCATTGATTTTTGCCATTGAAAAACATCATGTTATTCATATACCAGAAATGTTTGAAGCTACTGACCGAATGAAAAGAGCTGGCATCTCACTCTCTTTGAATCTTCTTTATCATGCTAAGAGGAGCAGGAAAAAGCAAAAAATTTCAGAATTGCACCTTGCAATGTGGAGATATTACTGTTTGTGCATTTACAATATTCATTGATTTTTGACATTGAAAAACATAATATTATTCATATACCAGAAATGTTTGAAGCTAATGACTGAATGAAAAGAGCTGGCATCTCACTCTCTTTGAATCTTCTTTATCATGCTAGGATTAGCAGGAAAAAGCAAAAAATTTCAGAATTGCACCTTGCAATGTGGAGAAATTACTGTTTGTGCATTTACAATATTCATTGATTTTTGCCATTGAAAAATGTCCAGAAATGTTTGAAGCTACTGACTGAATGAAAGGAGCTGACATCTCACTCTCTTTGAATCTTCTTTATCATGCTAGGATTAGCAGGAAAAAGCAAAAAATTTCAGAATTGCACCTTGCAATGTGGAGATATTACTGTTTGTGCATTTACAATATTCATTGATTTTTGCCATTGAAAAACATCATGTTATTCATATACCAGAAATGTTTGAAGCTACTGACCGAATGAAAAGAGCTGGCATCTCACTCTCTTTGAATCTTCTTTATCATGCTAAGAGGAGCAGGAAAAAGCAAAAAATTTCAGAATTGCACCTTGCAATGTGGAGATATTACTGTTTGTGCATTTACAATTTTCATTGATTTTTGCCATTGAAAAACATCATGTTATTCATATACCAGAAATGTTTGAAGCTACTGACTGAATGAAAAGAGCTGGCATCTCACTCTCTTTGAATCTTCTTTATCATGCTAGGATTAGCAGGAAAAAGCAAAAAATGTCAGATTTGCACATTGCAATGCGGAGAAATTACTGTTTGTGCATTTACAATATTCATTGATTTTTGCCATTGAAAAACGTCCAGAAATGTTTGAAGCTACTGACTGAATGAAAGGAGCTGGCATCTCACTCTCTTTGAATCTTCTTTATCATGCTAGGATTAGCAGGAAAAAGCAAAAAATTTCAGAATTGCACCTTGCAATGCGGAGAAATTACTGTTTGTGCATTTACAATATTCATTGATTTTTGCCATTGAAAAACGTCCAGAAATGTTTGAAGCTACTGACTGAATGAAAGGAGCTTGCATCTCACTCTCTTTGAATCTTCTCTATCATGCTAGGATTAGCAGGAAAAAGCAAAAAATTTCAGAATTGCACCTTGCAATGCGGAGAAATTACTGTTTGTGCATTTACAATATTCATTGATTTTTGCCATTGAAAAACATCATGTTATTCATATACCAGAAATGTTTGAAGCTACTGACTGAATGAAAAGAGCTGGCATCTCACTCTCTTTGAATGTTCTTTATCATGCTAAGAGGAGCAGGAAAAAGCAAAAAATTTCAGAATTGCACCTTGCAATGTGGAGATATTACTGTTTGTGCATTTACAATATTCATTGATTTTTGCCATTGAAAAACGTCCAGAAATGTTTGAAGCTACTGACTGAATGAAAGGAGCTGGCATCTCACTCTCTTTGAATCTTCTTTATCATGCTAGGATTAGCAGGAAAAAGCAAAAAATTTCAGAAATGCACCTTGCAATGTGGAGATATTACTGTTTGTGCATTTACAATATTCATTGATTTTTGCCATTGAAAAACGTCCAGAAATGTTTGAAGCTACTGACTGAATGAAAGGAGCTGGCATCTCACTCTCTTTGAATCTTCTTTATCATGCTAGGATTAGCAGGAAAAAGCAAAAAATTTCAGAATTGCACCTTGCAATGTGGAGAAATTACTGTTTGTGCATTTACAATATTCATTGATTTTTGCCATTGAAAAACATCATGTTATTCATATACCAGAAATGTTTGAAGCTACTGACTGAATGAAAAGAACTGGCATCTCACTCTCTTTGAATCTTCTTTATCATGCTAAGAGGAGCAGGAAAAAGCAAAAAATTTCAGAATTGCACCTTGCAATGTGGAGATATTACTGTTTGTGCATTTACAATATTCATTGATTTTTGCCATTGAAAAACGTCCAGAAATGTTTGAAGCTACTGACTGAATGAAAGGAGCTGGCATCTCACTTTCTTTGAATCTTCTTTATCATGCTAGGATTAGCAGGAAAAAGCAAAAAATTTCAGAATTGCACCTTGCAATGCGGAGAAATTACTGTTTGTGCATTTACAATATTCATTGATTTTTGCCATTGAAAAACATCATGTTATTCATATACCAGAAATGTTTGAAGCTACTGACTGAATGAAAAGAGCTGGCATCTCACTCTCTTTGAATCTTCTTTATCATGCTAAGAGGAGCAGGAAAAAGCAAAAAATTTCAGAATTGCACCTTGCAATGTGGAGATATTACTGTTTGTGCATTTACAATATTCATTGATTTTTGCCATTGAAAAACATCATGTTATTCATATACCAGAAATGTTTGAAGCTACTGACTGAATGAAAAGAGCTGGCATCTCACTCCCTTTGAATCTTCTTTATCATGCTAAGAGGAGCAAGAAAAAGCAAAAAATTTCAGAATTGCACCTTGCAATGTGGAGATATTACTGTTTGTGCATTTACAATATTCATTGATTTTTGTCATTGAAAAACAGCATGTTATTCATATACCAGAAATGTTTGAAGCTACTGACTGAATGAAAGGAGCTGGCATCTCACTCTCTTTGAATCTTCTTTATCATGCTAGGATTAGCAGGAAAAAGCAAAAAATTTCAGAATTGCACCTTGCAATGCGGAGAAATTACTGTTTGTGCATTTACAATATTCATTGATTTTTGCCATTGAAAAACATCGTTATTCATATTCCAGAAATGTTTGAAGCTACTGACTGAATGAAAAGAGCTGGCATCTCACTCTCTTTGAATCTTCTTTATCATGCTATGATTAGCAGGAAAAAGCAAAAAATTTCAGAATTTCACCTTGCAATGCGGAGAAATTACTGTTTGTGCATTTACAATAGTCATTGATTTTTGCCATTGAAAAACATCATGTTATTCATATACCAGAAATGTTTGAGGCTACTGACTGAATGAAAAGAGCTGGCATCTCACTCTCTTTGAATCTTCTTTATCATGCTAAGAGGAGCAGGAAAAAGCAAAAAATTTCAGAATTGCACCTTGCAATGTGGAGATATTACTGTTTGTGCATTTACAATATTCATTGATTTTTGCCATTGAAAAACGTCCAGAAATGTTTGAAGCTACTGACTGAATGAAAGGAGCTGGCATCTCACTCTCTTTGAATCTTCTTTATCATGCTAGGATTAGCAGGAAAAAGCAAAAAATTTCAGAATTGCACCTTGCAATGTGGAGATATTACTGTTTGTGCATTTACAATATTCATTGATTTTTGTCATTGAAAAACGTCCAGAAATGTTTGAAGCTACTGACTGAATGAAAGGAGCTGGCATCTCACTCTCTTTGAATCTTCTTTATCATGCTAGGATTAGCAGGAAAAAGCAAAAAATTTCAGAATTGCACCTTGCAATGTGGAGATATTACTGTTTGTGCATTTACAATATTCATTGATTTTTGCCATTGAAAAACGTCCAGAAATGTTTGAAGCTACTGACTGAATGAAAGGAGCTGGCATCTCACTCTCTTTGAATCTTCTTTATCATGCTAGGATTAGCAGGAAAAAGCAAAAAATTTCAGAATTGCACCTTGCAATGCGGAGAAATTACTGTTTGTGCATTTACAATATTCATTGATTTTTGCCATTGAAAAACATCCAGAAATGTTTGAAGCTACTGACTGAATGAAAGGAGCTGGCATCTCACTCTCTTTGAATCTTCTTTATCATGCTAGGATTAGCAGGAAAAAGCAAAAAATTTCAGAATTGCACCTTGCAATGCGGAGAAATTACTGTTTGTGCATTTACAATATTCATTGATTTTTGCCAATGAAAAACATCATGTTATTCATATACCAGAAATGTTTGAAGCTACTGACTGAATGAAAAGAGCTGGCATCTCATTCTCTTTGAATCTTCTTTATCATGCTAAGAGGAGCAGGAAAAAGCAAAAAATTTCAGAATTGCACCTTGCAATGTGGAGATATTACTGTTTGTGCATTTACAATATTCATTGATTTTTGCCATTGAAAAAGGCCAAGAAATGTTTGAAGCTACTGACTGAATGAAAGGAGCTGGCATCTCACTCTCTTTGAATCTTCTTTATCATGCTAGGATTAGCAGGAAAAAGCAAAAAATTTCAGAATTGCACCTTGCAATGCGGAGAAATTACTGTTTGTGCATTTACAATATTCATTGATTTTTGCCATTGAAAAACATCATGTTATTCATATACCAGAAATGTTTGAAGCTACTGACTGAATGAAAAGAGCTGGCATCTCACTCTCTTTGAATCTTCTTTATCATGCTAAGAGGAGCAGGAAAAAGCAAAAAATTTCAGAATTGCACCTTGCAATGTGGAGATATTACTGTTTGTGCATTTACAATATTCATTGATTTTTGCCATTGAAAAACGTCCAGAAATGTTTGAAGCTACTGACTGAATGAAAGGAGCTGGCATCTCACTCTCTTTGAATCTTCTTTATCATGCTAGGATTAGCAGGAAAAAGCAAAAAATTTCAGAAATGCACCTTGCAATGTGGAGATATTACTGTTTGTGCATTTACAATATTCATTGATTTTTGCCATTGAAAAACGTCCAGAAATGTTTGAAGCTACTGACTGAATGAAAGGAGCTGGCATCTCACTCTCTTTGAATCTTCTTTATCATGCTAGGATTAGCAGGAAAAAGCAAAAAATTTCAGAATTGCACCTTGCAATGTGGAGAAATTACTGTTTGTGCATTTACAATATTCATTGATTTTTGCTATTGAAAAACATCATGTTATTCATATACCAGAAATGTTTGAAGCTACTGACTGAATGAAAAGAACTGGCATCTCACTCTCTTTGAATCTTCTTTATCATGCTAAGAGGAGCAGGAAAAAGCAAAAAATTTCAGAATTGCACCTTGCAATGTGGAGATATTACTGTTTGTGCATTTACAATATTCATTGATTTTTGCCATTGAAAAACGTCCAGAAATGTTTGAAGCTACTGACTGAATGAAAGGAGCTGGCATCTCACTTTCTTTGAATCTTCTTTATCATGCTAGGATTAGCAGGAAAAAGCAAAAAATTTCAGAATTGCACCTTGCAATGCGGAGAAATTACTGTTTGTGCATTTACAATATTCATTGATTTTTGCCATTGAAAAACATCATGTTATTCATATACCAGAAATGTTTGAAGCTACTGACTGAATGAAAAGAGCTGGCATCTCACTCTCTTTGAATCTTCTTTATCATGCTAAGAGGAGCAGGAAAAAGCAAAAAATTTCAGAATTGCACCTTGCAATGTGGAGATATTACTGTTTGTGCATTTACAATATTCATTGATTTTTGCCATTGAAAAACATCATGTTATTCATATACCAGAAATGTTTGAAGCTACTGACTGAATGAAAAGAGCTGGCATCTCACTCTCTTTGAATCTTCTTTATCATGCTAAGAGGAGCAAGAAAAAGCAAAAAATTTCAGAATTGCACCTTGCAATGTGGAGATATTACTGTTTGTGCATTTACAATATTCATTGATTTTTGTCATTGAAAAACAGCATGTTATTCATATACCAGAAATGTTTGAAGCTACTGACTGAATGAAAGGAGCTGGCATCTCACTCTCTTTGAATCTTCCTTATCATGCTAGGATTAGCAGGAAAAAGCAAAAAATTTCAGAATTGCACCTTGCAATGCGGAGAAATTACTGTTTGTGCATTTACAATATTCATTGATTTTTGCCATTGAAAAACATCGTTATTCATATTCCAGAAATGTTTGAAGCTACTGACTGAATGAAAAGAGCTGGCATCTCACTCTCTTTGAATCTTCTTTATCATGCTGGGATTAGCAGGAAAAAGCAAAAAATTTCAGAATTGCACCTTGCAATGTGGAGATATTACTGTTTGTGCATTTACAATATTCATTGATTTTTGCCATTGAAAAACGTCCAGAAATGTTTGAAGCTACTGACTGAATGAAAGGAGCTGGCATCTCACTCTCTTTGAATCTTCTTTATCATGCTAGGATTAGCAGGAAAAAGCAAAAAATTTCAGAATTGCACCTTGCAATGTGGAGATATTACTGTTTGTGCATTTACAATATTCATTGATTTTTGCCATTGAAAAACGTCCAGAAATGTTTGAAGCTACTGACTGAATGAAAGGAGCTGGCATCTCACTCTCTTTGAATCTTCTTTATCATGCTAGGATTAGCAGGAAAAAGCAAAAAATTTCAGAATTGCACCTTGCAATGTGGAGATATTACTGTTTGTGCATTTACAATATTCATTGATTTTTGCCATTGAAAAACGTCCAGAAATGTTTGAAGCTACTGACTGAATGAAAGGAGCTGGCATCTCACTCTCTTTGAATGTTCTTTATCATGCTATGATTAGCAGGAAAAAGCAAAAAATTTCAGAATTGCACCTTGCAATGCGGAGAAATTACTGTTTGTGCATTTACAATAGTCATTGATTTTTGCCATTGAAAAACATCATGTTATTCATATACCAGAAATGTTTGAAGCTACTGACTGAATGAAAAGAGCTGGCATCTCACTCTCTTTGAATCTTCTTTATCATGCTAAGAGGAGGAGGAAAAAGCAAAAAATTTCAGAATTGCACCTTGCAATGTGGAGATATTACTGTTTGTGCATTTACAATATTCATTGATTTTTGCCATTGAAAAACGTCCAGAAATGTTTGAAGCTACTGACTGAATGAAAGGAGCTGGCATCTCACTCTCTTTGAATCTTCTTTATCATGCTAGGATTAGCAGGAAAAAGCAAAAAATTTCAGAATTGCACCTTGCAATGTGGAGATATTACTGTTTGTGCATTTACAATATTCATTGATTTTTGTCATTGAAAAACGTCCAGAAATGTTTGAAGCTACTGACTGAATGAAAGGAGCTGGCATCTCACTCTCTTTGAATCTTCTTTATCATGCTAGGATTAGCAGGAAAAAGCAAAAAATTTCAGAATTGCACCTTGCAATGTGGAGATATTACTGTTTGTGCATTTACAATATTCATTGATTTTTGCCATTGAAAAACGTCCAGAAATGTTTGAAGCTACTGACTGAATGAAAGGAGCTGGCATCTCACTCTCTTTGAATCTTCTTTATCATGCTAGGATTAGCAGGAAAAAGCAAAAAATTTCAGAATTGCACCTTGCAATGCGGAGAAATTACTGTTTGTGCATTTACAATATTCATTGATTTTTGCCATTGAAAAACATCCAGAAATGTTTGAAGCTACTGACTGAATGAAAGGAGCTGGCATCTCACTCTCTTTGAATCTTCTTTATCATGCTAGGATTAGCAGGAAAAAGCAAAAAATTTCAGAATTGCACCTTGCAATGCGGAGAAATTACTGTTTGTGCATTTACAATATTCATTGATTTTTGCCAATGAAAAACATCATGTTATTCATATACCAGAAATGTTTGAAGCTACTGACTGAATGAAAAGAGCTGGCATCTCACTCTCTTTGAATCTTCTTTATCATGCTAAGAGGAGCAGGAAAAAGCAAAAAATTTCAGAATTGCACCTTGCAATGTGGAGATATTACTGTTTGTGCATTTACAATATTCATTGATTTTTGCCATTGAAAAAGGCCAAGAAATGTTTGAAGCTACTGACTGAATGAAAGGAGCTGGCATCTCACTCTCTTTGAATCTTCTTTATCATGCTAGGATTAGCAGGAAAAAGCAAAAAATTTCAGAATTGCACCTTGCAATGCGGAGAAATTACTGTTTGTGCATTTACAATATTCATTGATTTTTGCCATTGAAAAACATCATGTTATTCATATACCAGAAATGTTTGAAGTTACTGACTGAATGAAAAGAGCTGGCATCTCACTCTCTTTGAATCTTCTTTATCATGCTAAGAGGAGCAGGAAAAAGCAAAAAATTTCTGAATTGCACCTTGCAATGTGGAGATATTACTGTTTGTGCATTTACAATATTCATTGATTTTTGCCATTGAAAAACATCATGTTATTCATATACCAGAAATGTTTGAAGCTACTGACTGAATGAAAAGAGCTGGCATCTCACTCTCTTTGAATCTTCTTTATCATGCTAAGAGGAGCAGGAAAAAGCAAAAAATTTCAGAATTGCACTTTGCAATGTGGAGATATTACTGTTTGTGCATTTGCAATATTCATTGATTTTTGCCATTGAAAAACATCATGTTATTCATATACCAGAAATGTTTGAAGCTACTGACTGAATGAAAGGAGCTGGCATCTCACTCTCTTTGAATCTTCTTTATCATGCTAGGATTAGCAGGAAAAAGCAAAAAATTTCAGAATTGCACCTTGCAATGCGGAGAAATTACTGTTTGTGCATTTACAATATTCATTGATTTTTGCCATTGAAAAACATCATTATTCATATACCAGAAATGTTTGAAGCTACTGACTGAATGAAAGGAGCTGGCATCTCACTCTCTTTGAATCTTCTTTATCATGCTAGGATTAGCAGGAAAAAGCAAAAAATTTCAGAATTGCACCTTGCAATGTGGAGATATTACTGTTTGTGCATTTACAATATTCATTGATTTTTGCCATTGAAAAACGTCCAGAAATGTTTGAAGCTACTGACTGAATGAAAGGAGCTGGCATCTCACTCTCTTTGAATCTTCTTTATCATGCTAGGATTAGCAGGAAAAAGCAAAAAATTTCAGAATTGCACCTTGCAATGCGGAGAAATTACTGTTTGTGCATTTACAATATTCATTGATTTTTGCCATTGAAAAACATCCAGAAATGTTTGAAGCTACTGACTGAATGAAAGGAGCTGGCATCTCACTCTCTTTGATTCTTCTTTATCATGCTAGGATTAGCAGGAAAAAGCAAAAAATTTCAGAATTGCACCTTGCAATGCGGAGAAATTACTGTTTGTGCATTTACAATATTCATTGATTTTTGCCATTGAAAAACATCATGTTATTCATATACCAGAAATGTTTGAAGCTACTGACTGAATGAAAAGAGCTGGCATCTCACTCTCTTTGAATCTTCTTTATCATGCTAAGAGGAGCAGGAAAAAGCAAAAAATTTCAGAATTGCACCTTGCAATGTGGAGATATTACTGTTTGTGCATTTACAATATTCATTGATTTTTGCCATTGAAAAACATCATGTTATTCATATACCAGAAATGTTTGAAGCTACTGACTGAATGAAAAGAGCTGGCATCTCACTCTCTTTGAATCTTCTTTATCATGCTAAGAGGAGCAGGAAAAAGCAAAAAATTTCAGAATTGCACTTTGCAATGTGGAAATATTACTGTTTGTGCATTTGCAATATTCATTGATTTTTGCCATTGAAAAACATCATGTTATTCATATACCAGAAATGTTTGAAGCTACTGACTGAATGAAAGGAGCTGGCATCTCACTCTCTTTGAATCTTCTTTATCATGCTAGGATTAGCAGGAAAAAGCAAAAAATTTCAGAATTGCACCTTGCAATGCGGAGAAATTACTGTTTGTGCATTTACAATATTCATTGATTTTTGCCATTGAAAAACATCATTATTCATATACCAGAAATGTTTGAAGCTACTGACTGAATGAAAGGAGCTGGCATCTCACTCTCTTTGAATCTTCTTTATCATGCTAGGATTAGCAGGAAAAAGCAAAAAATTTCAGAATTGCACCTTGCAATGTGGAGATATTACTGTTTGTGCATTTACAATATTCATTGATTTTTGCCATTGAAAAACGTCCAGAAATGTTTGAAGCTACTGACTGAATGAAAGGAGCTGGCATCTCACTCTCTTTGAATCTTCTTTATCATGCTAGGATTAGCAGGAAAAAGCAAAAAATTTCAGAATTGCACCTTGCAATGCGGAGAAATTACTGTTTGTGCATTTACAATATTCATTGATTTTTGCCATTGAAAAACATCCAGAAATGTTTGAAGCTACTGACTGAATGAAAAGAGCTGGCATCTCACTCTCTTTGAGTGTTCTTTATCATGCTAAGAGGAGCAGGAAAAAGCAAAAAATTTCAGAATTGCACCTTGCAATGTGGAGATATTACTGTTTGTGCATTTACATTATTCATTGATTTTTGCCATTGAAAAACGTCCAGAAATGTTTGAAGCTACTGACTGAATGAAAAGAGCTGGCATCTCACTCTCTTTGAATCTTCTTTATCATGCTAGGATAAGCAGGAAAAAGCAAAAAATTTCAGAATTGCACCTTGCAATGTGGAGATATTACTGTTTGTGCATTTACAATATTCATTGATTTTTGCCATTGAAAAACGTCCAGAAATGTTTGAAGCTACTGACTGAATGAAAGGAGCTGGCATCTCACTCTCTTTGAATCTTCTTTATCATGCTAGGATTAGCAGGAAAAAGCAAAAAATTTGCAGAATTGCACCTTGCAATGTGGAGATATTACTGTTTGTGGATTTACAATATTCATTGATTTTTCCCATTGAAAAACGTCCAGAAATGTTTGAAGCTACTGACTGAATGAAAGGAGCTGACATCTCACTCTCTTTGAAACTTCTTTATCATGCTAGGATTAGCAGGAAAAAGCAAAAAATTTCAGAATTGCACCTTGCAATGTGGAGATATTACTGTTTTTGCATTTACAATATTTATTGATTTTTGCCATTGAAAAACGTCCAGAAATGTTTGAAGCTACTGACTGAATGAAAGGAGCTGGCATCTCACTCTCTTTGAATCTTCTTTATCATGCTAGGATTAGCAGGAAAAAGCAAAAAATTTCAGAATTGCACCTTGCAATGTGGAGATATTACTGTTTGTGCATTTACAATATTCATTGATTTTTGCCATTGAAAAACGTCCAGAAATGTTTGAAGCTACTGACTGAATGAAAGGAGCTGGCATCTCACTCTCTTTGAATCTTCTTTATCATGCTAGGATTAGCAGGAAAAAGCAAAAAATTTCAGAATTGCACCTTGCAATGTGGAGATATTACTGTTTGTGCATTTACAATATTCATTGATTTTTGCCATTGAAAAATGTCCAGAAATGTTTGAAGCTACTGACTGAATGAAAGGAGCTGGCATCTCACTCTCTTTGAATCTTCTTTATCATGCTAGGATTAGCAGGAAAAAGCAAAAAATTTCAGAATTGCACCTTGCAATGCGGAGAAATTACTGTTTGTGCATTTACAATATTCATTGATTTTTGCCATTGAAAAACATCATGTTATTCATATACCAGAAATGTTTGAAGCTACTGACTGAATGAAAAGAGCTGGCATCTCACTCTCTTTGAATCTTCTTTATCATGCTAAGAGGAGCAGGAAAAAGCAAAAAATTTCAGAATTCCACCTTGCAATGTGGAGATATTACTCTTTGTGCATTTACAATTCATTGATTTTTGCCATTGAAAAACGTACAGAAATGTTTGAAGCTACTGACTGAATGAAAGGAGCTGGCATCTCACTCTCTTTGAATCTTCTTTATCATGCTAGGATTAGCAGGAAAAAGCAAAAAATTTCAGAATTGCAGCTTGCAATGCGGAGAAATTACTGTTTTTGCAATTACAATATTCATTGATTTTTGCCATTGAAAAACATCATGTTATTCATATACCAGAAATATTTGAAGCTACTGACTGAATGAAAAGATCTGGCATCTCACTCTCTTTGAATCTTCTTTATCATGCTAAGAGGAGCAGGAAAAAGCAAAAAAATTCAGAATTGCCCCTTGCAATGTGGAGATATTACTGTTTGTGCATTTACAATATTCTTTGATTTTTGCCATTGAAAAACGTCCAGAAATGTTTGAAGCTACTGACTGAATGAAAGGAGCTGGCATCTCACTCTCTTTGAATCTTCTTTATCATGCTAGGATTAGCAGGAAAAAGCAAAAAATTTCAGAATTGCACCTTGCAATGTGGAGAAATTACTGTTTGTGCATTTACAATATTCATTGATTTTTGCCATTGAAAAACATCGTTATTCATATTCCAGAAATGTTTGAAGCTACTCACTGAATGAAAGGAGCTGGCATCTCACTCTCTTTGAATCTTCTTTATCATGCTAGGATTAGCAGGAAAAAGCAAAAAATTTCAGAATTGCACCTTGCAATGTGGAGATATTACTGTTTGTGCATTTACAATATTCATTGATTTTTGCCATTGAAAAACGTCCAGAAATGTTTGAAGCTACTGACTGAATGAAAGGAGCTGGCATCTCACTCTCTTTGAATCTTCTTTATCATGCTAGGATTAGCAGGAAAAAGCAAAAAATTTCAGAATTGCACCTTGCAATGTGGAGATATTACTGTTTGTGCATTTACAATATTCATTGATTTTTGCCATTGAAAAACGTCCAGAAATGTTTGAAGCTACTGACTGAATGAAAGGAGCTGGCATCTCACTCTCTTTGAATCTTCTTTATCATGCTAGGATTAGCAGGAAAAAGCAAAAAATTTCAGAATTGCACCTTGCAATGTGGAGATATTACTGTTTGTGCATTTACAATATTCATTGATTTTTGCCATTGAAAAACGTCCAGAAATGTTTGAAGCTACTGACTGAATGAAAGGAGCTGGCATCTCACTCTCTTTGAATCTTCTTTATCATGCTAGGATTAGCAGGAAAAAGCAAAAAATTTCAGAATTGCACCTTGCAATGCGGAGAAATTACTGTTTGTGCATTTACAATAGTCATTGATTTTTGCCATTGAAAAACATCATGTTATTCATATACCAGAAATGTTTGAAGCTACTGACTGAATGAAAAGAGCTGGCATCTCACTCTCTTTGAATCTTCTTTATCATGCTAAGAGGAGAAGGAAAAAGCAAAAAATTTCAGAATTGCACCTTGCAATGTGGAGATATTACTGTTTGTGCATTTACAATATTCATTGATTTTTGCCATTGAAAAACATCCAGAAATGTTTGAAGCTACTGACTGAATGAAAGGAGCTGGCATCTCACTCTCTTTGAATCTTCTTTATCATGCTAGGATTGGCAGGAAAAAGCAAACAATTTCAGAATTACACCTTGCAATGTGGAGATATTACTGTTTGTGCATTTACAATATTCATTGATTTTTGCCATTGAAAAACGTCAAGAAATGTTTGAAGCTACTGACTGAATGAAAGGAGCTGGCATCGCACTCTCTTTGAATCTTCTTTATCATGCTAGGATTAGCAGGAAAAAGCAAAAAATTTCAGAATTGCACCTTGCAATGTGGAGATATTACTGTTTGTGCATTTACAATATTCATTGATTTTTGCCATTGAAAAACGTCCAGAAATGTTTGAAGCTACTGACTGAATGAAAGGAGCTGGCATCTCACTCTCTTTGAATCTTCTTTATCATGCTAGGATTAGCAGGAAAAAGCAAAAAATTTGCAGAATTGCACCTTGCAATGTGGAGATATTACTGTTTGTGGATTTACAATATTCATTGATTTTTGCCATTGAAAAACGTCCAGAAATGTTTGAAGCTACTGACTGAATGAAAGGAGCTGACATCTCACTCTCTTTGAAACTTCTTTATCATGCTAGGATTAGCAGGAAAAAGCAAAAAATTTCAGAATTGCACCTTGCAATGTGGAGATATTACTGTTTTTGCATTTACAATATTTATTGATTTTTGCCATTGAAAAACGTCCAGAAATGTTTGAAGCTACTGACTGAATGAAAGGAGCTGGCATCTCACTCTCTTTGAATCTTCTTTATCATGCTAGGATTAGCAGGAGAAAGCAAAAAATTTCAGAATTGCACCTTGCAATGTGGAGATATTACTGTTTGTGCATTTACAATATTCATTGATTTTTGCCATTGAAAAACGTCCAGAAATGTTTGAAGCTACTGACTGAATGAAAGGAGCTGGCATCTCACTCTCTTTGAATCTTCTTTATCATGCTAGGATTAGCAGGAAAAAGCAAAAAATTTCAGAATTGCACCTTGCAATGTGGAGATATTACTGTTTGTGCATTTACAATATTCATTGATTTTTGCCATTGAAAAATGTCCAGAAATGTTTGAAGCTACTGACTGAATGAAAGGAGCTGGCATCTCACTCTCTTTGAATCTTCTTTATCATGCTAGGATTAGCAGGAAAAAGCAAAAAATTTCAGAATTGCACCTTGCAATGCGGAGAAATTACTGTTTGTGCATTTACAATATTCATTGATTTTTGCCATTGAAAAACATCATGTTATTCATATACCAGAAATGTTTGAAGCTACTGACTGAATGAAAAGAGCTGGCATCTCACTCTCTTTGAATCTTCTTTATCATGCTAAGAGGAGCAGGAAAAAGCAAAAAATTTCAGAATTCCACCTTGCAATGTGGAGATATTACTCTTTGTGCATTTACAATTCATTGATTTTTGCCATTGAAAAACGTACAGAAATGTTTGAAGCTACTGACTGAATGAAAGGAGCTGGCATCTCACTCTCTTTGAATCTTCTTTATCATGCTAGGATTAGCAGGAAAAAGCAAAAAATTTCAGAATTGCAGCTTGCAATGCGGAGAAATTACTGTTTTTGCATTTACAATATTCATTGATTTTTGCCATTGAAAAACATCATGTTATTCATATACCAGAAATATTTGAAGCTACTGACTGAATGAAAAGATCTGGCATCTCACTCTCTTTGAATCTTCTTTATCATGCTAAGAGGAGCAGGAAAAAGCAAAAAAATTCAGAATTGCCCCTTGCAATGTGGAGATATTACTGTTTGTGCATTTACAATATTCTTTGATTTTTGCCATTGAAAAACGTCCAGAAATGTTTGAAGCTACTGACTGAATGAAAGGAGCTGGCATCTCACTCTCTTTGAATCTTCTTTATCATGCTAGGATTAGCAGGAAAAAGCAAAAAATTTCAGAATTGCACCTTGCAATGTGGAGAAATTACTGTTTGTGCATTTACAATATTCATTGATTTTTGCCATTGAAAAACATCGTTATTCATATTCCAGAAATGTTTGAAGCTACTCACTGAATGAAAGGAGCTGGCATCTCACTCTCTTTGAATCTTCTTTATCATGCTAGGATTAGCAGGAAAAAGCAAAAAATTTCAGAATTGCACCTTGCAATGTGGAGATATTACTGTTTGTGCATTTACAATATTCATTGATTTTTGCCATTGAAAAACGTCCAGAAATGTTTGAAGCTACTGACTGAATGAAAGGAGCTGGCATCTCACTCTCTTTGAATCTTCTTTATCATGCTAGGATTAGCAGGAAAAAGCAAAAAATTTCAGAATTGCACCTTGCAATGTGGAGATATTACTGTTTGTGCATTTACAATATTCATTGATTTTTGCCATTGAAAAACGTCCAGAAATGTTTGAAGCTACTGACTGAATGAAAGGAGCTGGCATCTCACTCTCTTTGAATCTTCTTTATCATGCTAGGATTAGCAGGAAAAAGCAAAAAATTTCAGAATTGCACCTTGCAATGTGGAGATATTACTGTTTGTGCATTTACAATATTCATTGATTTTTGCCATTGAAAAACGTCCAGAAATGTTTGAAGCTACTGACTGAATGAAAGGAGCTGGCATCTCACTCTCTTTGAATCTTCTTTATCATGCTAGGATTAGCAGGAAAAAGCAAAAAATTTCAGAATTGCACCTTGCAATGCGGAGAAATTACTGTTTGTGCATTTACAATAGTCATTGATTTTTGCCATTGAAAAACATCATGTTATTCATATACCAGAAATGTTTGAAGCTACTGACTGAATGAAAAGAGCTGGCATCTCACTCTCTTTGAATCTTCTTTATCATGCTAAGAGGAGAAGGAAAAAGCAAAAAATTTCAGAATTGCACCTTGCAATGTGGAGATATTACTGTTTGTGCATTTACAATATTCATTGATTTTTGCCATTGAAAAACATCCAGAAATGTTTGAAGCTACTGACTGAATGAAAGGAGCTGGCATCTCACTCTCTTTGAATCTTCTTTATCATGCTAGGATTGGCAGGAAAAAGCAAACAATTTCAGAATTGCACCTTGCAATGTGGAGATATTACTGTTTGTGCATTTACAATATTCATTGATTTTTGCCATTGAAAAACGTCAAGAAATGTTTGAAGCTACTGACTGAATGAAAGGAGCTGGCATCGCACTCTCTTTGAATCTTCTTTATCATGCTAGGATTAGCAGGAAAAAGCAAAAAATTTCAGAATTGCACCTTGCAATGTGGAGATATTACTGTTTGTGCATTTACAATATTCATTGATTTTTGCCATTGAAAAACGTCCAGAAATGTTTGAAGCTACTGACTGAATGAAAGGAGCTTGCATATCACTCTCTTTGAATCTTCTTTATCATGCTAGGATTAGCAGGAAAAAGCAAAAAATTTCAGAATTGCACCTTGCAATGCGGAGAAATTACTGTTTGTGCATTTACAATATTCATTGATTTTTGCCATTGAAAAACATCCAGAAATGTTTGAAGCTACTGACTGAATGAAAGGAGCTGGCATCTCACTCTCTTTGAATCTTCTTTATCATGCTAGGATTAGCAGGAAAAAGCAAAAAATTTCAGAATTGCACCTTGCAATGCGGAGAAATTACTGTTTGTGCATTTACAATATTCATTGATTTTTGCCATTGAAAAACATCATGTTATTCATATACCAGAAATGTTTGAAGCTACTGACTGAATGAAAAGAGCTGGCATCTCACTCTCTTTGAATCTTCTTTATCATGCTAAGAGGAGCAGGAAAAAGCAAAAAATTTCAGAATTGCACCTTGCAATGTGGAGATATTACTGTTTGTGCATTTACAATATTCATTGATTTTTGCCATTGAAAAACGTCCAGAAATGTTTGAAGCTACTGACTGAATGAAAAGAGCAGGCATCTCACTCTCTTTGAATCTTCTTTATCATGCTAGGATTAGCAGGAAAAACCAAAAAATTTCAGAATTGCACCTTGCAATGTGGAGATATTACTGTTTGTGCATTTACAATATTCATTGATTTTTGCCATTGAAAAACGTCCAGAAATGTTTGAAGCTACTGACTGAATGAAAGGAGCTGGCATCTCACTCTCTTTGAATCTTCTTTATCATGCTAGGATTAGCAGGAAAAAGCAAAAAAATTCAGAATTGCACCTTGCAATGCGGAGAAATTACTGTTTGTGCATTTACAATATTCATTGATTTTTGCCATTGAAAAACATCATGTTATTCATATACCAGAAATGTTTGAAGCTACTGACTGAATGAAAAGAGCTGGCATCTCACTCTCTTTGAATCTTCTTTATCATGCTAAGAGGAGCAGGAAAAAGCAAAAAATTTCAGAATTGCACCTTGCAATGTGGAGATATTACTGTTTGTGCATTTACAATATTCATTGATTTTTGCCATTGAAAAACGTCCAGAAATGTTTGAAGCTACTGACTGAATGAAAGGAGCTGGCATCTCACTCTCTTTGAATCTTCTTTATCATGCTAGGATTAGCAGGAAAAAGCAAAAAATTTCAGAATTGCACCTTGCAATGTGGAGATATTACTGTTTGTGCATTTACAATATTCATTGATTTTTGCCATTGAAAAACGTCCAGAAATGTTTGAAGCTACTGACTGAATGAAAGGAGCTGGCATCTCACTCTCTTTGAATCTTCTTTATCATGCTAGGATTAGCAGGAAAAAGCAAAAAATTTCAGAATTGCACCTTGCAATGTGGAGATATTACTGTTTGTGCATTTACAATATTCATTGATTTTTGCCATTGAAAAACGTCCAGAAATGTTTGAAGCTACTGACTGAATGAAAGGAGCTGGCATCTCACTCTCTTTGAATCTTCTTTATCATGCTAGGATTAGCAGGAAAAAGCAAAAAATTTCAGAATTGCACCTTGCAATGTGGAGATATTACTGTTTGTGCATTTACAATATTCATTGATTTTTGCCATTGAAAAACGTCCAGAAATGTTTCAAGCTACTGACTGAATGAAAGGAGCTGGCATCTCACTCTCTTTGAATCTTCTTTATCATGCTAGGATTAGCAGGAAAAAGCAAAAAATTTCAGAATTGCACCTTGCAATGCGGAGAAATTACTGTTTGTGCATTTACAATATTCATTGATTTTTGCCATTGAAAAACATCATGTTATTCATATACCAGAAATGTTTGAAGCTACAGACTGAATGAAAAGAGCTGGCATCTCACTCTCTTTGAATCTTCTTTATCATGCTAAGAGGAGCAGGAAAAAGCAAAAAATTTCAGAATTGCACCTTGCAATGTGGAGATATTACTGTTTGTGCATTTACAATATTCATTGATTTTTGCCATTGAAAAACGTCCAGAAATGTTTGAAGTTACTGACTGAATGAAAGGAGCTGGCATCTCACTCTCTTTGAATCTTCTTTATCATGCTAGGATTAGCAGGAAAAAGCAAAAAATTTCAGAATTTCACCTTGCAATGCGGAGAAATTACTGTTTGTGCATTTACAATATTCATTGATTTTTGCCATTGAAAAACATCATGTTATTCATATACCAGAAATGTTTGAAGCTACTGACTGAATGAAAAGAGCTGGCATCTCACTCTCTTTGAATGTTCTTTATCATGCTAAGAGGAGCAGGAAAAAGCAAAAAATTTCAGAATTGCACCTTGCAATGTGGAGATATTACTGTTTGTGCATTTACATTATTCATTGATTTTTGCCATTGAAAAATGTCCAGAAATGTTTGAAGCTACTGACTGAATGAAAGGAGCTGGCATCTCACTCTCTTTGAATCTTCTTTATCATGCTAGGATAAGCAGGAAAAAGCAAAAAATTTCAGAATTGCACCTTGCAATGTGGAGATATTACTGTTTGTGCATTTACAATATTCATTGATTTTTGCCATTGAAAAACGTCCAGAAATGTTTGAAGCTACTGACTGAATGAAAGGAGCTGGCATCTCACTCTCTTTGAATCTTCTTTATCATGCTAGGATTAGCAGGAAAAAGCAAAAAATTTGCAGAATTGCACCTTGCAATGTGGAGATATTACTGTTTGTGCATTTACAATATTCATTGATTTTTGCCATTGAAAAACGTCCAGAAATATTTGAAGCTACTGACTGAATGAAAGGAGCTGACATCTCACTCTCTTTGAATCTTCTTTATCATGCTAGGATTAGCAGGAAAAAGCAAAAAATTTCAGAATTGCACCTTGCAATGTGGAGATATTACTGTTTGTGCATTTACATTATTCATTGATTTTTGCCATTGAAAAACGTCCAGAAATGTTTGAAGCTACTGACTGAATGAAAGGAGCTGGCATCTCACTCTCTTTGAATCTTCTTTATCATGCTAGGATAAGCAGGAAAAAGCAAAAAATTTCAGAATTGCACCTTGCAATGTGGAGATATTACTGTTTGTGCATTTACAATATTCATTGATTTTTGCCATTGAAAAACGTCCAGAAATGTTTGAAGCTACTGACTGAATGAAAGGAGCTGGCATGTCACTCTCTTTGAATCTTCTTTATCATGCTAGGATTAGCAGGAAAAAGCAAAAAATTTGCAGAATTGCACCTTGCAATGTGGAGATATTACTGTTTGTGCATTTACAATATTCATTGATTTTTGCCATTGAAAAACGTCCAGAAATGTTTGAAGCTACTGACTGAATGAAAGGAGCTGACATCTCACTCTCTTTGAATCTTCTTTATCATGCTAGGATTAGCAGGAAAAAGCAAAAAATTTCAGAATTGCACCTTGCAATGTGGAGATATTACTGTTTTTGCATTTACAATATTTATTGATTTTTGCCATTGAAAAACGTCCAGAAATGTTTGAAGCTACTGACTGAATGAAAGGAGCTGGCATCTCACTCTCTTTGAATCTTCTTTATCATGCTAGGATTAGCAGGAAAAAGCAAAAAATTTCAGAATTGCACCTTGCAATGTGGAGATATTACTGTTTGTGCATTTACAATATTCATTGATTTTTGCCATTGAAAAACGTCCAGAAATGTTTGAAGCTACTGACTGAATGAAAGGAGCTGGCATCTCACTCTCTTTGAATCTTCTTTATCATGCTAGGATTAGCAGGAAAAAGCAAAAAATTTCAGAATTGCACCTTGCAATGTGGAGATATTACTGTTTGTGCATTTACAATATTCATTGATTTTTGCCATTGAAAAATGTCCAGAAATGTTTGAAGCTACTGACTGAATGAAAGGAGCTGGCATCTCACTCTCTTTGAATCTTCTTTATCATGCTAGGATTAGCAGGAAAAAGCAAAAAATTTCAGAATTGCACCTTGCAATGCGGAGAAATTACTGTTTGTGCATTTACAATATTCATTGATTTTTGCCATTGAAAAACATCATGTTATTCATATACCAGAAATGTTTGAAGCTACTGACTGAATGAAAAGAGCTGGCATCTCACTCTCTTTGAATCTTCTTTATCATGCTAAGAGGAGCAGGAAAAAGCAAAAAATTTCAGAATTGCACCTTGCAATGTGGAGCTATTACTGTTTGTGCATTTACAATTCATTGGTTTTTGCCATTGAAAAACGTACAGAAATGTTTGAAGCTACTGACTGAATGAAAGGAGCTGGCATCTCACTCTCTTTGAATCTTCTTTATCATGCTAGGATTAGCAGGAAAAAGCAAAAAATTTCAGAATTGCAGCTTGCAATGCGGAGAAATTACTGTTTTTGCATTTACAATATTCATTGATTTTTGCCATTGAAAAACATCATGTTATTCATATACCAGAAATATTTGAAGCTACTGACTGAATGAAAAGATCTGGCATCTCACTCTCTTTGAATCTTCTTTACCATGCTAAGAGGAGCAGGAAAAAGCAAAAAAATTCAGAATTGCCCCTTGCAATGTGGAGATATTACTGTTTGTGCATTTACAATATTCATTGATTTTTGCCATTGAAAAACGTCCAGAAATGTTTGAAGCTACTGACTGAATGAAAGGAGCTGGCATCTCACTCTCTTTGAATCTTCTTTATCATGCTAGGATTAGCAGGAAAAAGCAAAAAATTTCAGAATTGCACCTTGCAATGTGGAGATATTACTGTTTGTGCATTTACAATATTCATTGATTTTTGCCATTGAAAAATGTCCAGAAATGTTTGAAGCTACTGACTGAATGAAAGGAGCTGGCATCTCACTCTCTTTGAATCTTCTTTATCATGCTAGGATTAGCAGGAAAAAGCAATAAATTTCAGAATTGCACCTTGCAATGCGGAGAAATTACTGTTTGTGCATTTACAATATTCATTGATTTTTGCCATTGAAAAACATCATGTTATTCATATACCAGAAATGTTTGAAGCTACTGACTGAATGAAAAGAGCTGGCATCTCACTCTCTTTGAATCTTCTTTATCATGCTAAGAGGAGCAGGAAAAAGCAAAAAATTTCAGAATTGCACCTTGCAATGTGGAGATATTACTGTTTGTGCATTTACAATTCATTGGTTTTTGCCATTGAAAAACGTACAGAAATGTTTGAAGCTACTGACTGAATGAAAGGAGCTGGCATCTCACTCTCTTTGAATCTTCTTTATCATGCTAGGATTAGCAGGAAAAAGCAAAAAATTTCAGAATTGCAGCTTGCAATGCGGAGAAATTACTGTTTTTGCATTTACAATATTCATTGATTTTTGCCATTGAAAAACATCATGTTATTCATATACCAGAAATATTTGAAGCTACTGACTGAATGAAAAGATCTGGCATCTCACTCTCTTTGAATCTTCTTTATCATGCTAAGAGGAGCAGGAAAAAGCAAAAAAATTCAGAATTGCCCCTTGCAATGTGGAGATATTACTGTTTGTGCATTTACAATATTCATTGATTTTTGCCATTGAAAAACGTCCAGAAATGTTTGAAGCTACTGACTGAATGAAAGGAGCTGGCATCTCACTCTCTTTGAATCTTCTTTATCATGCTAGGATTAGCAGGAAAAAGCAAAAAATTTCAGAATTGCACCTTGCAATGTGGAGAAATTACTGTTTGTGCATTTACAATATTCATTGATTTTTGCCATTGAAAAACATCGTTATTCATATTCCAGAAATGTTTGAAGCTACTCACTGAATGAAAGGAGCTGGCATCTCACTCTCTTTGAATCTTCTTTATCATGCTAGGATTAGCAGGAAAAAGCAAAAAATTTCAGAATTGCACCTTGCAATGTGGAGATATTACTGTTTGTGCATTTACAATATTCATTGATTTTTGCCATTGAAAAACGTCCAGAAATGTTTGAAGCTACTGACTGAATGAAAGGAGCTGGCATCTCACTCTCTTTGAATCTTCTTTATCATGCTAGGATTAGCAGGAAAAAGCAAAAAATTTCAGAATTGCACCTTGCAATGTGGAGATATTACTGTTTGTGCATTTACAATATTCATTGATTTTTGCCATTGAAAAATGTCCAGAAATGTTTGAAGCTACTGACTGAATGAAAGGAGCTGGCATCTCACTCTCTTTGAATCTTCTTTATCATGCTAGGATTAGCAGGAAAAAGCAAAAAATTTCAGAATTGCACCTTGCAATGTGGAGATATTACTGTTTGTGCATTTACAATATTCATTGATTTTTGCCATTGAAAAACGTCCAGAAATGTTTGAAGCTACTGACTGAATGAAAGGAGCTGGCATCTCACTCTCTTTGAATCTTCTTTATCATGCTAGGATTAGCAGGAAAAAGCAAAAAATTTCAGAATTGCACCTTGCAATGCGGAGAAATTACTGTTTGTGCATTTACAATAGTCATTGATTTTTGCCATTGAAAAACATCATGTTATTCATATACCAGAAATGTTTGAAGCTACTGACTGAATGAAAAGAGCTGGCATCTCACTCTCTTTGAATCTCCTTTATCATGCTAAGAGGAGCAGGAAAAAGCAAAAAATTTCAGAATTGCACCTTGCAATGTGGAGATATTACTGTTTGTGCATTTACAATATTCATTGATTTTTGCCATTGAAAAACGTCCAGAAATGTTTGAAGCTACTGACTGAATGAAAGGAGCTGGCATCTCACTCTCTTTGAATCTTCTTTATCATGCTAGGATTGGCAGGAAAAAGCAAAAAATTTCAGAATTGCACCTTGCAATGTGGAGATATTACTGTTTGTGCATTTACAATATTCATTGATTTTTGCCATTGAAAAACGTCAAGAAATGTTTGAAGCTACTGACTGAATGAAAGGAGCTGGCATCTCACTCTCTTTGAATCTTCTTTATCATGCTAGGATTAGCAGGAAAAAGCAAAAAATTTCAGAATTGCACCTTGCAATGTGGAGATATTACTGTTTGTGCATTTACAATATTCATTGATTTTTGCCATTGAAAAACGTCCAGAAATGTTTGAAGCTACTGACTGAATGAAAGGAGCTGGCATCTCACTCTCTTTGAATCTTCTTTATCATGCTAGGATTAGCAGGAAAAAGCAAAAAATTTCAGATTTGCACCTTGCAATGCGGAGAAATTACTGTTTGTGCATTTACAATATTCATTGATTTTTGCCATTGAAAAACATCATGTTATTCATATATCAGAAATGTTTGAAGCTACTGACTGAATGAAAAGAGCTGGCATCTCACTCTCTTTGAATCTTCTTTATCATGCTAAGAGGAGCAGGAAAAAGCAAAAAAATTCAGAATTGCCCCTTGCAATGTGGAGATATTACTGTTTGTGCATTTACAATATTCATTGATTTTTGCCATTGAAAAACGTCCAGAAATGTTTGAAGCTACTGACTGAATGAAAGGAGCTGGCATCTCACTCTCTTTGAATCTTCTTTATCATGCTAGGATTAGCAGGAAAAAGCAAAAAATTTCAGAATTGCACCTTGCAATGTGGAGAAATTACTGTTTGTGCATTTACAATATTCATTGATTTTTGCCATTGAAAAACATCGTTATTCATATTCCAGAAATGTTTGAAGCTACTCACTGAATGAAAGGAGCTGGCATCTCACTCTCTTTGAATCTTCTTTATCATGCTAGGATTAGCAGGAAAAAGCAAAAAATTTCAGAATTGCACCTTGCAATGTGGAGATATTACTGTTTGTGCATTTACAATATTCATTGATTTTTGCCATTGAAAAACGTCCAGAAATGTTTGAAGCTACTGACTGAATGAAAGGAGCTGGCATCTCACTCTCTTTGAATCTTCTTTATCATGCTAGGATTAGCAGGAAAAAGCAAAAAATTTCAGAATTGCACCTTGCAATGTGGAGATATTACTGTTTGTGCATTTACAATATTCATTGATTTTTGCCATTGAAAAATGTCCAGAAATGTTTGAAGCTACTGACTGAATGAAAGGAGCTGGCATCTCACTCTCTTTGAATCTTCTTTATCATGCTAGGATTAGCAGGAAAAAGCAAAAAATTTCAGAATTGCACCTTGCAATGTGGAGATATTACGGTTTGTGCATTTACAATATTCATTGATTTTTGCCATTGAAAAACGTCCAGAAATGTTTGAAGCTACTGACTGAATGAAAGGAGCTGGCATCTCACTCTCTTTGAATCTTCTTTATCATGCTAGGATTAGCAGGAAAAAGCAAAAAATTTCAGAATTGCACCTTGCAATGCGGAGAAATTACTGTTTGTGCATTTACAATAGTCATTGATTTTTGCCATTGAAAAACATCATGTTATTCATATACCAGAAATGTTTGAAGCTACTGACTGAATGAAAAGAGCTGGCATCTCACTCTCTTTGAATCTTCTTTATCATGCTAAGAGGAGCAGGAAAAAGCAAAAAAATTTCAGAATTGCACCTTGCAATGTGGAGATATTACTGTTTGTGCATTTACAATATTCATTGATTTTTGCCATTGAAAAACGTCCAGAAATGTTTGAAGCTACTGACTGAATGAAAGGAGCTGGCATCTCACTCTCTTTGAATCTTCTTTATCATGCTAGGATTAGCAGGAAAAAGCAAAAAATTTCAGAATTGCACCTTGCAATGTGGAGATATTACTGTTTGTGCATTTACAATATTCATTGATTTTTGCCATTGAAAAATGTCCAGAAATGTTTGAAGCTACTGACTGAATGAAAGGAGCTGGCATCTCACTCTCTTTGAATCTTCTTTATCATGCTAGGATTAGCAGGAAAAAGCAAAAAATTTCAGAATTGCACCTTGCAATGCGGAGAAATTACTGTTTGTGCATTTACAATATTCATTGATTTTTGCCATTGAAAAACATCATGTTATTCATATACCAGAAATGTTTGAAGCTACTGACTGAATGAAAAGAGCTGGCATCTCACTCTCTTTGAATCTTCTTTATCATGCTAAGAGGAGCAGGAAAAAGCAAAAAAATTCAGAATTGCCCCTTGCAATGTGGAGATATTACTGTTTGTGCATTTACAATATTCATTGATTTTTGCCATTGAAAAACGTCCAGAAATGTTTGAAGCTAATGACTGAATGAAAGGAGCTGGCATCTCACTCTCTTTGAATCTTCTTTATCATGCTAGGATTAGCAGGAAAAAGCAAAAAATTTCAGAATTGCACCTTGCAATGTGGAGAAATTACTGTTTGTGCATTTACAATATTCATTGATTTTTGCCATTGAAAAACATCGTTATTCATATTCCAGAAATGTTTGAAGCTACTCACTGAATGAAAGGAGCTGGCATCTCACTCTCTTTGAATCTTCTTTATCATGCTAGGATTAGCAGGAAAAAGCAAAAAATTTCAGAATTGCACCTTGCAATGTGGAGATATTACTGTTTGTGCATTTACAATATTCATTGATTTTTGCCATTGAAAAACGTCCAGAAATGTTTGAAGCTACTGACTGAATGAAAGGAGCTGGCATCTCACTCTCTTTGAATCTTCTTTATCATGCTAGGATTAGCAGGAAAAAGCAAAAAATTTCAGAATTGCACCTTGCAATGTGGAGATATTACTGTTTGTGCATTTACAATATTCATTGATTTTTGCCATTGAAAAATGTCCAGAAATGTTTGAAGCTACTGACTGAATGAAAGGAGCTGGCATCTCACTCTCTTTGAATCTTCTTTATCATGCTAGGATTAGCAGGAAAAAGCAAAAAATTTCAGAATTGCACCTTGCAATGTGGAGATATTACTGTTTGTGCATTTGTAATATTCATTGATTTTTGCCATTGAAAAACGTCCAGAAATGTTTGAAGCTACTGACTGAATGAAAGGAGCTGGCATCTCACTCTCGTTGAATCTTCTTTATCATGCTAGGATTAGCAGGAAAAAGCAAAAAATTTCAGAATTGCACCTTGCAATGCGGAGAAATTACTGTTTGTGCATTTACAATAGTCATTGATTTTTGCCATTGAAAAACATCATGTTATTCATATACCAGAAATGTTTGAAGCTACTGACTGAATGAAAAGAGCTGGCATCTCACTCTCTTTGAATCTTCTTTATCATGCTAAGAGGAGCAGGAAAAAGCAAAAAATTTCAGAATTGCACCTTGCAATGTGGAGATATTACTGTTTGTGCATTTACAATATTCATTGATTTTTGCCATTGAAAAACGTCCAGAAATGTTTGAAGCTACTGACTGAATGAAAGGAGCTGGCATCTCACTCTCTTTGAATCTTCTTTATCATGCTAGGATTGGCAGGAAAAAGCAAAAAATTTCAGAATTGCACCTTGCAATGTGGAGATATTACTGTTTGTGCATTTACAATATTCATTGATTTTTGCCATTGAAAAACGTCAAGAAATGTTTGAAGCTACTGACTGAATGAAAGGAGCTGGCATCTCACTCTCTTTGAATCTTCTTTATCATGCTAGGATTAGCAGGAAAAAGCAAAAAATTTCAGAATTGCACCTTGCAATGTGGAGATATTACTGTTTGTGCATTTACAATATTCATTGATTTTTGCCATTGAAAAACGTCCAGAAATGTTTGAAGCTACTGACTGAATGAAAGGAGCTTGCATCTCACTCTCTTTGAATCTTCTTTATCATGCTAGGATTAGCAGGAAAAAGCAAAAAATTTCAGAATTGCACCTTGCAATGTGGAGAAATTACTGTTTGTGCATTTACAATATTCATTGATTTTTGCCATTGAAAAACATCCAGAAATGTTTGAAGCTACTGACTGAATGAAAGGAGCTGGCATCTCACTCTCTTTGAATCTTCTTTATCATGCTAGGATTAGCAGGAAAAAGCAAAAAATTTCAGAATTGCACCTTGCAATGCGGAGAAATTACTGTTTGTGCATTTACAATATTCATTGATTTTTGCCATTGAAAAACATCATGTTATTCATATACCAGAAAGGTTTGAAGCTACTGACTGAATGAAAAGAGCTGGCATCTCACTCTCTTTGAATCTTCTTTATCATGCTAAGAGGAGCAGGAAAAAGCAAAAAATTTCAGAATTGCACCTTGCAATGTGGAGATATTACTGTTTGTGCATTTACAATATTCATTGATTTTTGCCATTGAAAAACGTCCAGAAATGTTTGAAGTTACTGACTGAATGAAAGGAGCTGGCATCTCACTCTCTTTGAATCTTCTTTATCATGCTAGGATTAGCAGGAAAAAGCAAAAAATTTCAGAATTGCACCTTGAAATGCGGAGAAATTACTGTTTGTGCATTTACAATATTCATTGATTTTTGCCATTGAAAAACATCGTTATTCATATTCCAGAAATGTTTGAAGCTACTGACTGAATGAAAGGAGCTGGCATCTCACTCTCTTTGAATCTTCTTTATCATGCTAGGATTAGAAGGAAAAAGCAAAAAATTTCAGAATTGCACCTTGCAATGTGGAGATATTACTGTTTGTGCATTTACAATATTCATTGATTTTTGCCATTGAAAAACGTCCAGAAATGTTTGAAGCTACTGACTGAATGAAAGGAGCTGGCATCTCACTCTCTTTGAATCTTCTTTATCATGCTAGGATTAGCAGGAAAAAGCAAAAAATTTCAGAATTGCAACTTGCAATGTGGAGATATTACTGTTTGTGCATTTACAATATTCATTGATTTTTGCCATTGAAAAACGTCCAGAAATGTTTGAAGCTACTGACTGAATGAAAGGAGCTGGCATCTCACTCTCTTTGAATCTTCTTTATCATGCTAGGATTAGCAGGAAAAAGCAAAAAATTTCAGAATTGCACCTTGCAATGTGGAGATATTACTGTTTGTGCATTTACAATATTCATTGATTTTTGCCATTGAAAAACGTCCAGAAATGTTTGAAGCTACTGACTGAATGAAAGGAGCTGGCATCTCACTCTCTTTGAATCTTCTTTATCATGCTAGGATTAGCAGGAAAAAGCAAAAAATTTCAGAATTGCACCTTGCAATGCGGAGAAATTACTGTTTGTGCATTCACAATAGTCATTGATTTTTGCCATTGAAAAACATCATGTTATTCATATACCAGAAATGTTTGAAGCTACTGACTGAATGAAAAGAGCTGGCATCTCACTCTCTTTGAATCTTCTTTATCATGCTAAGAGGAGCAGGAAAAAGCAAAAAATTTCAGAATTGCACCTTGCAATGTGGAGATATTACTGTTTGTGCATTTACAATATTCATTGATTTTTGCCATTGAAAAACGTCCAGAAATGTTTGAAGCTACTGACTGAATGAAAGGAGCTGGCATCTCACTCTCTTTGAATCTTCTTTATCATGCTAGGATTAGCAGGAAAAAGCAAAAAATTTCAGAATTGCACCTTGCAATGTGGAGATATTACTGTTTGTGCATTTACAATATTCATTGATTTTTGCCATTGAAAAACGTCCAGAAATGTTTGAAGCTACTGACTGAATGAAAGGAGCTGGCATCTCACTCTCTTTGAGTCTTCTTTATCATGCTAGGATTAGCAGGAAAAAGCAAAAAATTTCAGAATTGCACCTTGCAATGTGGAGATATTACTGTTTGTGCATTTACAATATTCATTGATTTTTGCCATTGAAAAACGTCCAGAAATGTTTGAAGCTACTGACTGAATGAAAAGAGCTGGCATCTCACTCTCTTTGAATCTTCTTTATCATGCTAAGAGGAGCAGGAAAAAGCAAAAAATTTCAGAATTGCACCTTGCAATGCGGAGAAATTACTGTTTGTGCATTTACAATACTCATTGATTTTTGCCATTGAAAAACATCATGTTATTCATATACCAGAAATGTTTGAAGCTACTGACTGAATGAAAAGAGCTGGCATCTCACTCTCTTTGAATCTTCTTTATCATGCTAAGAGGAGCAGGAAAAAGCAAAAAATTTCAGAATTGCACCTTGCAATGTGGAGATATTACTGTTTGTGCATTTACAATATTCATTGATTTTTGCCATTGAAAAACATCATGTTATTCATATACCAGAAATGTTTGAAGCTACTGACTGAATGAAAAGAGCTGGCATCTCACTCTCTTTGAATCTTCTTTATCATGCTAAGAAGAGCAGGAAAAAGGAAAAAATTTCAGAATTGCACTTTGCAATGTGGAGATATTACTGTTTGTGCATTTGCAATATTCATTGATTTTTGCCATTGAAAAACATCATGTTATTCATATACCAGAAATGTTTGAAGCTACTGACTGAATGAAAGGAGCTGGCATCTCACTCTCTTTGAATCTTCTTTATCATGCTAGGATTAGCAGGAAAAAGCAAAAAATTTCAGAATTGCACCTTGCAATGCGGAGAAATTACTGTTTGTGCATTTACAATATTCATTGATTTTTGCCATTGAAAAACATCGCTATTCATATACCAGAAATGTTTGAAGCTACTGACTGAATGAAAGGAGCTGGCATCTCACTCTCTTTGAATCTTCTTTATCATGCTAGGATTAGCAGGAAAAAGCAAAAAATTTCAGAATTGCACCTTGCAATGTGGAGATATTACTGTTTGTGCATTTACAATATTCATTGATTTTTGCCATTGAAAAACGTCCAGAAATGTTTGAAGCTACTGACTGAATGAAAGGAGCTGGCATCTCACTCTCTTTGAATCTTCTTTATCATGCTAGGATTAGCAGGAAAAAGCAAAAAATTTCAGAATTGCACCTTGCAATGTGGAGATATTACTGTTTGTGCATTTACAATATTCATTGATTTTTGCCATTGAAAAACGTCCAGAAATGTTTGAAGCTACTGACTGAATGAAAGGAGCTGGCATCTCACTCTCTTTGAATCTTCTTTATCATGCTAGGATTAGCAGGAAAAAGTAAAAAATTTCAGAATTGCACCTTGCAATGTGGAGATATTACTGTTTGTGCATTTACAATATTCATTGATTTTTGCCATTGAAAAACGTCCAGAAATGTTTGAAGCTACTGACTGAATGAAAGAAGCTGGCATCTCACTCTCTTTGAATCTTGTTTATCATGCTAGGATTAGCAGGAAAAAGCAAAAAATTTCAGAATTGCACCTTGCAATGCGGAGAAATTACTCTTTGTGCATTTACAATATTCATTGATTTTTGCCATTGAAAAACATCATGTTATTCATATACCAGAAATGTTTGAAGCTACTGACTGAATGAAAAGAGCTGGCATCTCACTCTCTTTGAATCTTCTTTATCATGCTAAGAGGAGCAGGAAAAAGCAAAAAATTTCAGAATTGCACCTTGCAATGTGGAGATATTACTGTTTGTGCATTTACAATATTCATTGATTTTTGCCATTGAAAAACGTCCAGAAATGTTTGAAGCTACTGACTGAATGAAAGGAGCTGGCATCTCACTCTCTTTGAATCTTCTTTATCATGCTAGGATTAGCAGGAAAAAGTAAAAAATTTCAGAATTGCACCTTGCAATGTGGAGATATTACTGTTTGTGCATTTACAATATTCATTGATTTTTGCCATTGAAAAACGTCCAGAAATGTTTGAAGCTACTGACTGAATGAAAGAAGCTGGCATCTCACTCTCTTTGAATCTTGTTTATCATGCTAGGATTAGCAGGAAAAAGCAAAAAATTTCAGAATTGCACCTTGCAATGCGGAGAAATTACTCTTTGTGCATTTACAATATTCATTGATTTTTGCCATTGAAAAACATCATGTTATTCATATACCAGAAATGTTTGAAGCTACTGACTGAATGAAAAGAGCTGGCATCTCACTCTCTTTGAATCTTCTTTATCATGCTAAGAGGAGCAGGAAAAAGCAAAAAATTTCAGAATTGCACCTTGCAATGTGGAGATATTACTGTTTGTGCATTTACAATATTCATTGATTTTTGCCATTGAAAAACGTCCAGAAATGTTTGAAGCTACTGACTGAATGAAAGGAGCTGGCATCTCACTCTCTTTGAATCTTCTTTATCATGCTAGGATTAGCAGGAAAAAGCAAAAAATTTCAAAATTGCACCTTGCAATGCGGAGAAATTACAGTTTGTGCATTTACAATATTCATTGATTTTTGCCATTGAAAAACATCATGTTATTCATATACCAGAAATGTTTGAAGCTACTGACTGAATGAAAAGAGCTGGCATCTCACTCTCTTTGAATCTTCTTTATCATGCTAAGAGGAGCAGGAAAAAGCAAAAAATTTCAGAATTGCACCTTGCAATGTGGAGATATTACTTTTTGTGCATTTACAATATTCATTGATTTTTGCCATTGAAAAACGTCCAGAAATGTTTGAAGCTACTGACTGAATGAAAGGAGCTGGCATCTCACTCTCTTTGAATCTTCTTTATCATGCTAGGATTAGCAGGAAAAAGCAAAAAATTTCAGAATTGCACCTTGCAATGTGGAGATATTACTGTTTGTGCATTTACAATATTCATTGATTTTTGCCATTGAAAAACGTCCAGAAATGTTTGAAGCTACTGACTGAATGAAAGGAGCTGGCATCTCACTCTTTGAATCTTCTTTATCATGCTAAGAGGAGCAGGAAAAAGCAAAACATTTCAGAATTGCACCTTGCAATGTGGAGATATTACTGTTTGTGCATTTACAATATTCATTGATTTTTGCCATTGAAAAACGTCCAGAAATGTTTGAAGCTACTGACTGAATGAAAGGAGCTGGCATCTCACTCTCTTTGAATCTTCTTTATCATGCTAGCATTAGCAGGAAAAAGCAAAAAATTTCAGAATTGCACCTTGCAATGTGGAGATATTACTGTTTGTGCATTTACAATATTCATTGATTTTTGCCATTGAAAAACGTCCAGAAATGTTTGAAGCTACTGACTGAATGAAAGGAGCTGGCGTCTCAGTCTCTTTGAATCTTCTTTATCATGCTAGGATTAGCAGGAAAAAGCAAAAAATTTCAGAATTGCCCCTTGCAATGTGGAGATATTACTGTTTGTGCATTTACAATATTCATTGATTTTTGCCATTGAAAAACGTCCAGAAATGTTTGATGCTACTGACTGAATGAAAGGAGCTGGCATCTCACTCTCTTTGAATCTTCTTTATCATGCTAGGATTAGCAGGAAAAAGCAAAAAATTTCAGAATTGCACCTTGCAATGCGGAGAAATTACTGTTTGTGCATTTACAATATTCATTGATTTTTGCCATTGAAAAACATCCAGAAATGTTTGAAGCTACTGACTGAATGAAAGGAGCTGGCATCTCACTCTCTTTGAGTCTTCTTTATCATGCTAGGATTAGCAGGAAAAAGCAAAAAATTTCAGAATTGCACCTTGCAATGTGGAGATATTACTGTTTGTGCATTTACAATATTCATTGATTTTTGCCATTGAAAAACGTCCAGAAATGTTTGAAGCTACTGACTGAATGAAAAGAGCTGGCATCTCACACTCTTTGAATCTTCTTTATCATGCTAAGAGGAGCAGGAAAAAGCAAAAAATTTCAGAATTGCACCTTGGAATGCGGAGAAATTACTGTTTGTGCATTTACAATACTCATTGATTTTTGCCATTGAAAAACATCATGTTATTCATATACCAGAAATGTTTGAAGCTACTGACTGAATGAAAAGAGCTGGCATCTCACTCTCTTTGAATCTTCTTTATCATGCTAAGAGGAGCAGGAAAAAGCAAAAAATTTCAGAATTGCACCTTGCAATGTGGAGATATTACTGTTTGTGCATTTACAATATTCATTGATTTTTGCCATTGAAAAACATCATGTTATTCATATACCAGAAATGTTTGAAGCTACTGACTGAATGAAAAGAGCTGGCATCTCACTCTCTTTGAATCTTCTTTATCATGCTAAGAAGAGCAGGAAAAAGGAAAAAATTTCAGAATTGCACTTTGCAATGTGGAGATATTACTGTTTGTGCATTTGCAATATTCATTGATTTTTGCCATTGAAAAACATCATGTTATTCATATACCAGAAATGTTTGAAGCTACTGACTGAATGAAAGGAGCTGGCATCTCACTCTCTTTGAATCTTCTTTATCATGCTAGGATTAGCAGGAAAAAGCAAAAAATTTCAGAATTGCACCTTGCAATGCGGAGAAATTACTGTTTGTGCATTTACAATATTCATTGATTTTTGCCATTGAAAAACATCGCTATTCATATACCAGAAATGTTTGAAGCTACTGACTGAATGAAAGGAGCTGGCATCTCACTCTCTTTGAATCTTCTTTATCATGCTAGGATTAGCAGGAAAAAGCAAAAAATTTCAGAATTGCACCTTGCAATGTGGAGATATTACTGTTTGTGCATTTACAATATTCATTGATTTTTGCCATTGAAAAACGTCCAGAAATGTTTGAAGCTACTGACTGAATGAAAGGAGCTGGCATCTCACTCTCTTTGAATCTTCTTTATCAAGCTAGGATTAGCAGGAAAAAGCAAAAAATTTCAGAATTGCACCTTGCAATGTGGAGATATTACTGTTTGTGCATTTACAATATTCATTGATTTTTGCCATTGAAAAACGTCCAGAAATGTTTGAAGCTACTGACTGAATGAAAGGAGCTGGCATCTCACTCTCTTTGAATCTTCTTTATCATGCTAGGATTAGCAGGAAAAAGTAAAAAATTTCAGAATTGCACCTTGCAATGTGGAGATATTACTGTTTGTGCATTTACAATATTCATTGATTTTTGCCATTGAAAAACGTCCAGAAATGTTTGAAGCTACTGACTGAATGAAAGAAGCTGGCATCTCACTCTCTTTGAATCTTGTTTATCATGCTAGGATTAGCAGGAAAAAGCAAAAAATTTCAGAATTGCACCTTGCAATGCGGAGAAATTACTCTTTGTGCATTTACAATATTCATTGATTTTTGCCATTGAAAAACATCATGTTATTCATATACCAGAAATGTTTGAAGCTACTGACTGAATGAAAAGAGCTGGCATCTCACTCTCTTTGAATCTTCTTTATCATGCTAAGAGGAGCAGGAAAAAGCAAAAAATTTCAGAATTGCACCTTGCAATGTGGAGATATTACTGTTTGTGCATTTACAATATTCATTGATTTTTGCCATTGAAAAACGTCCAGAAATGTTTGAAGCTACTGACTGAATGAAAGGAGCTGGCATCTCACTCTCTTTGAATCTTCTTTATCATGCTAGCATTAGCAGGAAAAAGCAAAAAATTTCAGAATTGCACCTTGCAATGTGGAGATATTACTGTTTGTGCATTTACAATATTCATTGATTTTTGCCATTGAAAAACGTCCAGAAATGTTTGAAGCTACTGACTGAATGAAAGGAGCTGGCGTCTCAGTCTCTTTGAATCTTCTTTATCATGCTAGGATTAGCAGGAAAAAGCAAAAAATTTCAGAATTGCCCCTTGCAATGTGGAGATATTACTGTTTGTGCATTTACAATATTCATTGATTTTTGCCATTGAAAAACGTCCAGAAATGTTTGATGCTACTGACTGAATGAAAGGAGCTGGCATCTCACTCTCTTTGAATCTTCTTTATCATGCTAGGATTAGCAGGAAAAAGCAAAAAATTTCAGAATTGCACCTTGCAATGCGGAGAAATTACTGTTTGTGCATTTACAATATTCATTGATTTTTGCCATTGAAAAACATCCAGAAATGTTTGAAGCTACTGACTGAATGAAAGGAGCTGGCATCTCACTCTCTTTGAATCTTCTTTATCATGCTAGGATTAGCAGGAAAAAGCAAAAAATTTCAGAATTGCACCTTGCAATGCGGAGAAATTACTGTTTGTGCATTTACAATATTCATTGATTTTTGCCATTGAAAAACATCATGTTATTCATATACCAGAAATGTTTGAAGCTACTGACTGAATGAAAAGAGCTGGCATCTCACTCTCTTTGAATCTTCTTTATCATGCTAAGAGGAGCAGGAAAAAGCAAAAAATTTCAGAATTGCACCTTGCAATGTGGAGATATTACTGTTTGTGCATTTACAATATTCATTGATTTTTGCCATTGAAAAACGTCCAGAAATGTTTGAAGCTACTGACTGAATGAAAGGAGCTGGCATCTCACTCTCTTTGAATCTTCTTTATCATGCTAGGATTAGCAGGAAAAAGCAAAAAATTTCAAAATTGCACCTTGCAATGCGGAGAAATTACAGTTTGTGCATTTACAATATTCATTGATTTTTGCCATTGAAAAACATCATGTTATTCATATACCAGAAATGTTTGAAGCTACTGACTGAATGAAAAGAGCTGGCATCTCACTCTCTTTGAATCTTCTTTATCATGCTAAGAGGAGCAGGAAAAAGCAAAAAATTTCAGAATTGCACCTTGCAATGTGGAGATATTACTTTTTGTGCATTTACAATATTCATTGATTTTTGCCATTGAAAAACGTCCAGAAATGTTTGAAGCTACTGACTGAATGAAAGGAGCTGGCATCTCACTCTCTTTGAATCTTCTTTATCATGCTAGGATTAGCAGGAAAAAGCAAAAAATTTCAGAATTGCAACTTGCAATGCGGAGAAATTACTGTTTGTGCATTTACAATATTCATTGATTTTTGCCATTGAAAAACATCATGTTATTCATATACCAGAAATGTTTGAAGCTACTGACTGAATGAAAAGAGCTGGCATCTCACTCTCTTTGAATCTTCTTTATCATGCTAAGAGGAGCAGGAAAAAGCAAAAAAATTCAGAATTGCACCTTGCAATGTGGAGATATTACTGTTTGTGCATTTACAATATTCATTGATTTTTGCCATTGAAAAACGTCCAGAAATGTTTGAAGCTACTGACTGAATGAAAGGAGCTGGCATCTCACTCTCTTTGAATCTTCTTTATCATGCTAGGATTAGCAGGAAAAAGCAAAAAATTTCAAAATTGCACCTTGCAATGCGGAGAAATTACAGTTTGTGCATTTACAATATTCATTGATTTTTGCCATTGAAAAACATCATGTTATTCATATACCAGAAATGTTTGAAGCTACTGACTGAATGAAAAGAGCTGGCATCTCACTCTCTTTGAATCTTCTTTATCATGCTAAGAGGAGCAGGAAAAAGCAAAAAATTTCAGAATTGCACCTTGCAATGTGGAGATATTACTTTTTGTGCATTTACAATATTCATTGATTTTTGCCATTGAGAAACGTCCAGAAATGTTTGAAGCTACTGACTGAATGAAAGGAACTGGCATCTCACTCTCTTTGAATCTTCTTTATCATGCTAGGATTAGCAGGAAAAAGCAAAAAATTTCAGAATTGCACCTTGCAATGTGGAGATATTACTGTTTGTGCATTTACAATATTCATTGATTTTTGCCATTGAAAAACGTCCAGAAATGTTTGAAGCTACTGACTGAATGAAAGGAGCTGGCATCTCACTCTTTGAATCTTCTTTATCATGCTAAGAGGAGCAGGAAAAAGCAAAACATTTCAGAATTGCACCTTGCAATGTGGAGATATTACTGTTTGTGCATTTACAATATTCATTGATTTTTGCCATTGAAAAACGTCCAGAAATGTTTGAAGCTACTGACTGAATGAAAGGAGCTGGCGTCTCAGTCTCTTTGAATCTTCTTTATCATGCTAGGATTAGCAGGAAAAAGCAAAAAATTTCAGAATTGCCCCTTGCAATGTGGAGATATTACTGTTTGTGCATTTACAATATTCATTGATTTTTGCCATTGAAAAACGTCCAGAAATGTTTGATGCTACTGACTGAATGAAAGGAGCTGGCATCTCACTCTCTTTGAATCTTCTTTATCATGCTAGGATTAGCAGGAAAAAGCAAAAAATTTCAGAATTGCACCTTGCAATGCGGAGAAATTACTGTTTGTGCATTTACAATATTCATTGATTTTTGCCATTGAAAAACATCCAGAAATGTTTGAAGCTACTGACTGAATGAAAGGAGCTGGCATCTCACTCTCTTTGAATCTTCTTTATCATGCTAGGATTAGCAGGAAAAAGCAAAAAATTTCAGAATTGCACCTTGCAATGCGGAGAAATTACTGTTTGTGCATTTACAATATTCATTGATTTTTGCCATTGAAAAACATCATGTTATTCATATACCAGAAATGTTTGAAGCTACTGACTGAATGAAAAGAGCTGGCATCTCACTCTCTTTGAATCTTCTTTATCATGCTAAGAGGAGCAGGAAAAAGCAAAAAATTTCAGAATTGCACCTTGCAATGTGGAGATATTACTGTTTGTGCATTTACAATATTCATTGATTTTTGCCATTGAAAAACGTCCAGAAATGTTTGAAGCTACTGACTGAATGAAAGGAGCTGGCATCTCACTCTCTTTGAATCTTCTTTATCATGCTAGGATTAGCAGGAAAAAGCAAAAAATTTCAAAATTGCACCTTGCAATGCGGAGAAATTACAGTTTGTGCATTTACAATATTCATTGATTTTTGCCATTGAAAAACATCATGTTATTCATATACCAGAAATGTTTGAAGCTACTGACTGAATGAAAAGAGCTGGCATCTCACTCTCTTTGAATCTTCTTTATCATGCTAAGAGGAGCAGGAAAAAGCAAAAAATTTCAGAATTGCACCTTGCAATGTGGAGATATTACTTTTTGTGCATTTACAATATTCATTGATTTTTGCCATTGAAAAACGTCCAGAAATGTTTGAAGCTACTGACTGAATGAAAGGAGCTGGCATCTCACTCTCTTTGAATCTTCTTTATCATGCTAGGATTAGCAGGAAAAAGCAAAAAATTTCAGAATTGCACCTTGCAATGTGGAGATATTACTGTTTGTGCATTTACAATATTCATTGATTTTTGCCATTGAAAAACGTCCAGAAATGTTTGAAGCTACTGACTGAATGAAAGGAGCTGGCATCTCACTCTCTTTGAATCTTCTTTATCATGCTATGATTAGCAGGAAAAAGCAAAAAATTTCAGAATTTCACCTTGCAATGTGGAGATATTACTGTTTGTGCATTTACAATATTCATTGATTTTTGCAATTGAAAAACGTCCAGAAATGTTTGAAGCTACTGACTGAATGAAAGGAGCTGGCATCTCACTCTCTTTGAATCTTCTTTATCATGCTAGGATTAGCAGGAAAAAGCAAAAAATTTCAGAATTGCACCTTGCAATGCGGAGAAATTACTGTTTGTGCATTTACATTATTCATTGATTTTTGCCATTGAAAAACATCATGTTATTCATATACGAGAAATGTTTGAAGCTACTGACTGAATGAAAAGAGCTGGCATCTCACTCTCTTTGAATCTTCTTTATCATGCTAAGAGGAGCAGGAAAAAGCAAAAAATTTCAGAATTGCACCTTGCAATGTGGAGATATTACTGTTTGTGCATTTACAATATTCATTGATTTTTGCCATTGAAAAACGTCCAGAAATGTTTGAAGCTACTGACTGAATGAAAGGAGCTGGCATCTCACTCTCTTTGAATCTTCTTTATCATGCTAGGATTAGCAGGAAAAAGCAAAAAATTTCAGAATTGCACCTTGCAATGCGGAGAAATTACTGTTTGTGCATTTACAATATTCATTGATTTTTGCCATTGAAAAACATCATGTTATTCATATACCAGAAATGTTTGAAGCTACTGACTGAATGAAAAGAGCTGGCATCTCACTCTCTTTGAATGTTCTTTATCAAGCTAAGAGGAGCAGGAAAAAGCAAAAAATTTCAGAATTGCACCTTGCAATGTGGAGATATTACTGTTTGTGCATTTACAATATTCATTGATTTTTGCCATTGAAAAACGTCCAGAAATGTTTGAAGTTACTGACTGAATGAAAGGAGCTGGCATCTCACTCTCTTTGAATCTTCTTTATCATGCTAGGATTAGCAGGAAAAAGCAAAAAATTTCAGAATTGCACCTTGAAGTGCGGAGAAATTACTGTTTGTGCATTTACAATATTCATTGATTTTTGCCATTGAAAAACATCATGTTATTCATATACCAGAAATGTTTGAAGCTACTGACTGAATGAAAAGAGCTGGCATCTCACTCTCTTTGAATCTTCTTTATCATGCTAGGATTAGCAGGAAAAAGCAAAAAATTTCAGAATTGCACCTTGCAATGCGGAGAAATTACTGTTTGTGCATTTACAATATTCATTGATTTTTGCCATTGAAAAACATCATGTTATTCATATACCAGAAAGGTTTGAAGCTACTGACTGAATGAAAAGAGCTGGCATCTCACTCTCTTTGAATCTTCTTTATCATGCTAAGAGGAGCAGGAAAAAGCAAAAAATTTCAGAATTGCACCTTGCAATGTGGAGATATTACTGTTTGTGCATTTACAATATTCATTGATTTTTGCCATTGAAAAACGTCCAGAAATGTTTGAAGCTACTGACTGAATGAAAGGAGCTGGCATCTCACTCTCTTTGAATCTTCTTTATCATGCTAGGATAAGCAGGAAAAAGCAAAAAATTTCAGAATTGCACCTTGCAATGTGGAGATATTACTGTTTGTGCATTTACAATATTCATTGATTTTTGCCATTGAAAAACATCATGTTATTCATATACCAGAAATGTTTGAAGCTATTGACTGAATGAAAAGAGCTGGCATCTCACTCTCTTTGAATCTTCTTTATCATGCTAAGAGGAGCAGGAAAAAGCAAAAAAATTCAGAATTGCAACTTGCAATGTGGAGATATTACTGTTTGTGCATTTACAATATTCATTGATTTTTGCCATTGAAAAACGTCCAGAAATGTTTGAAGCTACTGACTGAATGTAAGGAGCTGGCATCTCACTCTCTTTGAATCTTCTTTATCATGCTAGGATTAGCAGGAAAAAGCAAAAAATTTCAGAATTGCACCTTGCAATGTGGAGAAATTACTGTTTGTGCATTTACAATATTCATTGATTTTTGCCATTGAAAAACATCATGTTATTCATATACCAGAAAGGTTTGAAGCTACTGACTGAATGAAAAGAGCTGGCATCTCACTCTCTTTGAATCTTCTTTATCATGCTAAGAGGAGCAGGAAAAAGCAAAAAATTTCAGAATTGCACCTTGCAATGTGGAGATATTACTGTTTGTGCATTTACAATATTCATTGATTTTTGCCATTGAAAAACGTCCAGAAATGTTTGAAGTTACTGACTGAATGAAAGGAGCTGGCATCTCACTCTCTTTGAATCTTCTTTATCATGCTAGGATTAGCAGGAAAAAGCAAAAAATTTCAGAATTGCACCTTGAAATGCGGAGAAATTACTGTTTGTGCATTTACAATATTCATTGATTTTTGCCATTGAAAAACATCATGTTATTCATATACCAGAAATGTTTGAAGCTACTGACTGAATGAAAAGAGCTGGCATCTCACTCTCTTTGAATGTTCTTTATCATGCTAAGAGGAGCAGGAAAAAGCAAAAAATTTCAGAATTGCACCTTGCAATGTGGAGATATTACTGTTTGTGCATTTACAATATTCATTGATTTTTGCCATTGAAAAACGTCCAGAAATGTTTGAAGCTACTGACTGAATGAAAGGAGCTGGCATCTCACTCTCTTTGAATCTTCTTTATCATGCTAGGATAAGCAGGAAAAAGCAAAAAATTTCAGAATTGCACCTTGCAATGTGGAGATATTACTGTTTGTGCATTTACAATATTCATTGATTTTTGCCATTGAAAAACGTCCAGAAATGTTTGAAGCTACTGACTGAATGAAAAGAGCTGGCATCTCACTCTCTTTGAATCTTCTTTATCATGCTAAGAGGAGCAGGAAAAAGCAAAAAATTTCAGAATTGCACCTTGCAATGCGGAGAAATTACTGTTTGTGCATTTACAATACTCATTGATTTTTGCCATTGAAAAACATCATGTTATTCATATACCAGAAATGTTTGAAGCTACTGACTGAATGAAAAGAGCTGGCATCTCACTCTCTTTGAATCTTCTTTATCATGCTAAGAGGAGCAGGAAAAAGCAAAAAATTTCAGAATTGCACCTTGCAATGTGGAGATATTACTGTTTGTGCATTTACAATATTCATTGATTTTTGCCATTGAAAAACATCATGTTATTCATATACCAGAAATGTTTGAAGCTACTGACTGAATGAAAGGAGCTGGCATCTCACTCTCTTTGAATCTTCTTTATCATGCTAGGATTAGCAGGAAAAAGCAAAAAATTTCAGAATTGCACCTTGCAATGCGGAGAAATTATTGTTTGTGCATTTACAATATTCATTGATTTTTGCCATTGAAAAACATCGCTATTCATATACCAGAAATGTTTGAAGCTACTGACTGAATGAAAGGAGCTGGCATCTCACTCTCTTTGAATCTTCTTTATCATGCTAGGATTAGCAGGAAAAAGCAAAAAATTTCAGAATTGCACCTTGCAATGTGGAGATATTACTGTTTGTGCATTTACAATATTCATTGATTTTTGCCATTGAAAAACGTCCAGAAATGTTTGAAGCTACTGACTGAATGAAAGGAGCTGGCATCTCACTCTCTTTGAATCTTCTTTATCATGCTAGGATTAGCAGGAAAAAGCAAAAAATTTCAGAATTGCACCTTGCAATGTGGAGATATTACTGTTTGTGCATTTACAATATTCATTGATTTTTGCCATTGAAAAACGTCCAGAAATGTTTGAAGCTACTGACTGAATGAAAGGAGCTGCATCTCACTCTCTTTGAATCTTCTTTATCATGCTAGGATTAGCAGGAAAAAGTAAAAAATTTCAGAATTGCACCTTGCAATGTGGAGATATTACTGTTTGTGCATTTACAATATTCATTGATTTTTGCCATTGAAAAACGTCCAGAAATGTTTGAAGCTACTGACTGAATGAAAGAAGCTGGCATCTCACTCTCTTTGAATCTTGTTTATCATGCTAGGATTAGCAGGAAAAAGCAAAAAATTTCAGAATTGCACCTTGCAATGCGGAGAAATTACTCTTTGTGCATTTACAATATTCATTGATTTTTGCCATTGAAAAACATCATGTTATTCATATACCAGAAATGTTTGAAGCTACTGACTGAATGAAAAGAGCTGGCATCTCACTCTCTTTGAATCTTCTTTATCATGCTAAGAGGAGCAGGAAAAAGCAAAAAATTTCAGAATTGCACCTTGCAATGTGGAGATATTACTGTTTGTGCATTTACAATATTCATTGATTTTTGCCATTGAAAAACGTCCAGAAATGTTTGAAGCTACTGACTGAATGAAAGGAGCTGCATCTCACTCTCTTTGAATCTTCTTTATCATGCTAGGATTAGCAGGAAAAAGTAAAAAATTTCAGAATTGCACCTTGCAATGTGGAGATATTACTGTTTGTGCATTTACAATATTCATTGATTTTTGCCATTGAAAAACGTCCAGAAATGTTTGAAGCTACTGACTGAATGAAAGAAGCTGGCATCTCACTCTCTTTGAATCTTGTTTATCATGCTAGGATTAGCAGGAAAAAGCAAAAAATTTCAGAATTGCACCTTGCAATGCGGAGAAATTACTCTTTGTGCATTTACAATATTCATTGATTTTTGCCATTGAAAAACATCATGTTATTCATATACCAGAAATGTTTGAAGCTACTGACTGAATGAAAAGAGCTGGCATCTCACTCTCTTTGAATCTTCTTTATCATGCTAAGAGGAGCAGGAAAAAGCAAAAAATTTCAGAATTGCACCTTGCAATGTGGAGATATTACTGTTTGTGCATTTACAATATTCATTGATTTTTGCCATTGAAAAACATCATGTTATTCATATACCAGAAATGTTTGAAGCTACTGACTGAATGAAAGGAGCTGGCATCTCACTCTCTTTGAATCTTCTTTATCATGCTAGGATTAGCAGGAAAAAGCAAAAAATTTCAGAATTGCACCTTGCAATGCGGAGAAATTATTGTTTGTGCATTTACAATATTCATTGATTTTTGCCATTGAAAAACATCGCTATTCATATACCAGAAATGTTTGAAGCTACTGACTGAATGAAAGGAGCTGGCATCTCACTCTCTTTGAATCTTCTTTATCATGCTAGGATTAGCAGGAAAAAGCAAAAAATTTCAGAATTGCACCTTGCAATGTGGAGATATTACTGTTTGTGCATTTACAATATTCATTGATTTTTGCCATTGAAAAACGTCCAGAAATGTTTGAAGCTACTGACTGAATGAAAGGAGCTGGCATCTCACTCTCTTTGAATCTTCTTTATCATGCTAGGATTAGCAGGAAAAAGCAAAAAATTTCAGAATTGCACCTTGCAATGTGGAGATATTACTGTTTGTGCATTTACAATATTCATTGATTTTTGCCATTGAAAAACGTCCAGAAATGTTTGAAGCTACTGACTGAATGAAAGGAGCTGCATCTCACTCTCTTTGAATCTTCTTTATCATGCTAGGATTAGCAGGAAAAAGTAAAAAATTTCAGAATTGCACCTTGCAATGTGGAGATATTACTGTTTGTGCATTTACAATATTCATTGATTTTTGCCATTGAAAAACGTCCAGAAATGTTTGAAGCTACTGACTGAATGAAAGAAGCTGGCATCTCACTCTCTTTGAATCTTGTTTATCATGCTAGGATTAGCAGGAAAAAGCAAAAAATTTCAGAATTGCACCTTGCAATGCGGAGAAATTACTCTTTGTGCATTTACAATATTCATTGATTTTTGCCATTGAAAAACATCATGTTATTCATATACCAGAAATGTTTGAAGCTACTGACTGAATGAAAAGAGCTGGCATCTCACTCTCTTTGAATCTTCTTTATCATGCTAAGAGGAGCAGGAAAAAGCAAAAAATTTCAGAATTGCACCTTGCAATGTGGAGATATTACTGTTTGTGCATTTACAATATTCATTGATTTTTGCCATTGAAAAACGTCCAGAAATGTTTGAAGCTACTGACTGAATGAAAGGAGCTGGCATCTCACTCTCTTTGAATCTTCTTTATCATGCTATGATTAGCAGGAAAAAGCAAAAAATTTCAGAATTGCACCTTGCAATGTGGAGATATTACTGTTTGTGCATTTACAATATTCATTGATTTTTGCAATTGAAAAACGTCCAGAAATGTTTGAAGCTACTGACTGAATGAAAGGAGCTGGCATCTCACTCTCTTTGAATCTTCTTTATCATGCTAGGATTAGCAGGAAAAAGCAAAAAATTTCAGAATTGCACCTTGCAATGCGGAGAAATTACTGTTTGTGCATTTACAATATTCATTGATTTTTGCCATTGAAAAACATCATGTTATTCATATACCAGAAAGGTTTGAAGCTACTGACTGAATGAAAAGAGCTGGCATCTCACTCTCTTTGAATCTTCTTTATCATGCTAAGAGGAGCAGGAAAAAGCAAAAAATTTCAGAATTGCACCTTGCAATGTGGAGATATTACTGTTTGTGCATTTACAATATTCATTGATTTTTGCCATTGAAAAACATCATGTTATTCATATACCAGAAATGTTTGAAGCTATTGACTGAATGAAAAGAGCTGGCATCTCACTCTCTTTGAATCTTCTTTATCATGCTAAGAGGAGCAGGAAAAAGCAAAAAAATTCAGAATTGCAACTTGCAATGTGGAGATATTACTGTTTGTGCATTTACAATATTCATTGATTTTTGCCATTGAAAAACGTCCAGAAATGTTTGAAGCTACTGACTGAATGAAAGGAGCTGGCATCTCACTCTCTTTGAATCTTCTTTATCATGCTAGGATTAGCAGGAAAAAGCAAAAAATTTCAGAATTGCACCTTGCAATGTGGAGAAATTACTGTTTGTGCATTTACAATATTCATTGATTTTTGCCATTGAAAAACATCATGTTATTCATATACCAGAAAGGTTTGAAGCTACTGACTGAATGAAAAGAGCTGGCATCTCACTCTCTTTGAATCTTCTTTATCATGCTAAGAGGAGCAGGAAAAAGCAAAAAATTTCAGAATTGCACCTTGCAATGTGGAGATATTACTGTTTGTGCATTTACAATATTCATTGATTTTTGCCATTGAAAAACGTCCAGAAATGTTTGAAGTTACTGACTGAATGAAAGGAGCTGGCATCTCACTCTCTTTGAATCTTCTTTATCATGCTAGGATTAGCAGGAAAAAGCAAAAAATTTCAGAATTGCACCTTGAAATGCGGAGAAATTACTGTTTGTGCATTTACAATATTCATTGATTTTTGCCATTGAAAAACATCATGTTATTCATATACCAGAAATGTTTGAAGCTACTGACTGAATGAAAAGAGCTGGCATCTCACTCTCTTTTAATGTTCTTTATCATGCTAAGAGGAGCAGGAAAAAGCAAAAAATTTCAGAATTGCACCTTGCAATGTGGAGATATTACTGTTTGTGCATTTACAATATTCATTGATTTTTGCCATTGAAAAACGTCCAGAAATGTTTGAAGCTACTGACTGAATGAAAGGAGCTGGCATCTCACTCTCTTTGAATCTTCTTTATCATGCTAGGATAAGCAGGAAAAAGCAAAAAATTTCAGAATTGCACCTTGCAATGTGGAGATATTACTGTTTGTGCATTTACAATATTCATTGATTTTTGCCTTTGAAAAACATCGTTATTCATATTCCAGAAATGTTTGAAGCTACTGACTGAATGAAAGGAGGTGGCATCTCACTCTCTTTGAATCTTCTTTATCATGCTAGGATTAGCAGGAAAAAGCAAAAAATTTCAGAATTGCACCTTGCAATGTGGAGATATTACTGTTTGTGCATTTACAATATTCATTGATTTTTGCCATTGAAAAACGTCCAGAAATGTTTGAAGCTACTGACTGAATGAAAGGAGCTGGCATCTCACTCTCTTTGAATCTTCTTTATCATGCTAGGATTAGCAGGAAAAAGCAAAAAATTTCAGAATTGCACCTTGCAATGTGGAGATATTACTGTTTGTGCATTTACAATATTCATTGATTTTTGCCATTGAAAAACGTCCAGAAATGTTTGAAGCTACTGACTGAATGAAAGGAGCTGGCATCTCACTCTCTTTGAATCTTCTTTATCATGCTAGGATTAGCAGGAAAAAGCAAAAAATTTCAGAATTGCACCTTGCAATGTGGAGATATTACTGTTTGTGCATTTACAATATTCATTGATTTTTGCCATTGAAAAACGTCCAGAAATGTTTGAAGCTACTGACTGAATGAAAGGAGCTGGCATCTCACTCTCTTTGAATCTTCTTTATCATGCTAGGATTAGCAGGAAAAAGCAAAAAATTTCAGAATTGCACCTTGCAATGCGGAGAAATTACTGTTTGTGCATTCACAATAGTCATTGATTTTTGCCATTGAAAAACATCATGTTATTCATATACCAGAAATGTTTGAAGCTACTGACTGAATGAAAAGAGCTGGCATCTCACTCTCTTTGAATCTTCTTTATCATGCTAAGAGGAGCAGGAAAAAGCAAAAAATTTCAGTATTGCACCTTGCAATGTGGAGATATTACTGTTTGTGCATTTACAATATTCATTGATTTTTGCCATTGAAAAACGTCCAGAAATGTTTGAAGCTACTGACTGAATGAAAGGAGCTGGCATCTCACTCTCTTTGAATCTTCTTTATCATGCTAGGATTAGCAGGAAAAAGCAAAAAATTTCAGAATTGCACCTTGCAATGTGGAGATATTACTGTTTGTGCATTTACAATATTCATTGATTTTTGCCATTGAAAAACGTCCAGAAATGTTTGAAGCTACTGACTGAATGAAAGGAGCTGGCATCTCACTCTCTTTGAGTCTTCTTTATCATGCTAGGATTAGCAGGAAAAAGCAAAAAATTTCAGAATTGCACCTTGCAATGTGGAGATATTACTGTTTGTGCATTTACAATATTCATTGATTTTTGCCATTGAAAAACGTCCAGAAATGTTTGAAGCTACTGACTGAATGAAAAGAGCTGGCATCTCACTCTCTTTGAATCTTCTTTATCATGCTAAGAGGAGCAGGAAAAAGCAAAAAATTTCAGAATTGCACCTTGCAATGCGGAGAAATTACTGTTTGTGCATTTACAATACTCATTGATTTTTGCCATTGAAAAACATCATGTTATTCATATACCAGAAATGTTTGAAGCTACTGACTGAATGAAAAGAGCTGGCATCTCACTCTCTTTGAATCTTCTTTATCATGCTAAGAGGAGCAGGAAAAAGCAAAAAATTTCAGAATTGCACCTTGCAATGTGGAGATATTACTGTTTGTGCATTTACAATATTCATTGATTTTTGCCATTGAAAAACATCATGTTATTCATATACCAGAAATGTTTGAAGCTACTGACTGAATGAAAGGAGCTGGCATCTCACTCTCTTTGAATCTTCTTTATCATGCTAGGATTAGCAGGAAAAAGCAAAAAATTTCAGAATTGCACCTTGCAATGCGGAGAAATTATTGTTTGTGCATTTACAATATTCATTGATTTTTGCCATTGAAAAACATCGCTATTCATATACCAGAAATGTTTGAAGCTACTGACTGAATGAAAGGAGCTGGCATCTCACTCTCTTTGAATCTTCTTTATCATGCTAGGATTAGCAGGAAAAAGCAAAAAATTTCAGAATTGCACCTTGCAATGTGGAGATATTACTGTTTGTGCATTTACAATATTCATTGATTTTTGCCATTGAAAAACGTCCAGAAATGTTTGAAGCTACTGACTGAATGAAAGGAGCTGGCATCTCACTCTCTTTGAATCTTCTTTATCATGCTAGGATTAGCAGGAAAAAGCAAAAAATTTCAGAATTGCACCTTGCAATGTGGAGATATTACTGTTTGTGCATTTACAATATTCATTGATTTTTGCCATTGAAAAACGTCCAGAAATGTTTGAAGCTACTGACTGAATGAAAGGAGCTGCATCTCACTCTCTTTGAATCTTCTTTATCATGCTAGGATTAGCAGGAAAAAGTAAAAAATTTCAGAATTGCACCTTGCAATGTGGAGATATTACTGTTTGTGCATTTACAATATTCATTGATTTTTGCCATTGAAAAACGTCCAGAAATGTTTGAAGCTACTGACTGAATGAAAGAAGCTGGCATCTCACTCTCTTTGAATCTTGTTTATCATGCTAGGATTAGCAGGAAAAAGCAAAAAATTTCAGAATTGCACCTTGCAATGCGGAGAAATTACTCTTTGTGCATTTACAATATTCATTGATTTTTGCCATTGAAAAACATCATGTTATTCATATACCAGAAATGTTTGAAGCTACTGACTGAATGAAAAGAGCTGGCATCTCACTCTCTTTGAATCTTCTTTATCATGCTAAGAGGAGCAGGAAAAAGCAAAAAATTTCAGAATTGCACCTTGCAATGTGGAGATATTACTGTTTGTGCATTTACAATATTCATTGATTTTTGCCATTGAAAAACGTCCAGAAATGTTTGAAGCTACTGACTGAATGAAAGGAGCTGGCATCTCACTCTCTTTGAATCTTCTTTATCATGCTAGGATTAGCAGGAAAAAGCAAAAAATTTCAGAATTGCACCTTGCAATGCGGAGAAATTACTGTTTGTGCATTTACAATATTCATTGATTTTTGCCATTGAAAAACATCATGTTATTCATATACCAGAAATGTTTGAAGCTACTGACTGAATGAAAAGAGCTGGCATCTCACTCTCTTTGAATGTTCTTTATCAAGCTAAGAGGAGCAGGAAAAAGCAAAAAATTTCAGAATTGCACCTTGCAATGTGGAGATATTACTGTTTGTGCATTTACAATATTCATTGATTTTTGCCATTGAAAAACATCATGTTATTCATATACCAGAAATGTTTGAAGCTTCTGACTGAATGAAAGGAGCTGGCATCTCACTCTCTTTGAATCTTCTTTATCATGCTAGGATTAGCAGGAAAAAGCAAAAAATTTCAGAATTGCACCTTGCAATGCGGAGAAATTATTGTTTGTGCATTTACAATATTCATTGATTTTTGCCATTGAAAAACATCGCTATTCATATACCAGAAATGTTTGAAGCTACTGACTGAATGAAAGGAGCTGGCATCTCACTCTCTTTGAATCTTCTTTATCATGCTAGGATTAGCAGGAAAAAGCAAAAAATTTCAGAATTGCACCTTGCAATGTGGAGATATTACTGTTTGTGCATTTACAATATTCATTGATTTTTGCCATTGAAAAACGTCCAGAAATGTTTGAAGCTACTGACTGAATGAAAGGAGCTGGCATCTCACTCTCTTTGAATCTTCTTTATCATGCTAGGATTAGCAGGAAAAAGCAAAAAATTTCAGAATTGCACCTCGCAATGTGGAGATATTACTGTTTGTGCATTTACAATATTCATTGATTTTTGCCATTGAAAAACGTCCAGAAATGTTTGAAGCTACTGACTGAATGAAAGGAGCTGCATCTCACTCTCTTTGAATCTTCTTTATCATGCTAGGATTAGCAGGAAAAAGTAAAAAATTTCAGAATTGCACCTTGCAATGTGGAGATATTACTGTTTGTGCATTTACAATATTCATTGATTTTTGCCATTGAAAAACGTCCAGAAATGTTTGAAGCTACTGACTGAATGAAAGAACCTGGCATCTCACTCTCTTTGAATCTTGTTTATCATGCTAGGATTAGCAGGAAAAAGCAAAAAATTTCAGAATTGCACCTTGCAATGCGGAGAAATTACTCTTTGTGCATTTACAATATTCATTGATTTTTGCCATTGAAAAACATCATGTTATTCATATACCAGAAATGTTTGAAGCTACTGACTGAATGAAAAGAGCTGGCATCTCACTCTCTTTGAATCTTCTTTATCATGCTAAGAGGAGCAGGAAAAAGCAAAAAATTTCAGAATTGCACCTTGCAATGTGGAGATATTACTGTTTGTGCATTTACAATATTCATTGATTTTTGCCATTGAAAAACGTCCAGAAATGTTTGAAGCTACTGACTGAATGAAAGGAGCTGGCATCTCACTCTCTTTGAATCTTCTTTATCATGCTAGGATTAGCAGGAAAAAGCAAAAAATTTCAGAATTGCACCTTGCAATGCGGAGAAATTACTGTTTGTGCATTTACAATATTCATTGATTTTTGCCATTGAAAAACATCATGTTATTCATATACCAGAAATGTTTGAAGCTACTGACTGAATGAAAAGAGCTGGCATCTCACTCTCTTTGAATGTTCTTTATCAAGCTAAGAGGAGCAGGAAAAAGCAAAAAATTTCAGAATTGCACCTTGCAATGTGGAGATATTACTGTTTGTGCATTTACAATATTCATTGATTTTTGCCATTGAAAAACGTCCAGAAATGTTTGAAGTTACTGACTGAATGAAAGGAGCTGGCATCTCACTCTCTTTGAATCTTCTTTATCATGCTAGGATTAGCAGGAAAAAGCAAAAAATTTCAGAATTGCACCTTGAAGTGCGGAGAAATTACTGTTTGTGCATTTACAATATTCATTGATTTTTGCCATTGAAAAACATCATGTTATTCATATACCAGAAATGTTTGAAGCTACTGACTGAATGAAAAGAGCTGGCATCTCACTCTCTTTGAATCTTCTTTATCATGCGAGGATTAGCAGGAAAAAGCAAAAAATTTCAGAATTGCACCTTGCAATGCGGAGAAATTACTGTTTGTGCATTTACAATATTCATTGATTTTTGCCATTGAAAAACATCATGTTATTCATATACCAGAAAGGTTTGAAGCTACTGACTGAATGAAAAGAGCTGGCATCTCACTCTCTTTGAATCTTCTTTATCATGCTAAGAGGAGCAGGAAAAAGCAAAAAATTTCAGAATTGCACCTTGCAATGTGGAGATATTACTGTTTGTGCATTTACAATATTCATTGATTTTTGCCATTGAAAAACGTCCAGAAATGTTTGAAGCTACTGACTGAATGAAAGGAGCTGGCATCTCACTCTCTTTGAATCTTCTTTATCATGCTAGGATAAGCAGGAAAAAGCAAAAAATTTCAGAATTGCACCTTGCAATGTGGAGATATTACTGTTTGTGCATTTACAATATTCATTGATTTTTGCCATTGAAAAACATCATGTTATTCATATACCAGAAATGTTTGAAGCTATTGACTGAATGAAAAGAGCTGGCATCTCACTCTCTTTGAATCTTCTTTATCATGCTAAGAGGAGCAGGAAAAAGCAAAAAAATTCAGAATTGCAACTTGCAATGTGGAGATATTACTGTTTGTGCATTTACAATATTCATTGATTTTTGCCATTGAAAAACGTCCAGAAATGTTTGAAGCTACTGACTGAATGAAAGGAGCTGGCATCTCACTCTCTTTGAATCTTCTTTATCATGCTAGGATTAGCAGGAAAAAGCAAAAAATTTCAGAATTGCACCTTGCAATGTGGAGAAATTACTGTTTGTGCATTTACAATATTCATTGATTTTTGCCATTGAAAAACATCATGTTATTCATATACCAGAAATGTTTGAAGCTACTGACTGAATGAAAGGAGCTGGCATCTCACTCTCTTTGAATCTTCTTTATCATGCTAGGATTAGCAGGAAAAAGCAAAAAATTTCAGAATTGCACCTTGCAATGCGGAGAAATTACTGTTTGTGCATTTACAATATTCATTGATTTTTGCCATTGAAAAACATCATGTTATTCATATACCAGAATGGTTTGAAGCTACTGACTGAATGAAAAGAGCTGGCATCTCACGCTCTTTGAATCTTCTTTATCATGCTAAGAGGAGCAGGAAAAAGCAAAAAATTTCAGAATTGCACCTTGCAATGTGGAGATATTACTGTTTGTGCATTTACAATATTCATTGATTTTTGCCATTGAAAAACGTCCAGAAATGTTTGAAGTTACTGACTGAATGAAAGGAGCTGGCATCTCACTCTCTTTGAATCTTCTTTATCATGCTAGGATTAGCAGGAAAAAGCAAAAAATTTCAGAATTGCACCTTGAAATGCGGAGAAATTACTGTTTGTGCATTTACAATATTCATTGATTTTTGCCATTGAAAAACATCATGTTATTCATATACCAGAAATGTTTGAAGCTACTGACTGAATGAAAAGAGCTGGCATCTCACTCTCTTTGAATGTTCTTTATCATGCTAAGAGGAGCAGGAAAAAGCAAAAAATTTCAGAATTGCACCTTGCAATGTGGAGATATTACTGTTTGTGCATTTACAATATTCATTGATTTTTGCCATTGAAAAACGTCCAGAAATGTTTGAAGCTACTGACTGAATGAAAGGAGCTGGCATCTCACTCTCTTTGAATCTTCTTTATCATGCTAGGATAAGCAGGAAAAAGCAAAAAATTTCAGAATTGCACCTTGCAATGTGGAGATATTACTGTTTGTACATTTACAATATTCATTGATTTTTGCCTTTGAAAAACATCGTTATTCATATTCCAGAAATGTTTGAAGCTACTGACTGAATGAAAGGAGCTGGCATCTCACTCTCTTTGAATCTTCTTTATCATGCTAGGATTAGCAGGAAAAAGCAAAAAATTTCAGAATTGCACCTTGCAATGTGGAGATATTACTGTTTGTGCATTTACAATATTCATTGATTTTTGCCATTGAAAAATGTCCAGAAATGTTTGAAGCTACTGACTGAATGAAAGGAGCTGGCATCTCACTCTCTTTGAATCTTCTTTATCATGCTAGGATTAGCAGGAAAAAGCAAAAAATTTCAGAATTGCACCTTGCAATGTGGAGATATTACTGTTTGTGCATTTACAATATTCATTGATTTTTGCCATTGAAAAACGTCCAGAAATGTTTGAAGCTACTGACTGAATGAAAGGAGCTGGCATCTCACTCTCTTTGAATCTTCTTTATCATGCTAGGATTAGCAGGAAAAAGCAAAAAATTTCAGAATTGCACCTTGAAATGCGGAGAAATTACTGTTTGTGCATTTACAATATTCATTGATTTTTGCCATTGAAAAACATCATGTTATTCATATACCAGAAATGTTTGAAGCTACTGACTGAATGAAAAGAGCTGGCATCTCACTCTCTTTGAATGTTCTTTATCATGCTAAGAGGAGCAGGAAAAAGCAAAAAATTTCAGAATTGCACCTTGCAATGTGGAGATATTACTGTTTGTGCATTTACAATATTCATTGATTTTTGCCATTGAAAAACGTCCAGAAATGTTTGAAGCTACTGACTGAATGAAAGGAGCTGGCATCTCACTCTCTTTGAATCTTCTTTATCATGCTAGGATAAGCAGGAAAAAGCAAAAAATTTCAGAATTGCACCTTGCAATGTGGAGATATTACTGTTTGTGCATTTACAATATTCATTGATTTTTGCCTTTGAAAAACATCGTTATTCATATTCCAGAAATGTTTGAAGCTACTGACTGAATGAAAGGAGCTGGCATCTCACTCTCTTTGAATCTTCTTTATCATGCTAGGATTAGCAGGAAAAAGCAAAAAATTTCAGAATTGCACCTTGCAATGTGGAGATATTACTGTTTGTGCATTTACAATATTCATTGATTTTTGCCATTGAAAAACGTCCAGAAATGTTTGAAGCTACTGACTGAATGAAAGGAGCTGGCATCTCACTCTCTTTGAATCTTCTTTATCATGCTAGGATTAGCAGGAAAAAGCAAAAAATTTCAGAATTGCACCTTGCAATGTGGAGATATTACTGTTTGTGCATTTACAATATTCATTGATTTTTGCCATTGAAAAACGTCCAGAAATGTTTGAAGCTACTGACTGAATGAAAGGAGCTGGCATCTCACTCTCTTTGAATCTTCTTTATCATGCTAGGATTAGCAGGAAAAAGCAAAAAATTTCAGAATTGCACCTTGCAATGTGGAGATATTACTGTTTGTGCATTTACAATATTCATTGATTTTTGCCATTGAAAAACGTCCAGAAATGTTTGAAGCTACTGACTGAATGAAAGGAGCTGGCATCTCACTCTCTTTGAATCTTCTTTATCATGCTAGGATTAGCAGGAAAAAGCAAAAAATTTCAGAATTGCACCTTGCAATGCGGAGAAATTACTGTTTGTGCATTCACAATAGTCATTGATTTTTGCCATTGAAAAACATCATGTTATTCATATACCAGAAATGTTTGAAGCTACTGACTGAATGAAAAGAGCTGGCATCTCACTCTCTTTGAATCTTCTTTATCATGCTAAGAGGAGCAGGAAAAAGCAAAAAATTTCAGTATTGCACCTTGCAATGTGGAGATATTACTGTTTGTGCATTTACAATATTCATTGATTTTTGCCATTGAAAAACGTCCAGAAATGTTTGAAGCTACTGACTGAATGAAAGGAGCTGGCATCTCACTCTCTTTGAATCTTCTTTATCATGCTAGGATTAGCAGGAAAAAGCAAAAAATTTCAGAATTGCACCTTGCAATGTGGAGATATTACTGTTTGTGCATTTACAATATTCATTGATTTTTGCCATTGAAAAACGTCCAGAAATGTTTGAAGCTACTGACTGAATGAAAGGAGCTGGCATCTCACTCTCTTTGAGTCTTCTTTATCATGCTAGGATTAGCAGGAAAAAGCAAAAAATTTCAGAATTGCACCTTGCAATGTGGAGATATTACTGTTTGTGCATTTACAATATTCATTGATTTTTGCCATTGAAAAACGTCCAGAAATGTTTGAAGCTACTGACTGAATGAAAAGAGCTGGCATCTCACTCTCTTTGAATCTTCTTTATCATGCTAAGAGGAGCAGGAAAAAGCAAAAAATTTCAGAATTGCACCTTGCAATGCGGAGAAATTACTGTTTGTGCATTTACAATACTCATTGATTTTTGCCATTGAAAAACATCATGTTATTCATATACCAGAAATGTTTGAAGCTACTGACTGAATGAAAAGAGCTGGCATCTCACTCTCTTTGAATCTTCTTTATCATGCTAAGAGGAGCAGGAAAAAGCAAAAAATTTCAGAATTGCACCTTGCAATGTGGAGATATTACTGTTTGTGCATTTACAATATTCATTGATTTTTGCCATTGAAAAACATCATGTTATTCATATACCAGAAATGTTTGAAGCTACTGACTGAATGAAAGGAGCTGGCATCTCACTCTCTTTGAATCTTCTTTATCATGCTAGGATTAGCAGGAAAAAGCAAAAAATTTCAGAATTGCACCTTGCAATGCGGAGAAATTATTGTTTGTGCATTTACAATATTCATTGATTTTTGCCATTGAAAAACATCGCTATTCATATACCAGAAATGTTTGAAGCTACTGACTGAATGAAAGGAGCTGGCATCTCACTCTCTTTGAATCTTCTTTATCATGCTAGGATTAGCAGGAAAAAGCAAAAAATTTCAGAATTGCACCTTGCAATGTGGAGATATTACTGTTTGTGCATTTACAATATTCATTGATTTTTGCCATTGAAAAACGTCCAGAAATGTTTGAAGCTACTGACTGAATGAAAGGAGCTGGCATCTCACTCTCTTTGAATCTTCTTTATCATGCTAGGATTAGCAGGAAAAAGCAAAAAATTTCAGAATTGCACCTTGCAATGTGGAGATATTACTGTTTGTGCATTTACAATATTCATTGATTTTTGCCATTGAAAAACGTCCAGAAATGTTTGAAGCTACTGACTGAATGAAAGGAGCTGGCATCTCACTCTCTTTGAATCTTCTTTATCATGCTAGGATTAGCAGGAAAAAGTAAAAAATTTCAGAATTGCACCTTGCAATGTGGAGATATTACTGTTTGTGCATTTACAATATTCATTGATTTTTGCCATTGAAAAACGTCCAGAAATGTTTGAAGCTACTGACTGAATGAAAGAAGCTGGCATCTCACTCTCTTTGAATCTTGTTTATCATGCTAGGATTAGCAGGAAAAAGCAAAAAATTTCAGAATTGCACCTTGCAATGCGGAGAAATTACTCTTTGTGCATTTACAATATTCATTGATTTTTGCCATTGAAAAACATCATGTTATTCATATACCAGAAATGTTTGAAGCTACTGACTGAATGAAAAGAGCTGGCATCTCACTCTCTTTGAATCTTCTTTATCATGCTAAGAGGAGCAGGAAAAAGCAAAAAATTTCAGAATTGCACCTTGCAATGTGGAGATATTACTGTTTGTGCATTTACAATATTCATTGATTTTTGCCATTGAAAAACGTCCAGAAATGTTTGAAGCTACTGACTGAATGAAAGGAGCTGGCATCTCACTCTCTTTGAATCTTCTTTATCATGCTAGCATTAGCAGGAAAAAGCAAAAAATTTCAGAATTGCACCTTGCAATGTGGAGATATTACTGTTTGTGCATTTACAATATTCATTGATTTTTGCCATTGAAAAACGTCCAGAAATGTTTGAAGCTACTGACTGAATGAAAGGAGCTGGCGTCTCAGTCTCTTTGAATCTTCTTTATCATGCTAGGATTAGCAGGAAAAAGCAAAAAATTTCAGAATTGCCCCTTGCATTGTGGAGATATTACTGTTTGTGCATTTACAATATTCATTGATTTTTGCCATTGAAAAACGTCCAGAAATGTTTGATGCTACTGACTGAATGAAAGGAGCTGGCATCTCACTCTCTTTGAATCTTCTTTATCATGCTAGGATTAGCAGGAAAAAGCAAAAAATTTCAGAATTGCACCTTGCAATGCGGAGAAATTACTGTTTGTGCATTTACAATATTCATTGATTTTTGCCATTGAAAAACATCCAGAAATGTTTGAAGCTACTGACTGAATGAAAGGAGCTGGCATCTCACTCTCTTTGAATCTTCTTTATCATGCTAGGATTAGCAGGAAAAAGCAAAAAATTTCAGAATTGCACCTTGCAATGCGGAGAAATTACTGTTTGTGCATTTACAATATTCATTGATTTTTGCCATTGAAAAACATCATGTTATTCATATACCAGAAATGTTTGAAGCTACTGACTGAATGAAAAGAGCTGGCATCTCACTCTCTTTGAATCTTCTTTATCATGCTAAGAGGAGCAGGAAAAAGCAAAAAATTTCAGAATTGCACCTTGCAATGTGGAGATATTACTGTTTGTGCATTTACAATATTCATTGATTTTTGCCATTGAAAAACGTCCAGAAATGTTTGAAGCTACTGACTGAATGAAAGGAGCTGGCATCTCACTCTCTTTGAATCTTCTTTATCATGCTAGGATTAGCAGGAAAAAGCAAAAAATTTCAAAATTGCACCTTGCAATGCGGAGAAATTACTGTTTGTGCATTTACAATATTCATTGATTTTTGCCATTGAAAAACATCATGTTATTCATATACCAGAAATGTTTGAAGCTACTGACTGAATGAAAATAGCTGGCATCTCACTCTCTTTGAATCTTCTTTATCATGCTAAGAGGAGCAGGAAAAAGCAAAAAATTTCAGAATTGCACCTTGCAATGTGGAGATATTACTGTTTGTGCATTTACAATATTCATTGATTTTTGCCATTGAAAAACGTCCAGAAATGTTTGAAGCTACTGACTGAATGAAAGGAGCTGGCATCTCACTCTCTTTGAATCTTCTTTATCATGCTAGGATTAGCAGGAAAAAGCAAAAAATTTCAGAATTGCACCTTGCAATGTGGAGATATTACTGTTTGTGCATTTACAATATTCATTGATTTTTGCCATTGAAAAACGTCCAGAAATGTTTGAAGCTACTGACTGAATGAAAGGAGCTGGCATCTCACTCTCTTTGAATCTTCTTTATCATGCTATGATTAGCAGGAAAAAGCAAAAAATTTCAGAATTGCACCTTGCAATGTGGAGATATTACTGTTTGTGCATTTACAATATTCATTGATTTTTGCAATTGAAAAACGTCCAGAAATGTTTGAAGCTACTGACTGAATGAAAGGAGCTGGCATCTCACTCTCTTTGAATCTTCTTTATCATGCTAGGATTAGCAGGAAAAAGCAAAAAATTTCAGAATTGCACCTTGCAATGCGGAGAAATTACTGTTTGTGCATTTACATTATTCATTGATTTTTGCCATTGAAAAACATCATGTTATTCATATACCAGAAATGTTTGAAGCTACTGACTGAATGAAAAGAGCTGGCATCTCACTCTCTTTGAATCTTCTTTATCATGCTAAGAGGAGCAGGAAAAAGCAAAAAATTTCAGAATTGCACCTTGCAATGTGGAGATATTACTGTTTGTGCATTTACAATATTCATTGATTTTTGCCATTGAAAAACGTCCAGAAATGTTTGAAGCTACTGACTGAATGAAAGGAGCTGGCATCTCACTCTCTTTGAATCTTCTTTATCATGCTAGGATTAGCAGGAAAAAGCAAAAAATTTCAGAATTGCACCTTGCAATGCGGAGAAATTACTGTTTGTGCATTTACAATATTCATTGATTTTTGCCATTGAAAAACATCATGTTATTCATATACCAGAAATGTTTGAAGCTACTGACTGAATGAAAAGAGCTGGCATCTCACTCTCTTTGAATCTTCTTTATCATGCTAAGAGGAGCAGGAAAAAGCAAAAAATTTCAGAATTGCACCTTGCAATGTGGAGATATTACTGTTTGTGCATTTACAATATTCATTGATTTTTGCCATTGAAAAACGTCCAGAAATGTTTGAAGCTACTGACTGAATGAAAGGAGCTGGCATCTCACTCTCTTTGAATCTTCTTTATCATGCTAGGATTAGCAGGAAAAAGCAAAAAATTTCAGAATTGCACCTTGCAATGCGGAGAAATTACTGTTTGTGCATTTACAATATTCATTGATTTTTGCCATTGAAAAACATCATGTTATTCATATACCAGAAATGTTTGAAGCTACTGACTGAATGAAAAGAGCTGGCATCTCACTCTCTTTGAATGTTCTTTATCATGCTAAGAGGAGCAGGAAAAAGCAAAAAATTTCAGAATTGCACCTTGCAATGTGGAGATATTACTGTTTGTGCATTTACAATATTCATTGATTTTTGCCATTGAAAAACATCCAGAAATGTTTGAAGCTACTGACTGAATGAAAGGAGCTGGCATCTCACTCTCTTTGAATCTTCTTTATCATGCTAGGATTAGCAGGAAAAAGCAAAAAATTTCAGAATTGCACCTTGCAATGTGGAGATATTACTGTTTGTGCATTTACAATATTCATTGATTTTTGCCATTGAAAAACGTCCAGAAATGTTTGAAGCTACTGACTGAATGAAAGGAGCTGGCATCTCACTCTCTTTGAATCTTCTTTATCATGCTAGGATTAGCAGGAAAAAGCAAAAAATTTGCAGAATTGCACCTTGCAATGTGGAGATATTACTGTTTGTGCATTTACAATATTCATTGATTTTTGCCATTGAAAAACGTCGAGAAATGTTTGAAGCTACTGACTGAATGAAAGGAGCTGGCATCTCACTCTCTTTGAATCTTCTTTATCATGCTAGGATTAGCAGGAAAAAGCAAAAAATTTCAGAATTGCATCTTGCAATGTGGAGATATTACTGTTTTTGCATTTACAATATTTATTGATTTTTGCCATTGAAAAACGTCCAGAAATGTTTGAAGCTACTGACTGAATGAAAGGAGCTGGCATCTCACTCTCTTTGAATCTTCTTTATCATGCTAGGATTAGCAGGAAAAAGCAAAAAATTTCAGAATTGCACCTTGCAATGTGGAGATATTACTGTTTGTGCATTTACAATATTCATTGATTTTTGCCATTGAAAAACGTCCAGAAATGTTTGAAGCTACTGACTGAAGGAAAGGAGCTGGCATCTCACTCTCTTTGAATCTTCTTTATCATGCTAGTATTAACAGGAAAAAGCAAAAAATTTCAGAATTGCACCTTGCAATGCGGAGAAATTACTGTTTTTGCATTTACAATATTCATTGATTTTTACCATTGAAAAACATCATGTTATTCATATACCAGAAATGTTTGAAGCTAGTGACTGAATGAAAAGATCTGGCATCTCACTCTCTTTGAATCTTCTTTATCATGCTAAGAGGAGCAGGAAAAAGCAAAAAAATTCAGAATTGCCCCTTGCAATGTGGAGATATTACTGTTTGTGCATTTACAATATTCATTGATTTTTGCCATTGAAAAACGTCCAGAAATGTTTGAAGCTACTGACTGAATGAAAGGAGCTGGCATCTCACTCTCTTTGAATCTTCTTTATCATGCTAGGATTAGCAGGAAAAAGCAAAAAATTTCAGAATTGCACCTTGCAATGTTGAGATATTACTGTTTGTGCATTTACAATATTCATTGATTTTTGCCATTGAAAAACATCCAGAAATGTTTGAAGCTACTGACTGAATGAAAGGAGCTGGCATCTCACTCTCTTTGAATCTTCTTTATCATGCTAGGATTAGCAGGAAAAAGCAAAAAATTTCAGAATTGCACCTTGCAATGCGGAGAAATTACTGTTTGTGAATTTACAATATTCATTGATTTTTGCCATTGAAAAACATCATGTTATTCATATACCAGAAATGTTTGAAGCTACTGACTGAATGAAAAGAGCTGGCATCTCACTCTCTTTGAATCTTCTTTATCATGCTAAGAGGAGCAGGAAAAAGCAAAAAATTTCAGAATTGCACCTTGCAATGTGGAGATATTACTGTTTGTGCATTTACAATATTCATTGATTTTTGCCATTGAAAAACGTCCAGAAATGTTTGAAGCTACTGACTGAATGAAAGGAGCTGGCATCTCACTCTCTTTGAATCTTCTTTATCATGCTAGGATTAGCAGGAAAAAGCAAAAAATTTCAGAATTGCACCTTGCAATGCGGAGAAATTACTGTTTGTGCATTTACAATATTCATTGATTTTTGCCATTGAAAAACATCATGTTATTCATATACCAGAAATGTTTGAAGCTACTGACTGAATGAAAAGAGCTGGCATCTCACTCTCTTTGAATCTTCTTTATCATGCTAAGAGGAGCAGGAAAAAGCAAAAAATTTCAGAATTGCACCTTGCAATGTGGAGATATTACTGTTTGTGCATTTACAATATTCATTGATTTTTGCCATTGAAAAACGTCCAGAAATGTTTGAAGCTACTGACTGAATGAAAGGAGCTGGCATCTCACTCTCTTTGAATCTTCTTTATCATGCTAGGATTAGCAGGAAAAAGCAAAAAATTTGCAGAATTGCACCTTGCAATGTGGAGATATTACTGTTTGTGCATTTACAATATTCATTGATTTTTGCCATTGAAAAACGTCGAGAAATGTTTGAAGCTACTGACTGAATGAAAGGAGCTGGCATCTCACTCTCTTTGAATCTTCTTTATCATGCTAGGATTAGCAGGAAAAAGCAAAAAATTTCAGAATTGCACCTTGCAATGTGGAGATATTACTGTTTTTGCATTTACAATATTTATTGATTTTTGCCATTGAAAAACGTCTAGAAATGTTTGAAGCTACTGACTGAATGAAAGGAGCTGGCATCTCACTCTCTTTGAATCTTCTTTATCATGCTAGGATTAGCAGGAAAAAGCAAAAAATTTCAGAATTGCACCTTGCAATGTGGAGATATTACTGTTTGTGCATTTACAATATTCATTGATTTTTGCCATTGAAAAACGTCCAGAAATGTTTGAAGCTACTGACTGAAGGAAAGGAGCTGGCATCTCACTCTCTTTGAATCTTCTTTATCATGCTAGTATTAGCAGGAAAAAGCAAAAAATTTCAGAATTGCACCTTGCAATGCGGAGAAATTACTGTTTTTGCATTTACAATATTCATTGATTTTTACCATTGAAAAACATCATGTTATTCATATACCAGAAATGTTTGAAGCTACTGACTGAATGAAAAGATCTGGCATCTCACTCTCTTTGAATCTTCTTTATCATGCTAAGAGGAGCAGGAAAAAGCAAAAAAATTCAGAATTGCCCCTTGCAATGTGGAGATATTACTGTTTGTGCATTTACAATATTCATTGATTTTTGCCATTGAAAAACGTCCAGAAATGTTTGAAGCTACTGACTGAATGAAAGGAGCTGGCATCTCACTCTCTTTGAATCTTCTTTATCATGCTAGGATTAGCAGGAAAAAGCAAAAAATTTCAGAATTGCACCTTGCAATGTGGAGATATTACTGTTTGTGCATTTACAATATTCATTGATTTTTGCCATTGAAAAACGTCCAGAAATGTTTGAAGCTACTGACTGAATGAAAGGAGCTGGCATCTCACTCTCTTTGAATCTTCTTTATCATGCTAGGATTAGCAGGAAAAAGCAAAAAATTTCAGAATTGCACCTTGCAATGCGGAGAAATTACTGTTTGTGAATTTACAATATTCATTGATTTTTGCCATTGAAAAACATCATGTTATTCATATACCAGAAATGTTGGAAGCTACTGACTGAATGAAAGGAGCTGGCATCTCACTCTCTTTGAATCTTCTTTATCATGCTAAGAGGAGCAGGAAAAAGCAAAAAATTTCAGAATTGCACCTTGCAATGTGGAGATATTACTGTTTGTGCATTTACAATATTCATTGATTTTTGCCATTGAAAAACGTCCAGAAATGTTTGAAGCTACTGACTGAATGAAAGGAGCTGGCATCTCACTCTCTTAGAATCTTCTTTATCATGCTAGGATTAGCAGGAAAAAGCAAAAAATTTCAGAATTGCACCTTGCAATGCGGAGAAATTACTGTTTGTGCATTTACAATATTCATTGATTTTTGCCTTTGAAAAACATCATGTTATTCATATACCAGAAATGTTTGAAGCTACTGACTGAATGAAAGGAGCTGGCATCTTACTCTCTTTGAATCTTCTTTATCATGCTAAGAGGAGCAGGAAAAAGCAAAAAATTTCAGAATTGCACCTTGCAATGTGGAGATATTACTGTTTGTGCATTTACAATATTCATTGATTTTTGCCATTGAAAAACGTCCAGAAATGTTTGAAGCTACTGACTGAATGAAAGGAGCTGGCATCTCACTCTCTTTGAATCTTCTTTATCATGCTAGGATTAGCAGGAAAAAGCAAAAAATTTCAGAATTGCACCTTGCAATGCGGAGAAATTACTGTTTGTGCATTTACAATATTCATTGATTTTTGCCATTGAAAAACATCATGTTATTCATATACCAGAAATGTTTGAAGCTACTGACTGAATGAAAAGAGCTGGCATCTCACTCTCTTTGAATCTTCTTTATCATGCTAAGAGGAGCAGGAAAAAGCAAAAAATTTCAGAATTGCACCTTGCAATGTGGAGATATTACTGTTTGTGCATTTACAATATTCATTGATTTTTGCCATTGAAAAACGTCCAGAAATGTTTGAAGCTACTGACTGAATGAAAGGAGCTGGCATCTCACTCTCTTTGAATCTTCTTTATCATGCTAGGATTAGCAGGAAAAAGCAAAAAATTTGCAGAATTGCACCTTGCAATGTGGAGATATTACTGTTTGTGCATTTACAATATTCATTGATTTTTGCCATTGAAAAACGTCGAGAAATGTTTGAAGCTACTGACTGAATGAAAGGAGCTGGCATCTCACTCTCTTTGAATCTTCTTTATCATGCTAGGATTAGCAGGAAAAAGCAAAAAATTTCAGAATTGCACCTTGCAATGTGGAGATATTACTGTTTTTGCATTTACAATATTTATTGATTTTTGCCATTGAAAAACGTCTAGAAATGTTTGAAGCTACTGACTGAATGAAAGGAGCTGGCATCTCACTCTCTTTGAATCTTCTTTATCATGCTAGGATTAGCAGGAAAAAGCAAAAAATTTCAGAATTGCACCTTGCAATGTGGAGATATTACTGTTTGTGCATTTACAATATTCATTGATTTTTGCCATTGAAAAACGTCCAGAAATGTTTGAAGCTACTGACTGAAGGAAAGGAGCTGGCATCTCACTCTCTTTGAATCTTCTTTATCATGCTAGTATTAGCAGGAAAAAGCAAAAAATTTCAGAATTGCACCTTGCAATGCGGAGAAATTACTGTTTTTGCATTTACAATATTCATTGATTTTTACCATTGAAAAACATCATGTTATTCATATACCAGAAATGTTTGAAGCTACTGACTGAATGAAAAGATCTGGCATCTCACTCTCTTTGAATCTTCTTTATCATGCTAAGAGGAGCAGGAAAAAGCAAAAAAATTCAGAATTGCCCCTTGCAATGTGGAGATATTACTGTTTGTGCATTTACAATATTCATTGATTTTTGCCATTGAAAAACGTCCAGAAATGTTTGAAGCTACTGACTGAATGAAAGGAGCTGGCATCTCACTCTCTTTGAATCTTCTTTATCATGCTAGGATTAGCAGGAAAAAGCAAAAAATTTCAGAATTGCACCTTGCAATGTGGAGATATTACTGTTTGTGCATTTACAATATTCATTGATTTTTGCCATTGAAAAACGTCCAGAAATGTTTGAAGCTACTGACTGAATGAAAGGAGCTGGCATCTCACTCTCTTTGAATCTTCTTTATCATGCTAGGATTAGCAGGAAAAAGCAAAAAATTTCAGAATTGCACCTTGCAATGCGGAGAAATTACTGTTTGTGAATTTACAATATTCATTGATTTTTGCCATTGAAAAACATCATGTTATTCATATACCAGAAATGTTGGAAGCTACTGACTGAATGAAAGGAGCTGGCATCTCACTCTCTTTGAATCTTCTTTATCATGCTAAGAGGAGCAGGAAAAAGCAAAAAATTTCAGAATTGCACCTTGCAATGTGGAGATATTACTGTTTGTGCATTTACAATATTCATTGATTTTTGCCATTGAAAAACGTCCAGAAATGTTTGAAGCTACTGACTGAATGAAAGGAGCTGGCATCTCACTCTCTTAGAATCTTCTTTATCATGCTAGGATTAGCAGGAAAAAGCAAAAAATTTCAGAATTGCACCTTGCAATGCGGAGAAATTACTGTTTGTGCATTTACAATATTCATTGATTTTTGCCTTTGAAAAACATCATGTTATTCATATACCAGAAATGTTTGAAGCTACTGACTGAATGAAAGGAGCTGGCATCTTACTCTCTTTGAATCTTCTTTATCATGCTAAGAGGAGCAGGAAAAAGCAAAAAATTTCAGAATTGCACCTTGCAATGTGGAGATATTACTGTTTGTGCATTTACAATATTCATTGATTTTTGCCATTGAAAAACGTCCAGAAATGTTTGAAGCTACTGACTGAATGAAAGGAGCTGGCATCTCACTCTCTTTGAATCTTCTTTATCATGCTAGGATTAGCAGGAAAAAGCAAAAAATTTCAGAATTGCACCTTGCAATGCGGAGAAATTACTGTTTGTGCATTTACAATATTCATTGATTTTTGCCATTGAAAAACATCATGTTATTCATATACCAGAAATGTTTGAAGCTACTGACTGAATGAAAAGAGCTGGCATCTCACTCTCTTTGAATCTTCTTTATCATGCTAAGAGGAGCAGGAAAAAGCAAAAAATTTCAGAATTGCACCTTGCAATGTGGAGATATTACTGTTTGTGCATTTACAATATTCATTGATTTTTGCCATTGAAAAACGTCCAGAAATGTTTGAAGCTACTGACTGAATGAAAGGAGCTGGCATCTCACTCTCTTTGAATCTTCTTTATCATGCTAGGATTAGCAGGAAAAAGCAAAAAATTTCAGAATTGCACCTTGCAATGCGGAGAAATTACTGTTTGTGCATTTACAATATTCATTGATTTTTGCCATTGAAAAACATCATGTTATTCATATACCAGAAATGTTTGAAGCTACTGACTGAATGAAAAGAGCTGGCATCTCACTCTCTTTGAATCTTCTTTATCATGCTAAGAGGAGCAGGAAAAAGCAAAAAATTTCAGAATTGCACCTTGCAATGTGGAGATATTACTGTTTGTGCATTTACAATATTCATTGATTTTTGCCATTGAAAAACGTCCAGAAATGTTTGAAGCTACTGACTGAATGAAAGGAGCTGGCATCTCACTCTCTTTGAATCTTCTTTATCATGCTAGGATTAGCAGGAAAAAGCAAAAAATTTCAGAATTGCACCTTGCAATGTGGAGATATTACTGTTTGTGCATTTACAATATTCATTGATTTTTGCCATTGAAAAACGTCCAGAAATGTTTGAAGCTACTGACTGAATGAAAGGAGCTGGCATCTCACTCTCTTTGAATCTTCTTTATCATGCTAGTATTAGCAGGAAAAAGCAAAAAATTTCAGAATTGCACCTTGCAATGCGGAGAAATTACTGTTTTTGCATTTACAATATTCATTGATTTTTACCATTGAAAAACATCATGTTATTCATATACCAGAAATGTTTGAAGCAACTGACTGAATGAAAAGATCTGGCATCTCACTCTCTTTGAATCTTCTTTATCATGCTAATCGGAGCAGGAAAAAGCAAAAAAATTCAGAATTGCCCCTTGCAATGTGGAGATATTACTGTTTGTGCATTTACAATATTCATTGATTTTTGCCATTGAAAAACGTCCAGAAATGTTTGAAGCTACTGACTGAATGAAAGGAGCTGGCATCTCACTCTCTTTGAATCTTCTTTATCATGCTAGGATTAGCAGGAAAAAGCAAAAAATTTCAGAATTGCACCTTGCAATGTGGAGATATTACTGTTTGTGCATTTACAATATTCATTGATTTTTGCCATTGAAAAACGTCCAGAAATGTTTGAAGCTACTGACTGAATGAAAGGAGCTGGCATCTCACTCTCTTTGAATCTTCTTTATCATGCTAGGATTAGCAGGAAAAAGCAAAAAATTTCAGAATTGCACCTTGCAATGCGGAGAAATTACTGTTTGTGAATTTACAATATTCATTGATTTTTGCCATTGAAAAACATCATGTTATTCATATACCAGAAATGTTTGAAGCTACTGACTGAATGAAAGGAGCTGGCATCTCACTCTCTTTGAATCTTCTTTATCATGCTAAGAGGAGCAGGAAAAAGCAAAAAATTTCAGAATTGCACCTTGCAATGTGGAGATATTACTGTTTGTGCATTTACAATATTCATTGATTTTTGCCATTGAAAAACGTCCAGAAATGTTTGAAGCTACTGACTGAATGAAAGGAGCTGGCATCTCACTCTCTTAGAATCTTCTTTATCATGCTAGGATTAGCAGGAAAAAGCAAAAAATTTCAGAATTGCACCTTGCAATGCGGAGAAATTACTGTTTGTGCATTTACAATATTCATTGATTTTTGCCTTTGAAAAACATCATGTTATTCATATACCAGAAATGTTTGAAGCTACTGACTGAATGAAAGGAGCTGGCATCTTACTCTCTTTGAATCTTCTTTATCATGCTAAGAGGAGCAGGAAAAAGCAAAAAATTTCAGAATTGCACCTTGCAATGTGGAGATATTACTGTTTGTGCATTTACAATATTCATTGATTTTTGCCATTGAAAAACGTCCAGAAATGTTTGAAGCTACTGACTGAATGAAAGGAGCTGGCATCTCACTCTCTTTGAATCTTCTTTATCATGCTAGGATTAGCAGGAAAAAGCAAAAAATTTCAGAATTGCACCTTGCAATGCGGAGAAATTACTGTTTGTGCATTTACAATATTCATTGATTTTTGCCATTGAAAAACATCATGTTATTCATATACCAGAAATGTTTGAAGCTACTGACTGAATGAAAAGAGCTGGCATCTCACTCTCTTTGAATCTTCTTTATCATGCTAAGAGGAGCAGGAAAAAGCAAAAAATTTCAGAATTGCACCTTGCAATGTGGAGATATTACTGTTTGTGCATTTACAATATTCATTGATTTTTGCCATTGAAAAACGTCCAGAAATGTTTGAAGCTACTGACTGAATGAAAGGAGCTGGCATCTCACTCTCTTTGAATCTTCTTTATCATGCTAGGATTAGCAGGAAAAAGCAAAAAATTTCAGAATTGCACCTTGCAATGCGGAGAAATTACTGTTTGTGCATTTACAATATTCATTGATTTTTGCCATTGAAAAACATCATGTTATTCATATACCAGAAATGTTTGAAGCTACTGACTGAATGAAAAGAGCTGGCATCTCACTCTCTTTGAATCTTCTTTATCATGCTAAGAGGAGCAGGAAAAAGCAAAAAATTTCAGAATTGCACCTTGCAATGTGGAGATATTACTGTTTGTGCATTTACAATATTCATTGATTTTTGCCATTGAAAAACGTCCAGAAATGTTTGAAGCTACTGACTGAATGAAAGGAGCTGGCATCTCACTCTCTTTTAATCTTCTTTATCATGCTAGGATTAGCAGGAAAAAGCAAAAAATTTCAGAATTGCAACTTGCAATGTGGAGATATTACTGTTTGTGCATTTACAATATTCATTGATTTTTGCCATTGAAAAACATCCAGAAATGTTTGAAGCTACTGACTGAATGAAAGGAGCTGGCATCTCACTCTCTTTGAATCTTCTTTATCATGCTAGGATTAGCAGGAAAAAGCAAAAAATTTCAGAATTGCACCTTGCAATGTGGAGATATTACTGTTTGTGCATTTACAATATTCATTGATTTTTGCCATTGAAAAACGTCCAGAAATGTTTGAAGCTACTGACTGAATGAAAGGAGCTGGCATCTCACTCTCTTTGAATCTTCTTTATCATGCTAGGATTAGCAGGAAAAAGCAAAAAATTTCAGAATTGCACCTTGCAATGTGGAGATATTACTGTTTGTGCATTTACAATATTCATTGATTTTTGCCATTGAAAAACGTCCAGAAATGTTTGAAGCTACTGACTGAATGAAAGGAGCTGGCATCTCACTCTCTTTGAATCTTCTTTATCATGCTAGGATTAGCAGGAAAAAGCAAAAAATTTCAGAATTGCACCTTGCAATGTGGAGATATTACTGTTTGTGCATTTACAATATTCATTGATTTTTGCCATTGAAAAACGTCCAGAAATGTTTGAAGCTACTGACTGAATGAAAGGAGCTGGCATCTCACTCTCTTTGAATCTTCTTTATCATGCTAGGATTAGCAGGAAAAAGCAAAAAATTTCAGAATTGCACCTTGCAATGTGGAGATATTACTGTTTGTGCATTTACAATATTCATTGATTTTTGCCATTGAAAAACGTCCAGAAATGTTTGAAGCTACTGACTGAATGAAAGGAGCTGGCATCTCACTCTCTTTGAATCTTCTTTATCATGCTAGGATTAGCAGGAAAAAGCAAAAAATTTCAGAATTGCACCTTGCAATGCGGAGAAATTACTGTTTGTGCATTTGCAATATTCATTGATTTTTGCCATTGAAAAACATCATGTTATTCATATACCAGAAATGTTTGAAGCTACTGACTGAATGAAAAGAGCTGGCATCTCACTCTCTTTGAATCTTCTTTATCATGCTAAGAGGAGCAGGAAAAAGCAAAAAATTTCAGAATTGCACCTTGCAATGTGGAGATATTACTGTTTGTGCATTTACAATATTCATTGATTTTTGCCATTGAAAAACGTCCGGAAATGTTTGAAGCTACTGACTGAATGAAAGGAGCTGGCATCTCACTCTCTTTGAATCTTCTTTATCATGCTAGGATTAGCAGGAAAAAGCAAAAAATTTCAGAATTGCACCTTGCAATGCGGAGAAATTACTGTTTGTGCATTTACAATATTCATTGATTTTTGCCATTGAAAAACATCATGTTATTCATATACCAGAAATGTTTGAAGCTACTGACTGAATGAAAGGAGCTGGCATCTCACTCTCTTTGAATCTTCTTTATCATGCTAGGATTAGCAGGAAAAAGCAAAAAATTTCAGAATTGCACCTTGCAATGTGGAGATATTACTGTTTGTGCATTTACAATATTCATTGATTTTTGCCATTGAAAAACGTCCAGAAATGTTTGAAGCTACTGACTGAATGAAAGGAGCTGGCATCTCACTCTCTTTGAATCTTCTTTACCATGCTAGGATTAGCAGGAAAAAGCAAAAAATTTCAGAATTGCACCTTGCAATGTGGAGATATTACTGTTTGTGCATTTACAATATTCATTGATTTTTGCCATTGAAAAACGTCCAGAAATGTTTGAAGCTACTGACTGAATGAAAGGAGCTGGCATCTCACTCTCTTTGAATCTTCTTTATCATGCTAGGATTAGCAGGAAAAAGCAAAAAATTTCAGAATTGCACCTTGCAATGTGGAGAAATTACTGTTTGTGCATTTACAATATTCATTGATTTTTGCCATTGAAAAACATCATGTTATTCATATACCAGAAATGTTTGAAGCTACTGACTGAATGAAAATAGCTGGCATCTCACTCTCTTTGAATCTTCTTTATCATGCTAAGAGGAACAGGAAAAAGCAAAAAATTTCAGAATTGCACCTTGCAATGTGGAGATATTACTGTTTGTGCATTTACAATATTCATTGATTTTTGCCATTGAAAAACGTCCAGAAATGTTTGAAGCTACTGACTGAATGAAAGGAGCTGGCATCTCACTCTCTTTGAATCTTCTTTATCATGCTAGGATTAGCAGGAAAAAGCAAAAAATTTCACAATTGCACCTTGCAATGCGGAGAAATTACTGTTTGTGCATTTACAATATTCATTGATTTTTGCCATTGAAAAACATCATGTTATTCATATACCAGAAATGTTTGAAGCTACTGACTGAATGAAAAGAGCTGGCATCTCACTCTCTTTGAATCTTCTTTATCATGCTAAGAGGAGCAGGAAAAAGCAAAAAATTTCAGAATTGCCCCTTGCAATGTGGAGATATTACTGTTTGTGCATTTACAATATTCATTGATTTTTGCCATTGAAAAACGTCCAGAAATGTTTGAAGCTACTGACTGAATGAAAGGAGCTGGCATCTCACTCTCTTTGAATCTTCTTTATCATGCTAGGATTAGCAGGAAAAAGCAAAAAATTTCAGAATTGCACCTTGCAATGCGGAGAAATTACTGTTTGTGCATTTACAATATTCATTGATTTTTGACATTGAAAAACATCATGTTATTCATATACCAGAAATGTTTGAAGCTACTGACTGAATGAAAGGAGCTGGCATCTCTCTCTCTTTGAATCTTCTTTATCATGCTAGGATTAGCAGGAAAAAGCAAAAAATTTCAGAATTGCACCTTGCAATGCGGAGAAATTACTGTTTGTGCATTTACAATATTCATTGATTTTTGCCATTGAAAAACATCATGTTATTCATATACCAGAAATGTTTGAAGCTACTGACTGAAGGAAAGGAGCTGGCATCTCACTCTCTTTGAATCTTCTTTATCATGCTAAGAGGAGCAGGAAAAAGCAAAAAATTTCAGAATTGCACCTTGCAATGTGGAGATATTACTGTTTGTGCATTTACAATATTCATTGATTTTTGCCATTGAAAAACGTCCAGAAATGTTTGAAGCTACTGACTGAATGAAAGGAGCTGGCATCTCACTCTCTTTGAATCTTCTTTATCATGCTAGGATTAGCAGGAAAAAGCAAAAAATTTCAGAATTGCACCTTGCAATGCGGAGAAATTACTGTTTGTGCATTTACAATATTCATTGATTTTTGCCATTGAAAAACATCATGTTATTCATATACCAGAAATGTTTGAAGCTACTGACTGAATGAAAAGAGCTGGCATCTCACTCTCTTTGAATCTTCTTTATCATGCTAAGAGGAGCAGGAAAAAGCAAAAAATTTCAGAATTGCACCTTGCAATGTGGAGATATTACTGTTTGTGCATTTACAATATTCATTGATTTTTGCCATTGAAAAACGTCCAGAAATGTTTGAAGCTACTGACTGAATGAAAGGAGCTGGCATCTCACTCTCTTTGAATCTTCTTTATCATGCTAGGATTAGCAGGAAAAAGCAAAAAATTTCAGAATTGCACCTTGCAATGCGGAGAAATTACTGTTTGTGCATTTACAATATTCATTGATTTTTGCCATTGAAAAACATCATGTTATTCATATACCAGAAATGTTTGAAGCTACTGACTGAATGAAAAGAGCTGGCATCTCACTCTCTTTGAATCTTCTTTATCATGCTAAGAGGAGCAGGAAAAAGCAAAAAATTTCAGAATTGCACCTTGCAATGTGGAGATATTACTGTTTGTGCATTTACAATATTCATTGATTTTTGCCATTGAAAAACGTCCAGAAATGTTTGAAGCTACTGACTGAATGAAAGGAGCTGGCATCTCACTCTCTTTTAATCTTCTTTATCATGCTAGGATTAGCAGGAAAAAGCAAAAAATTTCAGAATTGCAACTTGCAATGTGGAGATATTACTGTTTGTGCATTTACAATATTCATTGATTTTTGCCATTGAAAAACATCCAGAAATGTTTGAAGCTACTGACTGAATGAAAGGAGCTGGCATCTCACTCTCTTTGAATCTTCTTTATCATGCTAGGATTAGCAGGAAAAAGCAAAAAATTTCAGAATTGCACCTTGCAATGTGGAGATATTACTGTTTGTGCATTTACAATATTCATTGATTTTTGCCATTGAAAAACGTCCAGAAATGTTTGAAGCTACTGACTGAATGAAAGGAGCTGGCATCTCACTCTCTTTGAATCTTCTTTATCATGCTAGGATTAGCAGGAAAAAGCAAAAAATTTCAGAATTGCACCTTGCAATGTGGAGATATTACTGTTTGTGCATTTACAATATTCATTGATTTTTGCCATTGAAAAACGTCCAGAAATGTTTGAAGCTACTGACTGAATGAAAGGAGCTGGCATCTCACTCTCTTTGAATCTTCTTTATCATGCTAGGATTAGCAGGAAAAAGCAAAAAATTTCAGAATTGCACCTTGCAATGTGGAGATATTACTGTTTGTGCATTTACAATATTCATTGATTTTTGCCATTGAAAAACGTCCAGAAATGTTTGAAGCTACTGACTGAATGAAAGGAGCTGGCATCTCACTCTCTTTGAATCTTCTTTATCATGCTAGGATTAGCAGGAAAAAGCAAAAAATTTCAGAATTGCACCTTGCAATGTGGAGATATTACTGTTTGTGCATTTACAATATTCATTGATTTTTGCCATTGAAAAACGTCCAGAAATGTTTGAAGCTACTGACTGAATGAAAGGAGCTGGCATCTCACTCTCTTTGAATCTTCTTTATCATGCTAGGATTAGCAGGAAAAAGCAAAAAATTTCAGAATTGCACCTTGCAATGCGGAGAAATTACTGTTTGTGCATTTGCAATATTCATTGATTTTTGCCATTGAAAAACATCATGTTATTCATATACCAGAAATGTTTGAAGCTACTGACTGAATGAAAAGAGCTGGCATCTCACTCTCTTTGAATCTTCTTTATCATGCTAAGAGGAGCAGGAAAAAGCAAAAAATTTCAGAATTGCACCTTGCAATGTGGAGATATTACTGTTTGTGCATTTACAATATTCATTGATTTTTGCCATTGAAAAACGTCCGGAAATGTTTGAAGCTACTGACTGAATGAAAGGAGCTGGCATCTCACTCTCTTTGAATCTTCTTTATCATGCTAGGATTAGCAGGAAAAAGCAAAAAATTTCAGAATTGCACCTTGCAATGCGGAGAAATTACTGTTTGTGCATTTACAATATTCATTGATTTTTGCCATTGAAAAACATCATGTTATTCATATACCAGAAATGTTTGAAGCTACTGACTGAATGAAAGGAGCTGGCATCTCACTCTCTTTGAATCTTCTTTATCATGCTAGGATTAGCAGGAAAAAGCAAAAAATTTCAGAATTGCACCTTGCAATGTGGAGATATTACTGTTTGTGCATTTACAATATTCATTGATTTTTGCCATTGAAAAACGTCCAGAAATGTTTGAAGCTACTGACTGAATGAAAGGAGCTGGCATCTCACTCTCTTTGAATCTTCTTTACCATGCTAGGATTAGCAGGAAAAAGCAAAAAATTTCAGAATTGCACCTTGCAATGTGGAGATATTACTGTTTGTGCATTTACAATATTCATTGATTTTTGCCATTGAAAAACGTCCAGAAATGTTTGAAGCTACTGACTGAATGAAAGGAGCTGGCATCTCACTCTCTTTAAATCTTCTTTATCATGCTAGGATTAGCAGGAAAAAGCAAAAAATTTCAGAATTGCACCTTGCAATGTGGAGAAATTACTGTTTGTGCATTTACAATATTCATTGATTTTTGCCATTGAAAAACATCATGTTATTCATATACCAGAAATGTTTGAAGCTACTGACTGAATGAAAATAGCTGGCATCTCACTCTCTTTGAATCTTCTTTATCATGCTAAGAGGAACAGGAAAAAGCAAAAAATTTCAGAATTGCACCTTGCAATGTGGAGATATTACTGTTTGTGCATTTACAATATTCATTGATTTTTGCCATTGAAAAACGTCCAGAAATGTTTGAAGCTACTGACTGAATGAAAGGAGCTGGCATCTCACTCTCTTTGAATCTTCTTTATCATGCTAGGATTAGCAGGAAAAAGCAAAAAATTTCAGAATTGCACCTTGCAATGCGGAGAAATTACTGTTTGTGCATTTACAATATTCATTGATTTTTGCCATTGAAAAACATCATGTTATTCATATACCAGAAATGTTTGAAGCTACTGACTGAATGAAAAGAGCTGGCATCTCACTCTCTTTGAATCTTCTTTATCATGCTAAGAGGAGCAGGAAAAAGCAAAAAATTTCAGAATTGCCCCTTGCAATGTGGAGATATTACTGTTTGTGCATTTACAATATTCATTGATTTTTGCCATTGAAAAACGTCCAGAAATGTTTGAAGCTACTGACTGAATGAAAGGAGCTGGCATCTCACTCTCTTTGAATCTTCTTTATCATGCTAGGATTAGCAGGAAAAAGCAAAAAATTTCAGAATTGCACCTTGCAATGCGGAGAAATTACTGTTTGTGCATTTACAATATTCATTGATTTTTGACATTGAAAAACATCATGTTATTCATATACCAGAAATGTTTGAAGCTACTGACTGAATGAAAGGAGCTGGCATCTCACTCTCTTTGAATCTTCTTTATCATGCTAGGATTAGCAGGAAAAAGCAAAAAATTTCAGAATTGCACCTTGCAATGCGGAGAAATTACTGTTTGTGCATTTACAATATTCATTGATTTTTGCCATTGAAAAACATCATGTTATTCATATACCAGAAATGTTTGAAGCTACTGACTGAATGAAAGGAGCTGGCATCTCACTCTCTTTGAATCTTCTTTATCATGCTAAGAGGAGCAGGAAAAAGCAAAAAATTTCAGAATTGCACCTTGCAATGTGGAGATATTACTGTTTGTGCATTTACAATATTCATTGATTTTTGCCATTGAAAAACGTCCAGAAATGTTTGAAGCCCCTGACTGAATGAAAGGAGCTGGCATCTCACTCTCTTTGAATCTTCTTTATCATGCTAGGATTAGCAGGAAAAAGCAAAAAATTTCAGAATTGCACCTTGAAATGCGGAGAAATTACTGTTTGTGCAGTTACAATATTCATTGATTTTTGCCATTGAAAAACATCATGTTATTCATATACCAGAAATGTTTGAAGCTACTGACTGAATGAAAAGAGCTGGCATCTCACTCTCTTTGAATCTTCTTTATCATGCTAAGAGGAGCAGGAAAAAGCAAAAAATTTCAGAATTGCACCTTGCAATGTGGAGATATTACTGTTTGTGCATTTACAATATTCATTGATTTTTGCCATTGAAAAACGTCCAGAAATGTTTGAAGCTACTGACTGAATGAAAGGAGCTGGCATCTCACTCTCTTTGAATCTTCTTTATCATGCTAACAGGAGCAGGAAAAAGCAAAAAATTTCAGAATTTCACCTTGCAATGTGGAGATATTACTGTTTGTGCATTTACAATATTCATTGATTTTTGCCATTGAAAAACGTCCAGAAATGTTTGAAGCTACTGACTGAATGAAAGGAGCTGGCATCTCACTCTCTTTGAATCTTCTTTATCATGCTAGGATTAGCAGGAAAAAGCAAAAAATTTTAGAATTGCACCTTGCAATGCGGAGAAATTACTGTTTGTGCATTTACAATATTCATTGATTTTTGCCATTGAAAAACATCATGTTATTCATATACCAGAAATGTTTGAAGCTACTGACTGAATGAAAAGAGCTGGCATCTCACTCTCTTTGAATCTTCTTTATCATGCTAGGATTAGCAGGAAAAAGCAAAAAATTTCAGAATTGCACCTTGTAATGTGGAGATATTACTGTTTGTGCATTTACAATATTCATTGATTTTTGCCATTGAAAAACGTCCAGAAATGTTTGAAGCTACTGACTGAATGAAAGGAGCTGGCATCTCACTCTCTTTGAATCTTCTTTATCATGCTAGGATTAGCAGGAAAAAGCAAAAAATTTCAGAATTGCACCTTGCAATGCGGAGAAATTACTGTTTGTGCATTTACAATATTCAATGATTTTTGCCATTGAAAAACATCATGTTATTCATATACCAGAAATGTTTGAAGCTACTGACTGAATGAAAAGAGCTGGCATCTCACTCTCTTTGAATCTTCTTTATCATGCTAAGAGGAGCAGGAAAAAGCAAAAAATTTCAGAATTGCACCTTGCAATGTGGAGATATTACTGTTTGTGCATTTACAATATTCATTGATTTTTGCCATTGAAAAACGTCCAGAAATGTTTGAAGCTACTGACTGAATGAAAGGAGCTGGCATCTCACTCTCTTTGAATCTTCTTTATCATGCTAGGATTAGCAGGAAAAAGCAAAAAATTTCAGAATTGCACCTTGCAATGCGGAGAAATTACTGTTTGTGCATTTACAATATTCATTGATTTTTGACATTGAAAAACATCATGTTATTCATATACCAGAAATGTTTGAAGCTACTGACTGAATGAAAGGAGCTGGCATCTCACTCTCTTTGAATCTTCTTTATCATGCTAGGATTAGCAGGAAAAAGCAAAAAATTTCAGAATTGCACCTTGCAATGCGGAGAAATTACTGTTTGTGCATTTACAATATTCATTGATTTTTGCCATTGAAAAACATCATGTTATTCATATACCAGAAATGTTTGAAGCTACTGACTGAATGAAAGGAGCTGGCATCTCACTCTCTTTGAATCTTCTTTATCATGCTAAGAGGAGCAGGAAAAAGCAAAAAATTTCAGAATTGCACCTTGCAATGTGGAGATATTACTGTTTGTGCATTTACAATATTCATTGATTTTTGCCATTGAAAAACGTCCAGAAATGTTTGAAGCTCCTGACTGAATGAAAGGAGCTGGCATCTCACTCTCTTTGAATCTTCTTTATCATGCTAGGATTAGCAGGAAAAAGCAAAAAATTTCAGAATTGCACCTTGAAATGCGGAGAAATTACTGTTTGTGCAGTTACAATATTCATTGATTTTTGCCATTGAAAAACATCATGTTATTCATATACCAGAAATGTTTGAAGCTACCTACTGAATGAAAAGAGCTGGCATCTCACTCTCTTTGAATCTTCTTTATCATGCTAAGAGGAGCAGGAAAAAGCAAAAAATTTCAGAATTGCACCTTGCAATGTGGAGATATTACTGTTTGTGCATTTACAATATTCATTGATTTTTGCCATTGAAAAACGTCCAGAAATGTTTGAAGCTACTGACTGAATGAAAGGAGCTGGCATCTCACTCTCTTTGAATCTTCTTTATCATGCTAAGAGGAGCAGGAAAAAGCAAAAAATTTCAGAATTTCACCTTGCAATGTGGAGATATTACTGTTTGTGCATTTACAATATTCATTGATTTTTGCCATTGAAAAACGTCCAGAAATGTTTGAAGCTACTGACTGAATGAAAGGAGCTGGCATCTCACTCTCTTTGAATCTTCTTTATCATGCTAGGATTAGCAGGAAAAAGCAAAAAATTTTAGAATTGCACCTTGCAATGCGGAGAAATTACTGTTTGTGCATTTACAATATTCATTGATTTTTGCCATTGAAAAACATCATGTTATTCATATACCAGAAATGTTTGAAGCTACTGACTGAATGAAAAGAGCTGGCATCTCACTCTCTTTGAATCTTCTTTATCATGCTAGGATTAGCAGGAAAAAGCAAAAAATTTCAGAATTGCACCTTGTAATGTGGAGATATTACTGTTTGTGCATTTACAATATTCATTGATTTTTGCCATTGAAAAACGTCCAGAAATGTTTGAAGCTACTGACTGAATGAAAGGAGCTGGCATCTCACTCTCTTTGAATCTTCTTTATCATGCTAGGATTAGCAGGAAAAAGCAAAAAATTTCAGAATTGCACCTTGCAATGCGGAGAAATTACTGTTTGTGCATTTTCAATATTCATTGATTTTTGCCATTGAAAAACATCATGTTATTCATATACCAGAAATGTTTGAAGCTACTGACTGAATGAAAAGAGCTGGCATCTCACTCTCTTTGAATCTTCTTTATCATGCTAAGAGGAGCAGGAAAAAGCAAAAAATTTCAGAATTGCACCTTGCAATGTGGAGATATTACTGTTTGTGCATTTACAATATTCATTGATTTTTGCCATTGAAAAACGTCCAGAAATGTTTGAAGCTACTGACTGAATGAAAGGAGCTGGCATCTCACTCTCTTTGAATCTTCTTTATCATGCTAGGATTAGCAGGAAAAAGCAAAAAATTTCAGAATTGCACCTTGCAATGTGGAGATATTACTGTTTGTGCATTTACAATATTCATTGATTTTTGCCATTGAAAAACGTCCACAAATGTTTGAAGCTACTGACTGAATGAAAGGAGCTGGCATCTCACTCTCTTTGAATCTTCTTTATCATGCTAGGATTAGCAGGAAAAAGCAAAAAATTTCAGAATTGCACCTTGCAATGTGGAGATATTACTGTTTGTGCATTTACAATATTCATTGATTTTTGCCATTGAAAAACGTCCAGAAATGTTTGAAGCTACTGACTGAATGAAAGGAGCTGGCATCTCACTCTCTTTGAATCTTCTTTATCATGCTAGGATTAGCAGGAAAAAACAAAAAATTTCAGAATTGCACCTTGCAATGTGGAGATATTACTGTTTGTGCATTTACAATATTCATTGATTTTTGCCATTGAAAAACGTCCAGAAATGTTTGAAGCTACTGACTGAATGAAAGGAGCTGGCATCTCACTCTCTTTGAATCTTCTTTATCATGCTAGGATTAGCAGGAAAAAGCAAAAAATTTCAGAATTGCACCTTGCAATGTGGAGATATTACTGTTTGTGCATTTACAATATTCATTGATTTTTGCCATTGAAAAACGTCCAGAAATGTTTGAAGCTACTGACTGAATGAAAGGAGCTGGCATCTCACTCTCTTTGAATCTTCTTTATCATGCTAGGATTAGCAGGAAAAAGCAAAAAATTTCAGAATTGCACCTTGCAATGTGGAGATATTACTGTTTGTGCATTTACAATATTCATTGATTTTTGCCATTGAAAAACGTCCAGAAATGTTTGAAGCTACTGACTGAGTGAAAGGAGCTGGCATCTCACTGTCTTTGAATCTTCTTTATCATGCTAGGATTAGCAGGAAAAAGCAAAAAATTTCAGAATTGCACCTTGCAATGCGGAGAAATTACTGTTTGTGCATTTACAATATTCATTGATTTTTGCCATTGAAAAACATCATGTTATTCATATACCAGAAATGTTTGAAGCTACTGACTGAATGAAAAGAGCTGGCATCTCACTCTGAATCTTCTTTATCATGCTAAAAGGAGCAGGAAAAAGCAAAAAATTTCAGAATTGCACCTTGCAATGTGGAGATATTACTGTTTGTGCATTTACAATATTCATTGATTTTTGCCATTGAAAAACGTCCAGAAATGTTTGAAGCTACTGACTGAATGAAAGGAGCTGGCATCTCACTCTCTTTGAATCTTCTTTATCATGCTAGGATTAGCAGGAAAAAGCAAAAAATTTCAGAATTGCATCTTGCAATGCGGAGAAATTACTGTTTGTGCATTTACAATATTCATTGATTTTTGCCATTGAAAAACATCATGTTATTCATATACCAGAAATGTTTGAAGCTACTGACTGAATGAAAGGAGCTGGCATCTCACTCTCTTTGAATCTTCTTTATCATGCTAAGAGGAGCAGGAAAAAGCAAAAAATTTCAGAATTGCACCTTGCAATGCGGAGATATTACTGTTTGTGCATTTACAATATTCATTGATTTTTGCCATTGAAAAACGTCCAGAAATGTTTGAAGCTACTGACTGAATGAAAGGAGCTGGCATCTCACTCTCTTTGAATCTTCTTTATCATGCTAGGATTAGCAGGAAAAAGCAAAAAATTTCAGAATTGCACCTTGCAATGTGGAGATATTACTGTTTGTGCATTTACAATATTCATTGATTTTTGCCATTGAAAAACATCATGTTATTCATATACCAGAAATGTTTGAAGCTACTGACTGAATGAAAAGAGCTGGCATCTCACTCTCAATCTTCTTTATCATGCTAAGAGGAGCAGGAAAAAGCAAAAAATTTAAGAATTGCACCTTGCAATGTGGAGATATTACTGTTTGTGCATTTACAATATTCATTGATTTTTGCCATTGAAAAACGTCCAGAAATGTTTGAAGCTACTGACTGAATGAAAGGAGCTGGCATCTCACTCTCTTTGAATCTTCTTTATCATGCTAGGATTAGCAGGAAAAAGCAAAAAATTTCAGAATTGCACCTTGCAATGCGGAGAAATTACTGTTTGTGCATTTACAATATTCATTGATTTTTGCCATTGAAAAACATCATGTTATTCATATACCAGAAATGTTTGAAGCTACTGACTGAATGAAAGGAGCTGGCATCTCACTCTCTTTGAATCTTCTTTATCATGCTAAGAGGAGCAGGAAAAAGCAAAAAATTTCAGAATTGCACCTTGCAATGTGGAGATATTACTGTGTGTGCATTTACAATATTCATTGATTTTTTGCCATTGAAAAACGTCCAGAAATGTTTGAAGCTACTGACTGAATGAAAGGAGCTGGCATCTCACTCTCTTTGAATCTTCTTTATCATGCTAGGATTAGCAGGAAAAAGCAAAAAATTTCAGAATTGCACCTTGCAATGTGGAGATATTACTGTTTGTGCATTTACAATATTCATTGATTTTTGCCATTGAAAAACGTCCAGAAATGTTTGAAGCTACTGACTGAATGAAAGGAGCTGGCATCTCACTCTCTTTGAATCTTCTTTATCATGCTAGGATTAGCAGGAAAAAACAAAAAATTTCAGAATTGCACCTTGCAATGTGGAGATATTACTGTTTGTGCATTTACAATATTCATTGATTTTTGCCATTGAAAAACGTCCAGAAATGTTTGAAGCTACTGACTGAATGAAAGGAGCTGGCATCTCACTCTCTTTGAATCTTCTTTATCATGCTAGGATTAGCAGGAAAAAGCAAAAAATTTCAGAATTGCACCTTGCAATGTGGAGATATTACTGTTTGTGCATTTACAATATTCATTGATTTTTGCCATTGAAAAACGTCCAGAAATGTTTGAAGCTACTGACTGAATGAAAGGAGCTGGCATCTCACTCTCTTTGAATCTTCTTTATCATGCTAGGATTAGCAGGAAAAAGCAAAAAATTTCAGAATTGCACCTTGCAATGTGGAGATATTACTGTTTGTGCATTTACAATATTCATTGATTTTTGCCATTGAAAAACGTCCAGAAATGTTTGAAGCTACTGACTGAATGAAAGGAGCTGGCATCTCACTGTCTTTGAATCTTCTTTATCATGCTAGGATTAGCAGGAAAAAGCAAAAAATTTCAGAATTGCACCTTGCAATGCGGAGAAATTACTGTTTGTGCATTTACAATATTCATTGATTTTTGCCATTGAAAAACGTCCAGAAATGTTTGAAGCTACTGACTGAATGAAAGGAGCTGGCATCTCACTCTCTTTGAATCTTCTTTATCATGCTAGGATTAGCAGGAAAAAGCAAAAAATTTCAGAATTGCACCTTGCAATGCGGAGAAATTACTGTTTGTGCATTTACAATATTCATTGATTTTTGCCATTGAAAAACATCATGTTATTCATATACCAGAAATGTTTGAAGCTACTGACTGAATGAAAAGAGCTGGCATCTCACTCTGAATCTTCTTTATCATGCTAAGAGGAGCAGGAAAAAGCAAAAAATTTAAGAATTGCACCTTGCAATGTGGAGATATTACTGTTTGTGCATTTACAATATTCATTGATTTTTGCCATTGAAAAACGTCCAGAAATGTTTGAAGCTACTGACTGAATGAAAGGAGCTGGCATCTCACTCTCTTTGAATCTTCTTTATCATGCTAGGATTAGCAGGAAAAAGCAAAAAATTTCAGAATTGCACCTTGCAATGCGGAGAAATTACTGTTTGTGCATTTACAATATTCATTGATTTTTGCCATTGAAAAACATCATGTTATTCATATACCAGAAATGTTTGAAGCTACTGACTGAATGAAAGGAGCTGGCATCTCACTCTCTTTGAATCTTCTTTATCATGCTAAGAGGAGCAGGAAAAAGCAAAAAATTTCAGAATTGCACCTTGCAATGTGGAGATATTACTGTGTGTGCATTTACAATATTCATTGATTTTTTGCCATTGAAAAACGTCCAGAAATGTTTGAAGCTACTGACTGAATGAAAGGAGCTGGCATCTCACTCTCTTTGAATCTTCTTTATCATGCTAGGATTAGCAGGAAAAAGCAAAAAATTTCAGAATTGCACCTTGCAATGTGGAGATATTACTGTTTGTGCATTTACAATATTCATTGATTTTTGCCATTGAAAAACGTCCAGAAATGTTTGAAGCTACTGACTGAATGAAAGGAGCTGGCATCTCACTCTCTTTGAATCTTCTTTATCATGCTAGGATTAGCAGGAAAAAACAAAAAATTTCAGAATTGCACCTTGCAATGTGGAGATATTACTGTTTGTGCATTTACAATATTCATTGATTTTTGCCATTGAAAAACGTCCAGAAATGTTTGAAGCTACTGACTGAATGAAAGGAGCTGGCATCTCACTCTCTTTGAATCTTCTTTATCATGCTAGGATTAGCAGGAAAAAGCAAAAAATTTCAGAATTGCACCTTGCAATGTGGAGATATTACTGTTTGTGCATTTACAATATTCATTGATTTTTGCCATTGAAAAACGTCCAGAAATGTTTGAAGCTACTGACTGAATGAAAGGAGCTGGCATCTCACTCTCTTTGAATCTTCTTTATCATGCTAGGATTAGCAGGAAAAAGCAAAAAATTTCAGAATTGCACCTTGCAATGTGGAGATATTACTGTTTGTGCATTTACAATATTCATTGATTTTTGCCATTGAAAAACGTCCAGAAATGTTTGAAGCTACTGACTGAATGAAAGGAGCTGGCATCTCACTGTCTTTGAATCTTCTTTATCATGCTAGGATTAGCAGGAAAAAGCAAAAAATTTCAGAATTGCACCTTGCAATGCGGAGAAATTACTGTTTGTGCATTTACAATATTCATTGATTTTTGCCATTGAAAAACATCATGTTATTCATATACCAGAAATGTTTGAAGCTACTGACTGAATGAAAAGAGCTGGCATCTCACTCTGAATCTTCTTTATCATGCTAAAAGGAGCAGGAAAAAGCAAAAAATTTCAGAATTGCACCTTGCAATGTGGAGATATTACTGTTTGTGCATTTACAATATTCATTGATTTTTGCCATTGAAAAACGTCCAGAAATGTTTGAAGCTACTGACTGAATGAAAGGAGCTGGCATCTCACTCTCTTTGAATCTTCTTTATCATGCTAGGATTAGCAGGAAAAAGCAAAAAATTTCAGAATTGCATCTTGCAATGCGGAGAAATTACTGTTTGTGCATTTACAATATTCATTGATTTTTGCCATTGAAAAACATCATGTTATTCATATACCAGAAATGTTTGAAGCTACTGACTGAATGAAAAGAGCTGGCATCTCACTCTGAATCTTCTTTATCATGCTAAGAGGAGCAGGAAAAAGCAAAAAATTTAAGAATTGCACCTTGCAATGTGGAGATATTACTGTTTGTGCATTTACAATATTCATTGATTTTTGCCATTGAAAAACGTCCAGAAATGTTTGAAGCTACTGACTGAATGAAAGGAGCTGGCATCTCACTCTCTTTGAATCTTCTTTATCATGCTAGGATTAGCAGGAAAAAGCAAAAAATTTCAGAATTGCACCTTGCAATGCGGAGAAATTACTGTTTGTGCATTTACAATATTCATTGATTTTTGCCATTGAAAAACATCATGTTATTCATATACCAGAAATGTTTGAAGCTACTGACTGAATGAAAGGAGCTGGCATCTCACTCTCTTTGAATCTTCTTTATCATGCTAAGAGGAGCAGGAAAAAGCAAAAAATTTCAGAATTGCACCTTGCAATGTGGAGATATTACTGTGTGTGCATTTACAATATTCATTGATTTTTTGCCATTGAAAAACGTCCAGAAATGTTTGAAGCTACTGACTGAATGAAATGAGCTGGCATCTCACTCTCTTTGAATCTTCTTTATCATGCTAGGATTAGCAGGAAAAAGCAAAAAATTTCAGAATTGCACCTTGCAATGCGGAGAAATTACTGTTTGTGCATTTACAATATTCATTGATATTTGCCATTGAAAAACATCATGTTATTCATATACCAGAAATGTTTGAAGCTACTGACTGAATGAAAAGAGCTGGCATCTCACTGTGAATCTTCTTTATCATGCCAAGAGGAGCAGGAAAAAGCAAAACATTTCAGAATTGCACCTTGCAATGTGGAGATATTACTGTTTGTGCATTTACAATATTCATTGATTTTTGCCATTGAAAAACGTCCAGAAATGTTTGAAGCTACTGACTGAATGAAAGGAGATGGCATCTCACTCTCTTTGAATCTTCTTTATCATGCTAGGATTAGCAGGAAAAAGCAAAAAATTTCAGAATTGCACCTTGCAATGTGGAGATATTACTGTTTGTGCATTTACAATATTCATTGATTTTTGCCATTGAAAAACGTCCAGAAATGTTTGAAGCTACTGACTGAATGAAAGGAGCTGGCATCTCACTCTCTTTGAATCTTCTTTATCATGCTAGGTTTAGCAGGAAAAAGCAAAAAATTTCAGAATTGCACCTTGCAATGTGGAGATATTACTGTTTGTGCATTTACAATATTCATTGATTTTTGCCATTGAAAAACATCATGTTATTCATATACCAGAAATGTTTGAAGCTACTGACTGAATGAAAGGAGCTGGCATCTCACTCTCTTTGAATCTTCTTTATCATGCTAAGAGGAGCAGGAAAAAGCAAAAAATTTCAGAATTGCACCTTGCAATGTGGAGATATTACTGTTTGTGCATTTACAATATTCATTGATTTTTGCCATTGAAAAACGTCCAGAAATGTTTGAAGCTACTGACTGAATGAAAGGAGCTGGCATCTCACTCTCCTTGAATCTTCTTTATCATGCTAGGATTAGCAGGAAAAAGCAAAAAATTTCAGAATTGCATCTTGCAATGCGGATAAATTACTGTTTGTGCATTTACAATATTCATTGATTTTTGCCATTGAAAAACATCATGTTATTCATATACCAGAAATGTTTGAAGCTACTGACTGAATGAAAAGAGCTGGCATCTCACTCTGAATATTCTTTATCATGCTAAGAGGAGCAGGAAAAAGCAAAAAAATTCAGAATTGCACCTTGCAATGTGGAGATATTACTGTTTGTGCATTTACAATATTCATTGATTTTTGCCATTGAAAAACATCATGTTATTCATATACCAGAAATGTTTGAAGCTACTGACTGAATGAAAGGAGCTGGCATCTCACTCTCTTTGAATCTTCTTTATCATGCTAAGAGGAGCAGGAAAAAGCAAAAAAATTTCAGAATTGCACCTTGCAATGTGGAGATATTACTGTTTGTGCATTTACAATATTCATTGATTTTTGCCATTGAAAAACATCCAGAAATGTTTGAAGCTACTGACTGAATGAAAGGAGCTGGCATCTCACTCTCTTTGAATCTTCTTTATCATGCTAGCATTAGCAGGAAAAAGCAAAAAATTTCAGAATTGCATCTTGCAATGCGGAGAAATTACAGTTTGTGCATTTACAATATTCATTGATTTTTGCCATTGAAAAACATCATGTTATTCATATACCAGAAATGTTTGAAGCTACTGACTGAATGAAAAGAGCTGGCATCTCACTCTGAATCTTCTTTATCATGCTAAGAGGAGCAGGAAAAAGCAAAAAATTTCAGAATTGCACCTTGCAATGTGGAGATATTACTGTTTGTGCATTTACAATATTCATTGATTTTTACCATTGAAAAACGTCCAGAAATGTTTGAAGCTACTGACTGAATGAAAGGAGCTGGCATCTCACTCTCTTTGAATCTTCTTTATCATGCTAGGATTAGCAGGAAAAAGCAAAAAATTTCAGAATTGCATCTTGCAATGCGGAGAAATTACTGTTTGTGCATTTACAATATTCATTGATTTTTGCCATTGAAAAACATCATGTTATTCATATACCAGAAATGTTTGAAGCTACTGACTGAATGAAAAGAGCTGGCATCTCACTCTGAATCTTCTTTATCATGCTAAGAGGAGCAGGAAAAAGCAAAAAATTTAAGAATTGCACCTTGCAATGTGGAGATATTACTGTTTGTGCATTTACAATATTCATTGATTTTTGCCATTGAAAAACGTCCAGAAATGTTTGAAGCTACTGACTGAATGAAAGGAGCTGGCATCTCACTCTCTTTGAATCTTCTTTATCATGCTAGGATTAGCAGGAAAAAGCAAAAAATTTCAGAATTGCACCTTGCAATGCGGAGAAATTACTGTTTGTGCATTTACAATATTCATTGATTTTTGCCATTGAAAAACATCTTGTTATTCATATACCAGAAATGTTTGAAGCTACTGACTGAATGAAAGGAGCTGGCATCTCACTCTCTTTGAATCTTCTTTATCATGCTAAGAGGAGCAGGAAAAAGCAAAAAATTTCAGAATTGCACCTTGCAATGTGGAGATATTACTGTGTGTGCATTTACAATATTCATTGATTTTTTGCCATTGAAAAACGTCCAGAAATGTTTGAAGCTACTGACTGAATGAAAGGAGCTGGCATCTCACTCTCTTTGAATCTTCTTTATCATGCTAGGATTAGCAGGAAAAAGCAAAAAATTTCAGAATTGCACCTTGCAATGTGGAGATATTACTGTTTGTGCATTTACAATATTCATTGATTTTTGCCATTGAAAAACGTCCAGAAATGTTTGAAGCTACTGACTGAATGAAAGGAGCTGGCATCTCACTCTCTTTGAATCTTCTTTATCATGCTAGGATTAGCAGGAAAAAGCAAAAAATTTCAGAATTGCATCTTGCAATGCGGAGAAATTACTGTTTGTGCATTTACAATATTCATTGATTTTTGCCATTGAAAAACATCATGTTATTCATATACCAGAAATGTTTGAAGCTACTGACTGAATGAAAGGAGCTGGCATCTCACTCTCTTTGAATCTTCTTTATCATGCTAACAGGAGCAGGAAAAAGCAAAAAATTTCAGAATTGCACCTTGCAATGCGGAGATATTACTGTTTGTGCATTTACAATATTCATTGATTTTTGCCATTGAAAAACGTCCAGAAATGTTTGAAGCTACTGACTGAATGAAAGGAGCTGGCATCTCACTCTCTTTGAATCTTCTTTATCATGCTAGGATTAGCAGGAAAAAGCAAAAAATTTCAGAATTGCACCTTGCAATGTGGAGATATTACTGTTTGTGCATTTACAATATTCATTGATTTTTGCCATTGAAAAACATCATGTTATTCATATACCAGAAATGTTTGAAGCTACTGACTGAATGAAAAGAGCTGGCATCTCACTCTGAATCTTCTTTATCATGCTAAGAGGAGCAGGAAAAAGCAAAAAATTTAAGAATTGCACCTTGCAATGTGGAGATATTACTGTTTGTGCATTTACAATATTCATTGATTTTTGCCATTGAAAAACGTCCAGAAATGTTTGAAGCTACTGACTGAATGAAAGGAGCTGGCATCTCACTCTCTTTGAATCTTCTTTATCATGCTAGGATTAGCAGGAAAAAGCAAAAAATTTCAGAATTGCACCTTGCAATGCGGAGAAATTACTGTTTGTGCATTTACAATATTCATTGATTTTTGCCATTGAAAAACATCATGTTATTCATATACCAGAAATGTTTGAAGCTACTGACTGAATGAAAGGAGCTGGCATCTCACTCTCTTTGAATCTTCTTTATCATGCTAAGAGGAGCAGGAAAAAGCAAAAAATTTCAGAATTGCACCTTGCAATGTGGAGATATTACTGTTTGTGCATTTACAATATTCATTGATTTTTGCCATTGAAAAACGTCCAGAAATGTTTGAAGCTACTGACTGAATGAAAGGAGCTGGCATCTCACTCTCCTTGAATCTTCTTTATCATGCTAGGATTAGCAGGAAAAAGCAAAAAATTTCAGAATTGCATCTTGCAATGCGGATAAATTACTGTTTGTGCATTTACAATATTCATTGATTTTTGCCATTGAAAAACATCATGTTATTCATATACCAGAAATGTTTGAAGCTACTGACTGAATGAAAAGAGCTGGCATCTCACTCTGAATATTCTTTATCATGCTAAGAGGAGCAGGAAAAAGCAAAAAAATTCAGAATTGCACCTTGCAATGTGGAGATATTACTGTTTGTGCATTTACAATATTCATTGATTTTTGCCATTGAAAAACATCATGTTATTCATATACCAGAAATGTTTGAAGCTACTGACTGAATGAAAGGAGCTGGCATCTCACTCTCTTTGAATCTTCTTTATCATGCTAAGAGGAGCAGGAAAAAGCAAAAAAATTTCAGAATTGCACCTTGCAATGTGGAGATATTACTGTTTGTGCATTTACAATATTCATTGATTTTTGCCATTGAAAAACATCCAGAAATGTTTGAAGCTACTGACTGAATGAAAGGAGCTGGCATCTCACTCTCTTTGAATCTTCTTTATCATGCTAGCATTAGCAGGAAAAAGCAAAAAATTTCAGAATTGCATCTTGCAATGCGGAGAAATTACTGTTTGTGCATTTACAATATTCATTGATTTTTGCCATTGAAAAACATCATGTTATTCATATACCAGAAATGTTTGAAGCTACTGACTGAATGAAAAGAGCTGGCATCTCACTCTGAATCTTCTTTATCATGCTAAGAGGAGCAGGAAAAAGCAAAAAATTTCAGAATTGCACCTTGCAATGTGGAGATATTACTGTTTGTGCATTTACAATATTCATTGATTTTTACCATTGAAAAACGTCCAGAAATGTTTGAAGCTACTGACTGAATGAAAGGAGCTGGCATCTCACTCTCTTTGAATCTTCTTTATCATGCTAGGATTAGCAGGAAAAAGCAAAAAATTTCAGAATTGCATCTTGCAATGCGGAGAAATTACTGTTTGTGCATTTACAATATTCATTGATTTTTGCCATTGAAAAACATCATGTTATTCATATACCAGAAATGTTTGAAGCTACTGACTGAATGAAAAGAGCTGGCATCTCACTCTGAATCTTCTTTATCATGCTAAGAGGAGCAGGAAAAAGCAAAAAATTTAAGAATTGCACCTTGCAATGTGGAGATATTACTGTTTGTGCATTTACAATATTCATTGATTTTTGCCATTGAAAAACGTCCAGAAATGTTTGAAGCTACTGACTGAATGAAAGGAGCTGGCATCTCACTCTCTTTGAATCTTCTTTATCATGCTAGGATTAGCAGGAAAAAGCAAAAAATTTCAGAATTGCACCTTGCAATGCGGAGAAATTACTGTTTGTGCATTTACAATATTCATTGATTTTTGCCATTGAAAAACATCTTGTTATTCATATACCAGAAATGTTTGAAGCTACTGACTGAATGAAAGGAGCTGGCATCTCACTCTCTTTGAATCTTCTTTATCATGCTAAGAGGAGCAGGAAAAAGCAAAAAATTTCAGAATTGCACCTTGCAATGTGGAGATATTACTGTGTGTGCATTTACAATATTCATTGATTTTTTGCCATTGAAAAACGTCCAGAAATGTTTGAAGCTACTGACTGAATGAAAGGAGCTGGCATCTCACTCTCTTTGAATCTTCTTTATCATGCTAGGATTAGCAGGAAAAAGCAAAAAATTTCAGAATTGCACCTTGCAATGTGGAGATATTACTGTTTGTGCATTTACAATATTCATTGATTTTTGCCATTGAAAAACGTCCAGAAATGTTTGAAGCTACTGACTGAATGAAAGGAGCTGGCATCTCACTCTCTTTGAATCTTCTTTATCATGCTAGGATTAGCAGGAAAAAACAAAAAATTTCAGAATTGCACCTTGCAATGTGGAGATATTACTGTTTGTGCATTTACAATATTCATTGATTTTTGCCATTGAAAAACGTCCAGAAATGTTTGAAGCTACTGACTGAATGAAAGGAGCTGGCATCTCACTCTCTTTGAATCTTCTTTATCATGCTAGGATTAGCAGGAAAAAGCAAAAAATTTCAGAATTGCACCTTGCAATGTGGAGATATTACTGTTTGTGCATTTACAATATTCATTGATTTTTGAAATTGAAAAACGTCCAGAAATGTTTGAAGCTACTGACTGAATGAAAGGAGCTGGCATCTCACTCTCTTTGAATCTTCTTTATCATGCTAGGATTAGCAGGAAAAAGCAAAAAATTTCAGAATTGCACCTTGCAATGTGGAGATATTACTGTTTGTGCATTTACAATATTCATTGATTTTTGCCATTGAAAAACGTCCAGAAATGTTTGAAGCTACTGACTGAATGAAAGGAGCTGGCATCTCACTGTCTTTGAATCTTCTTTATCATGCTAGGATTAGCAGGAAAAAGCAAAAAATTTCAGAATTGCACCTTGCAATGCGGAGAAATTACTGTTTGTGCATTTACAATATTCATTGATTTTTGCCATTGAAAAACATCATGTTATTCATATACCAGAAATGTTTGAAGCTACTGACTGAATGAAAAGAGCTGGCATCTCACTCTGAATCTTCTTTATCATGCTAAAAGGAGCAGGAAAAAGCAAAAAATTTCAGAATTGCACCTTGCAATGTGGAGATATTACTGTTTGTGCATTTACAATATTCATTGATTTTTGCCATTGAAAAACGTCCAGAAATGTTTGAAGCTACTGACTGAATGAAAGGAGCTGGCATCTCACTCTCTTTGAATCTTCTTTATCATGCTAGGATTAGCAGGAAAAAGCAAAAAATTTCAGAATTGCATCTTGCAATGCGGAGAAATTACTGTTTGTGCATTTACAATATTCATTGATTTTTGCCATTGAAAAACATCATGTTATTCATATACCAGAAATGTTTGAAGCTACTGACTGAATGAAAGGAGCTGGCATCTCACTCTCTTTGAATCTTCTTTATCATGCTAACAGGAGCAGGAAAAAGCAAAAAATTTCAGAATTGCACCTTGCAATGCGGAGATATTACTGTTTGTGCATTTACAATATTCATTGATTTTTGCCATTGAAAAACGTCCAGAAATGTTTGAAGCTACTGACTGAATGAAAGGAGCTGGCATCTCACTCTCTTTGAATCTTCTTTATCATGCTAGGATTAGCAGGAAAGAGCAAAAAATTTCAGAATTGCACCTTGCAATGTGGAGATATTACTGTTTGTGCATTTACAATATTCATTGATTTTTGCCATTGAAAAACATCATGTTATTCATATACCAGAAATGTTTGAAGCTACTGACTGAATGAAAAGAGCTGGCATCTCACTCTGAATCTTCTTTATCATGCTAAGAGGAGCAGGAAAAAGCAAAAAATTTAAGAATTGCACCTTGCAATGTGGAGATATTACTGTGTGTGCATTTACAATATTCATTGATTTTTTGCCATTGAAAAACGTCCAGAAATGTTTGAAGCTACTGACTGAATGAAATGAGCTGGCATCTCACTCTCTTTGAATCTTCTTTATCATGCTAGGATTAGCAGGAAAAAGCAAAAAATTTCAGAATTGCACCTTGCAATGCGGAGAAATTACTGTTTGTGCATTTACAATATTCATTGATTTTTGCCATTGAAAAACATCATGTTATTCATATACCAGAAATGTTTGAAGCTACTGACTGAATGAAAAGAGCTGGCATCTCACTGTGAATCTTCTTTATCATGCCAAGAGGAGCAGGAAAAAGCAAAACATTTCAGAATTGCACCTTGCAATGTGGAGATATTACTGTTTGTGCATTTACAATATTCATTGATTTTTGCCATTGAAAAACGTCCAGAAATGTTTGAAGCTACTGACTGAATGAAAGGAGATGGCATCTCACTCTCTTTGAATCTTCTTTATCATGCTAGGATTAGCAGGAAAAAGCAAAAAATTTCAGAATTGCACCTTGCAATGTGGAGATATTACTGTTTGTGCATTTACAATATTCATTGATTTTTGCCATTGAAAAACGTCCAGAAATGTTTGAAGCTACTGACTGAATGAAAGGAGCTGGCATCTCACTCTCTTTGAATCTTCTTTATCATGCTAGGATTAGCAGGAAAAAGCAAAAAATTTCAGAATTGCACCTTGCAATGTGGAGATATTACTGTTTGTGCATTTACAATATTCATTGATTTTTGCCATTGAAAAACATCATGTTATTCATATACCAGAAATGTTTGAAGCTACTGACTGAATGAAAGGAGCTGGCATCTCACTCTCTTTGAATCTTCTTTATCATGCTAAGAGGAGCAGGAAAAAGCAAAAAATTTCAGAATTGCACCTTGCAATGTGGAGATATTACTGTTTGTGCATTTACAATATTCATTGATTTTTGCCATTGAAAAACGTCCAGAAATGTTTGAAGCTACTGACTGAATGAAAGGAGCTGGCATCTCACTCTCCTTGAATCTTCTTTATCATGCTAGGATTAGCAGGAAAAAGCAAAAAATTTCAGAATTGCATCTTGCAATGCGGATAAATTACTGTTTGTGCATTTACAATATTCATTGATTTTTGCCATTGAAAAACATCATGTTATTCATATACCAGAAATGTTTGAAGCTACTGACTGAATGAAAAGAGCTGGCATCTCACTCTGAATATTCTTTATCATGCTAAGAGGAGCAGGAAAAAGCAAAAAAATTCAGAATTGCACCTTGCAATGTGGAGATATTACTGTTTGTGCATTTACAATATTCATTGATTTTTGCCATTGAAAAACATCATGTTATTCATATACCAGAAATGTTTGAAGCTACTGACTGAATGAAAGGAGCTGGCATCTCACTCTCTTTGAATCTTCTTTATCATGCTAAGAGGAGCAGGAAAAAGCAAAAAAATTTCAGAATTGCACCTTGCAATGTGGAGATATTACTGTTTGTGCATTTACAATATTCATTGATTTTTGCCATTGAAAAACATCCAGAAATGTTTGAAGCTACTGACTGAATGAAAGGAGCTGGCATCTCACTCTCTTTGAATCTTCTTTATCATGCTAGCATTAGCAGGAAAAAGCAAAAAATTTCAGAATTGCATCTTGCAATGCGGAGAAATTACTGTTTGTGCATTTACAATATTCATTGATTTTTGCCATTGAAAAACATCATGTTATTCATATACCAGAAATGTTTGAAGCTACTGACTGAATGAAAAGAGCTGGCATCTCACTCTGAATCTTCTTTATCATGCTAAGAGGAGCAGGAAAAAGCAAAAAATTTCAGAATTGCACCTTGCAATGTGGAGATATTACTGTTTGTGCATTTACAATATTCATTGATTTTTACCATTGAAAAACGTCCAGAAATGTTTGAAGCTACTGACTGAATGAAAGGAGCTGGCATCTCACTCTCTTTGAATCTTCTTTATCATGCTAGGATTAGCAGGAAAAAGCAAAAAATTTCAGAATTGCATCTTGCAATGCGGAGAAATTACTGTTTGTGCATTTACAATATTCATTGATTTTTGCCATTGAAAAACATCATGTTATTCATATACCAGAAATGTTTGAAGCTACTGACTGAATGAAAAGAGCTGGCATCTCACTCTGAATCTTCTTTATCATGCTAAGAGGAGCAGGAAAAAGCAAAAAATTTAAGAATTGCACCTTGCAATGTGGAGATATTACTGTTTGTGCATTTACAATATTCATTGATTTTTGCCATTGAAAAACGTCCAGAAATGTTTGAAGCTACTGACTGAATGAAAGGAGCTGGCATCTCACTCTCTTTGAATCTTCTTTATCATGCTAGGATTAGCAGGAAAAAGCAAAAAATTTCAGAATTGCACCTTGCAATGCGGAGAAATTACTGTTTGTGCATTTACAATATTCATTGATTTTTGCCATTGAAAAACATCTTGTTATTCATATACCAGAAATGTTTGAAGCTACTGACTGAATGAAAGGAGCTGGCATCTCACTCTCTTTGAATCTTCTTTATCATGCTAAGAGGAGCAGGAAAAAGCAAAAAATTTCAGAATTGCACCTTGCAATGTGGAGATATTACTGTGCGTGCATTTACAATATTCATTGATTTTTTGCCATTGAAAAACGTCCAGAAATGTTTGAAGCTACTGACTGAATGAAATGAGCTGGCATCTCACTCTCTTTGAATCTTCTTTATCATGCTAGGATTAGCAGGAAAAAGCAAAAAATTTCAGAATTGCACCTTGCAATGCGGAGAAATTACTGTTTGTGCATTTACAATATTCATTGATTTTTGCCATTGAAAAACATCATGTTATTCATATACCAGAAATGTTTGAAGCTACTGACTGAATGAAAAGAGCTGGCATCTCACTGTGAATCTTCTTTATCATGCCAAGAGGAGCAGGAAAAAGCAAAAAATTTCAGAATTGCACCTTGCAATGTGGAGATATTACTGTTTGTGCATTTACAATATTCATTGATTTTTGCCATTGAAAAACGTCCAGAAATGTTTGAAGCTACTGACTGAATGAAAGGAGATGGCATCTCACTCTCTTTGAATCTTCTTTATCATGCTAGGATTAGCAGGAAAAAGCAAAAAATTTCAGAATTGCACCTTGCAATGTGGAGATATTACTGTTTGTGCATTTACAATATTCATTGATTTTTGCCATTGAAAAACGTCCAGAAATGTTTGAAGCTACTGACTGAATGAAAGGAGCTGGCATCTCACTCTCTTTGAATCTTCTTTATCATGCTAGGATTAGCAGGAAAAAGCAAAAAATTTCAGAATTGCACCTTGCAATGTGGAGATATTACTGTTTGTGCATTTACAATATTCATTGATTTTTGCCATTGAAAAACATCATGTTATTCATATACCAGAAATGTTTGAAGCTACTGACTGAATGAAAGGAGCTGGCATCTCACTCTCTTTGAATCTTCTTTATCATGCTAAGAGGAGCAGGAAAAAGCAAAAAATTTCAGAATTGCACCTTGCAATGTGGAGATATTACTGTTTGTGCATTTACAATATTCATTGATTTTTGCCATTGAAAAACGTCCAGAAATGTTTGAAGCTACTGACTGAATGAAAGGAGCTGGCATCTCACTCTCCTTGAATCTTCTTTATCATGCTAGGATTAGCAGGAAAAAGCAAAAAATTTCAGAATTGCATCTTGCAATGCGGAGAAATTACTGTTTGTGCATTTACAATATTCATTGATTTTTGCCATTGAAAAACATCATGTTATTCATATACCAGAAATGTTTGAAGCTACTGACTGAATGAAAAGAGCTGGCATCTCACTCTGAATCTTCTTTATCATGCTAAGAGGAGCAGGAAAAAGCAAAAAATTTAAGAATTGCACCTTGCAATGTGGAGATATTACTGTTTGTGCATTTACAATATTCATTGATTTTTGCCATTGAAAAACGTCCAGAAATGTTTGAAGCTACTGACTGAATGAAAGGAGCTGGCATCTCACTCTCTTTGAATCTTCTTTATCATGCTAGGATTAGCAGGAAAAAGCAAAAAATTTCAGAATTGCACCTTGCAATGCGGAGAAATTACTGTTTGTGCATTTACAATATTCATTGATTTTTGCCATTGAAAAACATCATGTTATTCATATACCAGAAATGTTTGAAGCTACTGACTGAATGAAAGGAGCTGGCATCTCACTCTCTTTGAATCTTCTTTATCATGCTAAGAGGAGCAGGAAAAAGCAAAAAATTTCAGAATTGCACCTTGCAATGTGGAGATATTACTGTGTGTGCATTTACAATATTCATTGATTTTTTGCCATTGAAAAACATCCAGAAATGTTTGAAGCTACTGACTGAATGAAATGAGCTGGCATCTCACTCTCTTTGAGTCTTCTTTATCATGCTAGGATTAGCAGGAAAAAGCAAAAAATTTCAGAATTGCACCTTGCAATGCGGAGAAATTACTGTTTGTGCATTTACAATATTCATTGATTTTTGCCATTGAAAAACATCATGTTATTCATATACCAGAAATGTTTGAAGCTACTGACTGAATGAAAAGAGCTGGCATCTCACTGTGAATCTTCTTTATCATGCCAAGAGGAGCAGGAAAAAGCAAAAAATTTCAGAATTGCACCTTGCAATGTGGAGATATTACTGTTTGTGCATTTACAATATTCATTGATTTTTGCCTTTGAAAAACGTCCAGAAATGTTTGAAGCTACTGACTGAATGAAAGGAGATGGCATCTCACTCTCTTTGAATCTTCTTTATCATGCTAGGATTAGCAGGAAAAAGCAAAAAATTTCAGAATTGCACCTTGCAATGTGGAGATATTACTGTTTGTGCATTTACAATATTCATTGATTTTTGCCATTGAAAAACGTCCAGAAATGTTTGAAGCTACTGACTGAATGAAAGGAGCTGGCATCTCACTCTCTTTGAATCTTCTTTATCATGCTAGGATTAGCAGGAAAAAGCAAAAAATTTCAGAATTGCACCTTGCAATGTGGAGATATTACTGTTTGTGCATTTACAATATTCATTGATTTTTGCCATTGAAAAACATCATGTTATTCATATACCAGAAATGTTTGAAGCTACTGACTGAATGAAAGGAGCTGGCATCTCACTCTCTTTGAATCTTCTTTATCATGCTAAGAGGAGCAGGAAAAAGCAAAAAATTTCAGAATTGCACCTTGCAATGTGGAGATATTACTGTTTGTGCATTTACAATATTCATTGATTTTTGCCATTGAAAAACGTCCAGAAATGTTTGAAGCTACTGACTGAATGAAAGGAGCTGGCATCTCACTCTCCTTGAATCTTCTTTATCATGCTAGGATTAGCAGGAAAAAGCAAAAAATTTCAGAATTGCATCTTGCAATGCGGAGAAATTACTGTTTGTGCATTTACAATATTCATTGATTTTTGCCATTGAAAAACATCATGTTATTCATATACCAGAAATGTTTGAAGCTACTGACTGAATGAAAAGAGCTGGCATCTCACTCTGAATATTCTTTATCATGCTAAGAGGAGCAGGAAAAAGCAAAAAATTTCAGAATTGCACCTTGCAATGTGGAGATATTACTGTTTGTGCATTTACAATATTCATTGATTTTTGCCATTGAAAAACGTCCAGAAATGTTTTAAGCTACTGACTGAATGAAAGGAGATGGCATCTCACTCTCTTTGAATCTTCTTTATCATGCTAGGATTAGCAAGAAAAAGCAAAAAATTTCAGAATTGCACCTTGCAATGCGGAGAAATTACTGTTTGTGCATTTACAATATTCATTGATTTTTGCCATTGAAAAACATCATGTTATTCATATACCAGAAATGTTTGAAGCTACTGACTGAATGAAAAGAGCTGGCATCTCACTCTCTTTGAATCTTCTTTATCATGCTAAGAGGAGCAGGAAAAGGCAAAAAATTTCAGAATTGCACCTTGCAATGTGGAGATATTACTGTTTGTGCATTTACAATATTCATTGATTTTTGCCATTGAAAAACGTCCAGAAATGTTTGAAGCTACTGACTGAATGAAAGGAGCTGGCATCTCACTCTCTTTGAATCTTCTTTATCATGCTAGGATTAGCAGGAAAAAGCAAAAATTTTCAGAATTGCACCTTGCAATGCGGAGAAATTACTGTTTGTGCATTTACAATATTCATTGATTTTTGCCATTGAAAAACATCATGTTATTCATATACCAGAAATGTTTGAAGCTACTGACTGAATGAAAAGAGCTGGCATCTCACTCTCTTTGAATCTTCTTTATCATGCTAAGAGGAGCAGGAAAAAGCAAAAAATTTCAGAATTGCACCTTGCAATGTGGAGATATTACTGTTTGTGCATTTACAATATTCATTGATTTTTGCCATTGAAAAACATCCAGAAATGTTTGAAGCTACTGACTGAATGAAAGGAGCTGGCATCTCACTCTCTTTGAATCTTCTTTATCATGCTAGGATTAGCAGGAAAAAGCAAAAAATTTCAGAATTGCGCCTTGCAATGCGGAGAAATTACTGTTTGTGCATTTACAATATTCATTGATTTTTGCCATTGAAAAACATCATGTTATTCATATACCAGAAATGTTTGAAGCTACTGACTGAATGAAAAGAGCTGGCATCTCACTCGCTTTGAATCTTCTTTATCATGCTAAGAGGAGCAGGAAAAAGCAAAAAATTTCAGAATTGCACCTTGCAATGTTGAGATATTACTGTTTGTGCATTTACAATATTCATTGATTTTTGCCATTGAAAAACGTCCAGAAATGTTTGAAGCTACTGACTGAATGAAAGGAGCTGGCATCTCACTCTCTTTGAATCTTCTTTATCATGCTAGGATTAGCAGGAAAAAGCAAAAAATTTCAGAATTGCACCTTGCAATGTGGAGATATTACTGTTTGTGCATTTACAATATTCATTGATTTTTGCCATTGAAAAACGTCCAGAAATGTTTGAAGCTACTGACTGAATGAAAGGAGCTGGCATCTCACTCTCTTTGAATCTTCTTTATCATGCTAGGATTAGCAGGAAAAAGCAAAAAATTTCAGAATTGCACCTTGCAATGTGGAGATATTACTGTTTGTGCATTTACAATATTCATTGATTTTTGCCATTGAAAAACGTCCAGAAATGTTTGAAGCTACTGACTGAATGAAAGGAGCTGGCATCTCACTCTCTTTGAATCTTCTTTATCATGCTAGGATTAGCAGGAAAAAGCAAAAAATTTCAGAATTGCACCTTGCAATGTGGAGATATTACTGTTTGTGCATTTACAATATTCATTGATTTTTCCCATTGAAAAACGTCCAGAAATGTTTGAAGCTACTGACTGAATGAAAGGAGCTGGCATCTCACTCTCTTTGAATCTTCTTTATCATGATAGGATTAGCAGGAAAAAGCAAAAAATTTCAGAATTGCACCTTGCAATGCGGAGAAATTACTGTTTGTGCATTTACAATATTCATTGATTTTTGCCATTGAAAAACATCATGTTATTCATATAACAGAAATGTTTGAAGCTACTGACTGAATGAAAAGAGCTGGCATCTCACTCTCTTTGAATCTTCTTTATCATGCTAAGAGGAGCAGGAAAAAGCAAAAAATTTCAGAATTGCACCTTGCAATGTGGAGATATTACTGTTTGTGCATTTACAATATTCATTGATTTTTGCCATTGAAAAACGTCCAGAAATGTTTGAAGCAACTGACTGAATGAAAGGAGCTGGCATCTAACTCTCTTTGAATCTTCTTTATCATGCTAGGATTAGAAGGAAAAAGCAAAAAATTTCAGAATTGCACCTTGCAATGCGGAGAAATTACTGTTTGTGCATTAACAATATTCATTGATTTTTGCCATTGAAAAACATCATGTTATTCATATACCAGAAATGTTTGAAGCTACTGACTGAATGAAAAGAGCTGGCATCTCATTCTCTTTGAATCTTCTTTATCATGCTAGGATTAGCAGGAAAAAGCAAAAAATTTCAGAATTGCACCTTGCAATGTGGAGATATTACTGTTTGTGCATTTACAATATTCATTGATTTTTGCCATTGAAAAACGTCCAGAAATGTTTGAAGCTACTGACTGAATGAAAGGAGCTGGCATCTCACTCTCTTTGAATCTTCTTTATCATGCTCGGATTAGCAGGAAAAAGCAAAAAATTTCAGAATTGCACCTTGCAATGTGGAGATATTACTGTTTGTGCATTTACAATATTCATTGATTTTTGCCATTGAAAAACGTCCAGAAATGTTTGAAGCTACTGACTGAATGAAAGGAGCTGGCATCTCACTCTCTTTGAATCTTCTTTATCATGCTAGGATTAGCAGGAAAAAGCAAAAAATTTCAGAATTGCACCTTGCAATGTGGAGATATTACTGTTTGTGCATTTACAATATTCATTGATTTTTGCCATTGAAAAACGTCCAGAAATGTTTGAAGCTACTGACTGAATGAAAGGAGCTGGCATCTCACTCTCTTTGAATCTTCTTTATCATGCTAGGATTAGCAGGAAAAAGCAAAAAATTTCAGAATTGCACCTTGCAATGTGGAGATATTACTCTTTGTGCATTTACAATATTCATTGATTTTTGCCATTGAAAAACGTCCAGAAATGTTTGAAGCTACTGACTGAATGAAAGGAGCTGGCATCTCACTCTCTTTGAATCTTCTTTATCATAATAGGATTAGCAGGAAAAAGCAAAAAATTTCAGAATTGCACCTTGCAATGCGGAGAAATTACTGTTTGTGCATTTACAATATTCATTGATTTTTGCCATTGAAAAACATCATGTTATTCATATAACAGAAATGTTTGAAGCTACTGACTGAATGAAAAGAGCTGGCATCTCACTCTCTTTGAATCTTCTTTATCATGCTAAGAGGAGCAGGAAAAAGCAAAAAATTTCAGAATTGCACCTTGCAATGTGGAGATATTACTGTTTGTGCATTTACAATATTCATTGATTTTTGCCATTGAAAAACGTCCAGAAATGTTTGAAGCTACTGACTGAATGAAAGGAGCTGGCATCTCACTCTCTTTGAATCTTCTTTATCATGCTAGGATTAGAAGGAAAAAGCAAAAAATTTCAGAATTGCACCTTGCAATGCGGAGAAATTACTGTTTGTGCATTTACAATATTCATTGATTTTTGCCATTGAAAAACATCATGTTATTCATATACCAGAAATGTTTGAAGCTACTGACTGAATGAAAAGAGCTGGCATCTCATTCTCTTTGAATCTTCTTTATCATGCTAGGATTAGCAGGAAAAAGCAAAAAATTTCAGAATTGCACCTTGCAATGTGGAGATATTACTGTTTGTGCATTTACAATATTCATTGATTTTTGCCATTGAAAAACGTCCAGAAATGTTTGAAGCTACTGACTGAATGAAAGGAGCTGCCATCTCACTCTCTTTGAATCTTCTTTATCATGCTAGGATTAGCAGGAAAAAGCAAAAAATTTCAGAATTGCACCTTGCAATGTGGAGATATTACTGTTTGTGCATTTACAATATTCATTGATTTTTGCCATTGAAAAACGTCCAGAAATGTTTGAAGCTACTGACTGAATGAAAGGAGCTGGCTTCTCACTCTCTTTGAATCTTCTTTATCATGCTAGGATTAGCAGGAAAAAGCAAAAAATTTCAGAATTGCACCTTGCAATGTGGAGATATTACTGTTTGTGCATTTACAATATTCATTGATTTTTGCCATTGAAAAACGTCCAGAAATGTTTGAAGCTACTGACTGAATGAAAGGAGCTGGCATCTCACTCTCTTTGAATCTTCTTTATCATGCTAGGATTAGCAGGAAAAAGCAAAAAATTTCAGAATTGCACCTTGCAATGGGGAGATATTACTGTTTGTGCATTTACAATATTCATTGATTTTTGCCATTGAAAAACGTCCAGAAATGTTTGAAGCTACTGACTGAATGAAAGGAGCTGGCATCTCACTCTCTTTGAATCTTCTTTATCATGATAGGATTAGCAGGAAAAAGCAAAAAATTTCAGAATTGCACCTTGCAATTCGGAGAAATTACTGTTTGTGCATTTACAATATTCATTGATTTTTGCCATTGAAAAACATCATGTTATTCATATAACAGAAATGTTTGAAGCTACTGACTGAATGAAAAGAGCTGGCATCTCACTCTCTTTGAATCTTCTTTATCATGCTAAGAGGAGCAGGAAAAAGCAAAAAATTTCAGAATTGCACCTTTAAATGTGGAGATATTACTGTTTGTGCATTTACAATATTCATTGATTTTTGCCATTGAAAAACGTCCAGAAATGTTTGAAGCTACTGACTGAATGAAAGGAGCTGGCATCTCACTCTCTTTGAATCTTCTTTATCATGCTAGGATTAGAAGGAAAAAGCAAAAAATTTCAGAATTGCACCTTGCAATGCGGAGAAATTACTGTTTGTGCATTTACAATATTCATTGATTTTTGCCATTGAAAAACATCATGTTATTCATATACCAGAAATGTTTGAAGCTACTGACTGAATGAAAAGAGCTGGCATCTCATTCTCTTTGAATCTTCTTTATCATGCTAAGAGGAGCAGGAAAAAGCAAAAAATTTCAGAATTGCACCTTGCAATGTGGAGATATTACTGTTTGTGCATTTACAATATTCATTGATTTTTGCCATTGAAAAACGTCCAGAAATGTTTGAAGCTACTGACTGAATGAAAGGAGCTGGCATCTCATTCTCTTTGAATCTTCTTTATCATGCTAGGATTAGCAGGAAAAAGCAAAAAATTTCAGAATTGCACCTTGCAATGTGGAGATATTACTGTTTGTGCATTTACAATATTCATTGGTTTTTGCCATTGAAAAACGTCCAGAAATGTTTGAAGCTACTGACTGAATGAAAGGAGCTGGCATCTCACTCTCTTTGAATCTTCTTTATCATGCTAGGATTAGCAGGAAAAAGCAAAAAATTTCAGAATTGCACCTTGCAATGTGGAGATATTACTGTTTGTGCATTTACAATATTCATTGATTTTTGCCATTGAAAAACGTCCAGAAATGTTTGAAGCTACTGACTGAATGAAAGGAGCTGGCATCTCACTCTCTTTGAATCTTCTTTATCATGCTAGGATTAGCAGGAAAAAGCAAAAAATTTCAGAATTGCACCTTGCAATGGGGAGATATTACTGTTTGTGCATTTACAATATTCATTGATTTTTGCCATTGAAAAACGTCCAGAAATGTTTGAAGCTACTGACTGAATGAAAGGAGCTGGCATCTCACTCTCTTTGAATCTTCTTTATCATGATAGGATTAGCAGGAAAAAGCAAAAAATTTCAGAATTGCACCTTGCAATGCGGAGAAATTACTGTTTGTGCATTTACAATATTCATTGATTTTTGCCATTGAAAAACATCATGTTATTCATATAACAGAAATGTTTGAAGCTACTGACTGAATGAAAAGAGCTGGCATCTCACTCTCTTTGAATCTTCTTTATCATGCTAAGAGGAGCAGGAAAAAGCAAAAAATTTCAGAATTGCACCTTGAAATGTGGAGATATTACTGTTTGTGCATTTACAATATTCATTGATTTTTGCCATTGAAAAACGTCCAGAAATGTTTGAAGCTACTGACTGAATGAAAGGAGCTGGCATCTCACTCTCTTTGAATCTTCTTTATCATGCTAGGATTAGAAGGAAAAAGCAAAAAATTTCAGAATTGCACCTTGCAATGCGGAGAAATTACTGTTTGTGCATTTACAATATTCATTGATTTTTGCCATTGAAAAACATCATGTTATTCATATACCAGAAATGTTTGAAGCTACTGACTGAATGAAAAGAGCTGGCATCTCATTCTCTTTGAATCTTCTTTATCATGCTAAGAGGAGCAGGAAAAAGCAAAAAATTTCAGAATTGCACCTTGCAATGTGGAGATATTACTGTTTGTGCATTTACAATATTCATTGATTTTTGCCATTGAAAAACGTCCAGAAATGTTTGAAGCTACTGACTGAATGAAAGGAGCTGGCATCTCATTCTCTTTGAATCTTCTTTATCATGCTAGGATTAGCAGGAAAAAGCAAAAAATTTCAGAATTGCACCTTGCAATGTGGAGATATTACTGTTTGTGCATTTACAATATTCATTGATTTTTGCCATTGAAAAACGTCCAGAAATGTTTGAAGCTACTGACTGAATGAAAGGAGCTGGCATCTCACTCTCTTTGAATCTTCTTTATCATGCTAGGATTAGCAGGAAAAAGCAAAAAATTTCAGAATTGCACCTTGCAATGTGGAGATATTACTGTTTGTGCATTTACAATATTCATTGATTTTTGCCATTGAAAAACGTCCAGAAATGTTTGAAGCTACTGACTGAATGAAAGGAGCTGGCATCTCACTCTCTTTGAATCTTCTTTATCATGCTAGGATTAGCAGGAAAAAGCAAAAAATTTCAGAATTGCACCTTGCAATGTGGAGATATAACTGTTTGTGCATTTACAATATTCATTGATTTTTGCCATTGAAAAACGTCCAGAAATGTTTGAAGCTACTGACTGAATGAAAGGAGCTGGCATCTCACTCTCTTTGAATCTTCTTTATCATGCTAGGATTAGCAGGAAAAAGCAAAAAATTTCAGAATTGCACCTTGCAATGTGGAGATATTACTGTTTGTGCATTTACAATATTCATTGATTTTTGCCATTGAAAAACGTCCAGAAATGTTTGAAGCTACTGACTGAATGAAAGGAGCTGGCATCTCACTCTCTTTGAATCTTCTTTATCATAATAGGATTAGCAGGAAAAAGCAAAAAAATTCAGAATTGCACCTTGCAATGCGGAGAAATTACTGTTTGTGCATTTACAATATTCATTGATTTTTGCCATTGAAAAACATCATGTTATTCATATAACAGAAATGTTTGAAGCTACTGACTGAATGAAAAGAGCTGGCATCTCACTCTCTTTGAATCTTCTTTATCATGCTAAGAGGAGCAGGAAAAAGCAAAAAATTTCAGAATTGCACCTTGCAATGTGGAGATATTACTGTTTGTGCATTTACAATATTCATTGATTTTTGCCATTGAAAAACGTCCAGAAATGTTTGAAGCTACTGACTGAATGAAAGGAGCTGGCATCTCACTCTCTTTGAATCTTCTTTATCATGCTAGGATTAGAAGGAAAAAGCAAAAAATTTCAGAATTGCACCTTGCAATGCGGAGAAATTACTGTTTGTGCATTTACAATATTCATTGATTTTTGCCATTGAAAAACATCATGTTATTCATATACCAGAAATGTTTGAAGCTACTGACTGAATGAAAAGAGCTGGCATCTCATTCTCTTTGAATCTTATTTATCATGCTAGGATTAGCAGGAAAAAGCAAAAAATTTCAGAATTGCACCTTGCAATGTGGAGATATTACTGTTTGTGCATTTACAATATTCATTGATTTTTGCCATTGAAAAACGTCCAGAAATGTTTGAAGCTACTGACTGAATGAAAGGAGCTGGCATCTCACTCTCTTTGAATCTTCTTTATCATGCTAGGATTAGCAGGAAAAAGCAAAAAATTTCAGAATTGCACCTTGCAATGTGGAGATATTACTGTTTGTGCATTTACAATATTCATTGATTTTTGCCTTTGAAAAACGTCCAGAAATGTTTGAAGCTACTGACTGAATGAAAGGAGCTGGCATCTCACTCTCTTTGAATCTTCTTTATCATGCTAGGATTAGCAGGAAAAAGCAAAAAATTTCAGAATTGCACCTTGCAATGTGGAGATATTACTGTTTGTGCATTTACAATATTCATTGATTTTTGCCATTGAAAAACGTCCAGAAATGTTTGAAGCTACTGACTGAATGAAAGGAGCTGGCTTCTCACTCTCTTTGAATCTTCTTTATCATGCTAGGATTAGCAGGAAAAAGCAAAAAATTTCAGAATTGCACCTTGCAATGGGGAGATATTACTGTTTGTGCATTTACAATATTCATTGATTTTTGCCATTGAAAAACGTCCAGAAATGTTTGAAGCTACTGACTGAATGAAAGGAGCTGGCATCTCACTCTCTTTGAATCTTCTTTATCATGCTAGGATTAGAAGGAAAAAGCAAAAAATTTCAGGATTGCACCTTGCAATGCGGAGAAATTACTGTTTGTGCATTTACAATATTCATTGATTTTTGCCATTGAAAAACATCATGTTATTCATATACCAGAAATGTTTGAAGCTACTGACTGAATGAAAAGAGCTGGCATCTCATTCTCTTTGAATCTTCTTTATCATGCTAAGAGGAGCAGGAAAAAGCAAAAAATTTCAGAATTGCACCTTGCAATGTGGAGATATTACTGTTTGTGCATTTACAATATTCATTGATTTTTGCCATTGAAAAACGTCCAGAAATGTTTGAAGCTACTGACTGAATGAAAGGAGCTGGCATCTCACTCTCTTTGAATCTTCTTTATCATGCTAGGATTAGCAGGAAAAAGCAAAAAATTTCAGAATTGCACCTTGCAATGTGGAGATATTACTGTTTGTGCATTTACAATATTCATTGATTTTTGCCATTGAAAAACGTCCAGAAATGTTTGAAGCTACTGACTGAATGAAAGGAGCTGGCATCTCACTCTCTTTGAATCTTCTTTATCATGCTAGGATTAGCAGGAAAAAGCAAAAAATTTCAGAATTGCACCTTGCAATGTGGAGATATTACTGTTTGTGCATTTACAATATTCATTGATTTTTGCCATTGAAAAATGTCCAGAAATTTTTGAAGCTACTGACTGAATGAAAGGAGCTGGCATCTCACTCTCTTTGAATCTTCTTTATCATGCTAGGATTAGCAGGATAAAGCAAAAAAATTCAGAATTGCACCTTGCAATGTGGAGATATTACTGTTTGTGCATTTACAATTTTCATTGATTTTTGACATTGAAAAACGTCCAGAAATGTTTGAAGCTACTGACTGAATGAAAGGAGCTAGCATCTCACTTTCTTTGAATCTTCTTTATCATGATAGGATTAGCAGGAAAAAGCAAAAAATTTCAGAATTGCACCTTGCAATGCGGAGAAATTACTGTTTGTGCATTTACAATATTCATTGATTTTTGCCATTGAAAAACATCATGTTATTCATATAACAGAAATGTTTGAAGCTACTGACTGAATGAAAAGAGCTGGCATCTCATTCTCTTTGAATCTTCTTTATCATGCTAAGAGGAGCAGGAAAAAGCAAAAAATTTCAGAATTGCACCTTGCAATGTGGAGATATTACTGTTTGTGCATTTACAATATTCATTGATTTTTGCCATTGAAAAACATCCAGAAATGTTTGAAGCTACTGACTGAATGAAAGGAGCTGGCATCTCACTCTCTTTGAATCTTCTTTATCATGCTAGGATTAGAAGGAAAAAGCAAAAAATTTCAGAATTGCACCTTGCAATGCGGAGAAATTACTGTTTGTGCATTTACAATATTTATTGATTTTTGCCATTGAAAAACATCATGTTATTCATATACCAGAAATGTTTGAAGCTACTGACTGAATGAAAAGAGCTGGCATCTCATTCTCTTTGAATCTTCTTTATCATGCTAAGAGGAGCAGGAAAAAGCAAAAAATTTCAGAATTGCACCTTGCAATGTGGAGATATTACTGTTTGTGCATTTACAATATTCATTGATTTTTGCCATTGAAAAACGTCCAGAAATGTTTGAAGCTACTGACTGAATGAAAGGAGCTGGCGTCTCACTCTCTTTGAATCTTCTTTATCATGCTAGGATTAGCAGGAAAAAGCAAAAAATTTCAGAATTGCACCTTGCAATGTGGAGATATTACTGTTTGTGCATTTACAATATTCATTGATTTTTGCCATTGAAAAATGTCCAGAAATGTTTGAAGCTACTGACTGAATGAAAGGAGCTGGCATCTCACTCTCTTTGAATCTTCTTTATCATGCTAGGATTAGCAGGATAAAGCAAAAAATTTCAGAATTGCACCTTGCAATGTGGAGATATTACTGTTTGTGCATTTACAATATTCATTGATTTTTGCCATTGAAAAACGTCCAGAAATGTTTGAAGCTACTGACTGAATGAAAGGAGCTGACATCTCACTCTCTTTGAATCTTCTTTATCATGCTAGGATTAGCAGGAAAAAGCAAAAAATTTCAGAGTTGCACCTTGCAATGCGGAGAAATTACTATTTGTGCATTTACAATATTCATTGATTTTTGCCATTGAAAAACATCATGTTATTCATATACCAGAAATGTTTGAAGCTACTGACTGAATGAAAAGAGCTGGCATCTCACTCTCTTTGAATCTTCTTTATCATGCTAAGAGGAGCAGGAAAAAGCAAAAAATTTCAGAATTGCACCTTGCAATGTGGAGATTATACTGTTTGTGCATTTACAATATTCATTGATTTTTGCATTGAAAAACGTCCAGAAATGTTTGAAGCTACTGACTGAATGAAAGGAGCTGGCATCTCACTCTCTTTGAATCTTCTTTATCATGCTAAGAGGAGCAGGAAAAAGCAAAAAATTTCAGAATTGCACCTTGCAATGTGGAGATATTACTGTTTGTGCATTTACAATATTCATTGATTTTTGCCATTGAAAAACGTCCAGAAATGTTTGGAGCTACTGACTGAATGAAAGGAGCTGGCATCTCACTCTCTTTGAATCTTCTTTATCATGCTAGGATTAGCAGGAAAAAGCAAAAAATTTCAGAATTGCACATTGCAATGCGGAGAAATAACTGTTTGTGCATTTACAATATTCATTGTTTTTTGCCTTTGAAAAACATCATGTTATTCATATAACAGAAATGTTTGAAGCTACTGACTGAATGAAAAGAGCTAGCATCTCACTCTCTTTGAATCTTCTTTATCATGCTAAGAGGAGCAGGAAAAAGCAAAAAATTTCAGAATTGCACCTTGCAATGTGGAGATATTACTGTTTGTGCATTTACAATATTCATTGATTTTTGCCATTGAAAAACGTCCAGAAATGTTTGAAGCTACTGACTGAATGAAAGGAGCTGGCATCTCACTCTCTTTGAATCTTCTTTATCATGCTAGGATTAGAAGGAAAAAGCAAAAAATTTCAGAATTGCACCTTGCAATGCGGAGAAATTACTGTTTGTGCATTTACAAAATTCATTGATTTTTGCCATTGAAAAACATCATGTTATTCATATACCAGAAATGTTTGAAGCTACTGACTGAATGAAAAGAGCTGGCATCTCATTCTCTTTGAATCTTCTTTATCATGCTAAGAGGAGCAGGAAAAAGCAAAAAATTTCAGAATTGCACCTTGCAATGTGGAGATATTACTGTTTGTGCATTTACAATATTCATTGATTTTTGCCATTGAAAAACGTCCAGAAATGTTTGAAGCTACTGACTGAATGAAAGGAGCTGGCATCTCACTCTCTTTGAATCTTCTTTATCATGCTAGGATTAGCAGGAAAAAGCAAAAAATTTCAGAATTGCATCTTGCAATGTGGAGATATTACTGTTTGTGCATTTACAATATTCATTGATTTTTGCCATTGAAAAACGTCCAGAAATGTTTGAAGCTACTGACTGAATGAAAGGAGCTGGCATCTCACTCTCTTTGAATCTTCTTTATCATGCTAGGATTAGCAGGAAAAAGCAAAAAATTTCAGAATTGCACCTTGCAATGTGGAGATATTACTGTTTGTGCATTTACAATATTCATTGATTTTTGCCATTGAAAAATGTCCAGAAATGTTTGAAGCTACTGACTGAATGAAAGGAGCTGGCATCTCACTCTCTTTGAATCTTCTTTATCATGCTAGGATTAGCAGGATAAAGCAAAAAATTTCAGAATTGCACCTTGCAATGTGGAGATATTACTGTTTGTGCATTTACAATTTTCATTGATTTTTGCCATTGAAAAACGTCCAGAAATGTTTGAAGCTACTGACTGAATGAAAGGAGCTGGCATCTCACTCTCTTTGAATCTTCTTTATCATGCTAAGAGGAGCAGGAAAAAGCAAAAAATTTCAGAATTGCACCTTGCAATGTGGAGATATTACTGTTTGTGCATTTACAATATTCATTGATTTTTGCCATTGAAAAACGTCCAGAAATGTTTGAAGCTACTGACTGAATGAAAGGAGCTGGCATCTCACTCTCTTTGAATCTTCTTTATCATGCTAGGATTAGCAGGAAAAAGCAAAAAATTTCAGAATTGCACCTTGCAATGCGGAGAAATTACTATTTGTGCATTTACAATATCCTTTGATTTTTGCCATTGAAAAACATCATGTTATTCATATACCAGAAATGTTTGAAGCTACTGACTGAATGAAAAGAGCTGGCATCTCACTCTCTTTGAATCTTCTTTATCATGCTAAGAGGAGCAGGAAAAAGCAAAAAATTTCAGAATTGCACCTTGCAATGTGGAGATATTACTGTTTGTGCATTTACAATATTCATTGATTTTTGCATTGAAAAACGTCCAGAAATGTTTGAAGCTACTGACTGAATGAAAGGAGCTGGCATCTCACTCTCTTTGAATCTTCTTTATCATGCTAAGAGGAGCAGGAAAAAGCAAAAAATTTCAGAATTGCACCTTGCAATGTGGAGATATTACTGTTTGTGCATTTACAATATTCATTGATTTTTGCCATTGAAAAACGTCCAGAAATGTTTGGAGCTACTGACTGAATGAAAGGAGCTGGCATCTCACTCTCTTTGAATCTTCTTTATCATGCTAGGATTAGCAGGAAAAAGCAAAAAATTTCAGAATTGCACATTGCAATGCGGAGAAATTACTGTTTGTGCATTTACAATATTCATTGATTTTTGCCATTGAAAAACATCATGTTATTCATATACCAGAAATGTTTGAAGCTACTGACTGAATGAAAAGAGCTGGCATCTCACTCTCTTTGAATCTTCTTTATCATGCTAGGATTAGCAGGAAAAAGCAAAAAATTTCAGAATTGCACCTTGCAATGTGGAGATATTACTGTTTGTGCATTTACAATATTCATTGATTTTTGCCATTGAAAAACGTCCAGAAATGTTTGAAGCTACTGACTGAATGAAAGGAGCTGGCATCTCACTCTCTTTGAATCTTCTTTATCATGCTAGGATTAGCAGGAAAAAGCAAAAAATTTCAGAATTGCACCTTGCAATGTGGAGATATTACTGTTTGTGCATTTACAATATTCATTGATTTTAGCCATTGAAAAACGTCCAGAAATGTTTGAAGCTACTGACTGAATGAAAGGAGCTGGCATCTCACTCTCTTTGAATCTTCTTTATCATGCTAGGATTAGCAGGAAAAAGCAAAAAATTTCAGAATTGCACCTTGCAATGCGGAGAAATTACTGTTTGTGCATTTACAATATTTATTGATTTTTGCCATTGAAAAACATCATGTTATTCATATACCAGAAATGTTTGAAGCTACTGACTGAATGAAAAGAGCTGGCATCTCATTCTCTTTGAATCTTCTTTATCATGCTAAGAGGAGCAGGAAAAAGCAAAAAATTTCAGAATTGCACCTTGCAATGTGGAGATATTACTGTTTGTGCATTTACAATATTCATTGATTTTTGCCATTGAAAAACGTCCAGAAATGTTTGAAGCTACTGACTGAATGAAAGGAGCTGGCGTCTCACTCTCTTTGAATCTTCTTTATCATGCTAGGATTAGCAGGAAAAAGCAAAAAATTTCAGAATTGCACCTTGCAATGTGGAGATATTACTGTTTGTGCATTTACAATATTCATTGATTTTTGCCATTGAAAAATGTCCAGAAATGTTTGAAGCTACTGACTGAATGAAAGGAGCTGGCATCTCACTCTCTTTGAATCTTCTTTATCATGCTAGGATTAGCAGGATAAAGCAAAAAATTTCAGAATTGCACCTTGCAATGTGGAGATATTACTGTTTGTGCATTTACAATATTCATTGATTTTTGCCATTGAAAAACGTCCAGAAATGTTTGAAGCTACTGACTGAATGAAAGGAGCTGACATCTCACTCTCTTTGAATCTTCTTTATCATGCTAGGATTAGCAGGAAAAAGCAAAAAATTTCAGAATTGCACCTTGCAATGCGGAGAAATTACTATTTGTGCATTTACAATATTCATTGATTTTTGCCATTGAAAAACATCATGTTATTCATATACCAGAAATGTTTGAAGCTACTGACTGAATGAAAAGAGCTGGCATCTCACTCTCTTTGAATCTTCTTTATCATGCTAAGAGGAGCAGGAAAAAGCAAAAAATTTCAGAATTGCACCTTGCAATGTGGAGATTATACTGTTTGTGCATTTACAATATTCATTGATTTTTGCATTGAAAAACGTCCAGAAATGTTTGAAGCTACTGACTGAATGAAAGGAGCTGGCATCTCACTCTCTTTGAATCTTCTTTATCATGCTAAGAGGAGCAGGAAAAAGCAAAAAATTTCAGAATTGCACCTTGCAATGTGGAGATATTACTGTTTGTGCATTTACAATATTCATTGATTTTTGCCATTGAAAAACGTCCAGAAATGTTTGGAGCTACTGACTGAATGAAAGGAGCTGGCATCTCACTCTCTTTGAATCTTCTTTATCATGCTAGGATTAGCAGGAAAAAGCAAAAAATTTCAGAATTGCACATTGCAATGCGGAGAAATTACTGTTTGTGCATTTACAATATTCATTGTTTTTTGCCTTTGAAAAACATCATGTTATTCATATAACAGAAATGTTTGAAGCTACTGACTGAATGAAAAGAGCTAGCATCTCACTCTCTTTGAATCTTCTTTATCATGCTAAGAGGAGCAGGAAAAAGCAAAAAATTTCAGAATTGCACCTTGCAATGTGGAGATATTACTGTTTGTGCATTTACAATATTCATTGATTTTTGCCATTGAAAAACGTCCAGAAATGTTTGAAGCTACTGACTGAATGAAAGGAGCTGGCATCTCACTCTCTTTGAATCTTCTTTATCATGCTAGGATTAGAAGGAAAAAGCAAAAAATTTCAGAATTGCACCTTGCAATGCGGAGAAATTACTGTTTGTGCATTTACAATATTCATTGATTTTTGCCATTGAAAAACATCATGTTATTCATATACCAGAAATGTTTGAAGCTACTGACTGAATGAAAAGAGCTGGCATCTCATTCTCTTTGAATCTTCTTTATCATGCTAAGAGGAGCAGGAAAAAGCAAAAAATTTCAGAATTGCACCTTGCAATGTGGAGATATTACTGTTTGTGCATTTACAATATTCATTGATTTTTGCCATTGAAAAACGTCCAGAAATGTTTGAAGCTACTGACTGAATGAAAGGAGCTGGCATCTCACTCTCTTTGAATCTTCTTTATCATGCTAGGAGTAGCAGGAAAAAGCAAAAAATTTCAGAATTGCATCTTGCAATGTGGAGATATTACTGTTTGTGCATTTACAATATTCATTGATTTTTGCCATTGAAAAACGTCCAGAAATGTTTGAAGCTACTGACTGAATGAAAGGAGCTGGCATCTCACTCTCTTTGAATCTTCTTTATCATGCTAGGATTAGCAGGAAAAAGCAAAAAATTTCAGAATTGCACCTTGCAGTGTGGAGATATTACTGTTTGTGCATTTACAATATTCATTGATTTTTGCCATTGAAAAATGTCCAGAAATGTTTGAAGCTACTGACTGAATGAAAGGAGCTGGCATCTCACTCTCTTTGAATCTTCTTTATCATGCTAGGATTAGCAGGATAAAGCAAAAAATTTCAGAATTGCACCTTGCAATGTGGAGATATTACTGTTTGTGCATTTACAATTTTCATTGATTTTTGCCATTGAAAAACGTCCAGAAATGTTTGAAGCTACTGACTGAATGAAAGGAGCTGGCATCTCACTCTCTTTGAATCTTCTTTATCATGCTAAGAGGAGCAGGAAAAAGCAAAAAATTTCAGAATTGCACCTTGCAATGTGGAGATATTACTGTTTGTGCATTTACAATATTCATTGATTTTTGCCATTGAAAAACGTCCAGAAATGTTTGAAGCTACTGACTGAATGAAAGGAGCTGGCATCTCACTCTCTTTGAATCTTCTTTATCATGCTAGGATTAGCAGGAAAAAGCAAAAAATTTCAGAATTGCACCTTGCAATGCGGAGAAATTACTATTTGTGCATTTACAATATCCTTTGATTTTTGCCATTGAAAAACATCATGTTATTCATATACCAGAAATGTTTGAAGCTACTGACTGAATGAAAAGAGCTGGCATCTCACTCTCTTTGAATCTTCTTTATCATGCTAAGAGGAGCAGGAAAAAGCAAAAAATTTCAGAATTGCACCTTGCAATGTGGAGATATTACTGTTTGTGCATTTACAATATTCATTGATTTTTGCATTGAAAAACGTCCAGAAATGTTTGAAGCTACTGACTGAATGAAAGGAGCTGGCATCTCACTCTCTTTGAATCTTCTTTATCATGCTAAGAGGAGCAGGAAAAAGCAAAAAATTTCAGAATTGCACCTTGCAATGTGGAGATATTACTGTTTGTGCATTTACAATATTCATTGATTTTTGCCATTGAAAAACGTCCAGAAATGTTTGGAGCTACTGACTGAATGAAAGGAGCTGGCATCTCACTCTCTTTGAATCTTCTTTATCATGCTAGGATTAGCAGGAAAAAGCAAAAAATTTCAGAATTGCACATTGCAATGCGGAGAAATTACTGTTTGTGCATTTACAATATTCATTGATTTTTGCCATTGAAAAACATCATGTTATTCATATACCAGAAATGTTTGAAGCTACTGACTGAATGAAAAGAGCTGGCATCTCACTCTCTTTGAATCTTCTTTATCATGCTAGGATTAGCAGGAAAAAGCAAAAAATTTCAGAATTGCACCTTGCAATGTGGAGATATTACTGTTTGTGCATTTACAATATTCATTGATTTTTGCCATTGAAAAACGTCCAGAAATGTTTGAAGCTACTGACTGAATGAAAGGAGCTGGCATCTCACTCTCTTTGAATCTTCTTTATCATGCTAGGATTAGCAGGAAAAAGCAAAAAATTTCAGAATTGCACCTTGCAATGTGGAGATATTACTGTTTGTGCATTTACAATATTCATTGATTTTTGCCATTGAAAAACGTCCAGAAATGTTTGAAGCTACTGACTGAATGAAAGGAGCTGGCATCTCACTCTCTTTGAATCTTCTTTATCATGCTAGGATTAGCAGGAAAAAGCAAAAAATTTCAGAATTGCACCTTGCAATGTGGAGATATTACTGTTTGCGCATTTACAATATTCATTGATTTTTGCCATTGAAAAACGTCCAGAAATGTTTGGAGCTACTGACTGAATGAAAGGAGCTGGCATCTCACTCTCTTTGAATCTTCTTTATCATGCTAGGATTAGCAGGAAAAAGCAAAAAATTTCAGAATTGCACATTGCAATGCGGAGAAATTACTGTTTGTGCATTTACAATATTCATTGTTTTTTGCCTTTGAAAAACATCATGTTATTCATATAACAGAAATGTTTGAAGCTACTGACTGAATGAAAAGAGCTAGCATCTCACTCTCTTTGAATCTTCTTTATCATGCTAAGAGGAGCAGGAAAAAGCAAAAAATTTCAGAATTGCACCTTGCAATGTGGAGATATTACTGTTTGTGCATTTACAATATTCATTGATTTTTGCCATTGAAAAACGTCCAGAAATGTTTGAAGCTACTGACTGAATGAAAGGAGCTGGCATCTCACTCTCTTTGAATCTTCTTTATCATGCTAGGATTAGAAGGAAAAAGCAAAAAATTTCAGAATTGCACCTTGCAATGCGGAGAAATTACTGTTTGTGCATTTACAATATTCATTGATTTTTGCCATTGAAAAACATCATGTTATTCATTTACCAGAAATGTTTGAAGCTACTGACTGAATGAAAAGAGCTGGCATCTCATTCTCTTTGAATCTTCTTTATCATGCTAAGAGGAGCAGGAAAAAGCAAAAAATTTCAGAATTGCACCTTGCAATGTGGAGATATTACTGTTTGTGCATTTACAATATTCATTGATTTTTGCCATTGAAAAACGTCCAGAAATGTTTGAAGCTACTGACTGAATGAAAGGAGCTGGCATCTCACTCTCTTTGAATCTTCTTTATCATGCTAGGAATAGCAGGAAAAAGCAAAAAATTTCAGAATTGCATCTTGCAATGTGGAGATATTACTGTTTGTGCATTTACAATATTCATTGATTTTTGCCATTGAAAAACGTCCAGAAATGTTTGAAGCTACTGACTGAATGAAAGGAGCTGGCATCTCACTCTCTTTGAATCTTCTTTATCATGCTAGGATTAGCAGGAAAAAGCAAAAAATTTCAGAATTGCACCTTGCAGTGTGGAGATATTACTGTTTGTGCATTTACAATATTCATTGATTTTTGCCATTGAAAAATGTCCAGAAATGTTTGAAGCTACTGACTGAATGAAAGGAGCTGGCATCTCACTCTCTTTGAATCTTCTTTATCATGCTAGGATTAGCAGGATAAAGCAAAAAATTTCAGAATTGCACCTTGCAATGTGGAGATATTACTGTTTGTGCATTTACAATTTTCATTGATTTTTGCCATTGAAAAACGTCCAGAAATGTTTGAAGCTACTGACTGAATGAAAGGAGCTGGCATCTCACTCTCTTTGAATCTTCTTTATCATGCTAAGAGGAGCAGGAAAAAGCAAAAAATTTCAGAATTGCACCTTGCAATGTGGAGATATTACTGTTTGTGCATTTACAATATTCATTGATTTTTGCCATTGAAAAACGTCCAGAAATGTTTGAAGCTACTGACTGAATGAAAGGAGCTGGCATCTCACTCTCTTTGAATCTTCTTTATCATGCTAGGATTAGCAGGAAAAAGCAAAAAATTTCAGAATTGCACCTTGCAATGCGGAGAAATTACTATTTGTGCATTTACAATATCCTTTGATTTTTGCCATTGAAAAACATCATGTTATTCATATACCAGAAATGTTTGAAGCTACTGACTGAATGAAAAGAGCTGGCATCTCACTCTCTTTGAATCTTCTTTATCATGCTAAGAGGAGCAGGAAAAAGCAAAAAATTTCAGAATTGCACCTTGCAATGTGGAGATATTACTGTTTGTGCATTTACAATATTCATTGATTTTTGCATTGAAAAACGTCCAGAAATGTTTGAAGCTACTGACTGAATGAAAGGAGCTGGCATCTCACTCTCTTTGAATCTTCTTTATCATGCTAAGAGGAGCAGGAAAAAGCAAAAAATTTCAGAATTGCACCTTGCAATGTGGAGATATTACTGTTTGTGCATTTACAATATTCATTGATTTTTGCCATTGAAAAACGTCCAGAAATGTTTGAAGCTACTGACTGAATGAAAGGAGCTGGCATCTCACTCTCTTTGAATCTTCTTTATCATGCTAGGATTAGCAGGAAAAAGCAAAAAATTTCAGAATTGCACCTTGCAATGCGGAGAAATTACTATTTGTGCATTTACAATATCCTTTGATTTTTGCCATTGAAAAACATCATGTTATTCATATACCAGAAATGTTTGAAGCTACTGACTGAATGAAAAGAGCTGGCATCTCACTCTCTTTGAATCTTCTTTATCATGCTAAGAGGAGCAGGAAAAAGCAAAAAATTTCAGAATTGCACCTTGCAATGTGGAGATATTACTGTTTGTGCATTTACAATATTCATTGATTTTTGCATTGAAAAACGTCCAGAAATGTTTGAAGCTACTGACTGAATGAAAGGAGCTGGCATCTCACTCTCTTTGAATCTTCTTTATCATGCTAAGAGGAGCAGGAAAAAGCAAAAAATTTCAGAATTGCACCTTGCAATGTGGAGATATTACTGTTTGTGCATTTACAATATTCATTGATTTTTGCCATTGAAAAACGTCCAGAAATGTTTGGAGCTACTGACTGAATGAAAGGAGCTGGCATCTCACTCTTTTTGAATCTTCTTTATCATGCTAGGATTAGCAGGAAAAAGCAAAAAATTTCAGAATTGCACATTGCAATGCGGAGAAATTACTGTTTGTGCATTTACAATATTCATTGATTTTTGCCATTGAAAAACATCATGTTATTCATATACCAGAAATGTTTGAAGCTACTGACTGAATGAAAAGAGCTGGCATCTCACTCTCTTTGAATCTTCTTTATCATGCTAGGATTAGCAGGAAAAAGCAAAAAATTTCAGAATTGCACCTTGCAATGTGGAGATATTACTGTTTGTGCATTTACAATATTCATTGATTTTTGCCATTGAAAAACGTCCAGAAATGTTTGAAGCTACTGACTGAATGAAAGGAGCTGGCATCTCACTCTCTTTGAATCTTCTTTATCATGCTAGGATTAGCAGGAAAAAGCAAAAAATTTCAGAATTGCACCTTGCAATGTGGAGATATTACTGTTTGTGCATTTACAATATTCATTGATTTTTGCCATTGAAAAACGTCCAGAAATGTTTGAAGCTACTGACTGAATGAAAGGAGCTGGCATCTCACTCTCTTTGAATCTTCTTTATCATGCTAGGATTAGCAGGAAAAAGCAAAAAATTTCAGAATTGCACCTTGCAATGTGGAGATATTACTGTTTGCGCATTTACAATATTCATTGATTTTTGCCATTGAAAAACGTCCAGAAATGTTTGAAGCTACTGACTGAATGAAAGGAGCTGGCATCTCACTCTCTTTGAATCTTCTTTATCATGCTAGGATTAGCAGGAAAAAGCAAAAAATTTCAGAATTGCACCTTGCAATGTGGAGATATTACTGTTTGTGCATTTACAATATTCATTGATTTTTGCCATTGAAAAACGTCCAGAAATGTTTGAAGCTACTGACTGAATGAAAGGAGCTGGCATCTCACTCTCTTTGAATCTTCTTTATCATGCTAGGATTAGCAGGAAAAAGCAAAAAATTTCAGAATTGCACCTTGCAATGTGGAGATATTACTGTTTGTGCATTTACAATATTCATTGATTTTTGCCATTGAAAAACGTCCAGAAATGTTTGAAGCTACTGACTGAATGAAAGGAGCTGGCATCTCACTCTCTTTGAATCTTCTTTATCATGCTAGGATTAGAAGGAAAAAGCAAAAAATTTCAGAATTGCACCTTGCAATGCGGAGAAATTACTGTTTGTGCATTTACAATATTCATTGATTTTTGCCATTGAAAAACATCATGTTATTCATATACCAGAAATGTTTGAAGCTACTGACTGAATGAAAAGAGCTGGCATCTCATTCTCTTTGAATCTTCTTTATCATGCTAAGAGGAGCAGGAAAAAGCAAAAAATTTCAGAATTGCACCTTGCAATGTGGAGATATTACTGTTTGTGCATTTACAATATTCATTGATTTTTGCCATTGAAAAACGTCCAGAAATGTTTGAAGCTACTGACTGAATGAAAGGAGCTGGCATCTCACTCTCTTTGAATCTTCTTTATCATGCTAGGAGTAGCAGGAAAAAGCAAAAAATTTCAGAATTGCATCTTGCAATGTGGAGATATTACTGTTTGTGCATTTACAATATTCATTGATTTTTGCCATTGAAAAACGTCCAGAAATGTTTGAAGCTACTGACTGAATGAAAGGAGCTGGCATCTCACTCTCTTTGAATCTTCTTTATCATGCTAGGATTAGCAGGAAAAAGCAAAAAATTTCAGAATTGCACCTTGCAGTGTGGAGATATTACTGTTTGTGCATTTACAATATTCATTGATTTTTGCCATTGAAAAATGTCCAGAAATGTTTGAAGCTACTGACTGAATGAAAGGAGCTGGCATCTCACTCTCTTTGAATCTTCTTTATCATGCTAGGATTAGCAGGATCAAGCAAAAAATTTCAGAATTGCACCTTGCAATGTGGAGATATTACTGTTTGTGCATTTACAATTTTCATTGATTTTTGCCATTGAAAAACGTCCAGAAATGTTTGAAGCTACTGACTGAATGAAAGGAGCTGGCATCTCACTCTCTTTGAATCTTCTTTATCATGCTAAGAGGAGCAGGAAAAAGCAAAAAATTTCAGAATTGCACCTTGCAATGTGGAGATATTACTGTTTGTGCATTTACAATATTCATTGATTTTTGCCATTGAAAAACGTCCAGAAATGTTTGAAGCTACTGACTGAATGAAAGGAGCTGGCATCTCACTCTCTTTGAATCTTCTTTATCATGCTAGGATTAGCAGGAAAAAGCAAAAAATTTCAGAATTGCACCTTGCAATGCGGAGAAATTACTATTTGTGCATTTACAATATCCTTTGATTTTTGCCATTGAAAAACATCATGTTATTCATATACCAGAAATGTTTGAAGCTACTGACTGAATGAAAAGAGCTGGCATCTCACTCTCTTTGAATCTTCTTTATCATGCTAAGAGGAGCAGGAAAAAGCAAAAAATTTCAGAATTGCACCTTGCAATGTGGAGATATTACTGTTTGTGCATTTACAATATTCATTGATTTTTGCATTGAAAAACGTCCAGAAATGTTTGAAGCTACTGACTGAATGAAAGGAGCTGGCATCTCACTCTCTTTGAATCTTCTTTATCATGCTAAGAGGAGCAGGAAAAAGCAAAAAATTTCAGAATTGCACCTTGCAATGTGGAGATATTACTGTTTGTGCATTTACAATATTCATTGATTTTTGCCATTGAAAAACGTCCAGAAATGTTTGGAGCTACTGACTGAATGAAAGGAGCTGGCATCTCACTCTCTTTGAATCTTCTTTATCATGCTAGGATTAGCAGGAAAAAGCAAAAAATTTCAGAATTGCACATTGCAATGCGGAGAAATTACTGTTTGTGCATTTACAATATTCATTGATTTTTGCCATTGAAAAACATCATGTTATTCATATACCAGAAATGTTTGAAGCTACTGACTGAATGAAAAGAGCTGGCATCTCACTCTCTTTGAATCTTCTTTATCATGCTAGGATTAGCAGGAAAAAGCAAAAAATTTCAGAATTGCACCTTGCAATGTGGAGATATTACTGTTTGTGCATTTACAATATTCATTGATTTTTGCCATTGAAAAACGTCCAGAAATGTTTGAAGCTACTGACTGAATGAAAGGAGCTGGCATCTCACTCTCTTTGAATCTTCTTTATCATGCTAGGATTAGCAGGAAAAAGCAAAAAATTTCAGAATTGCACCTTGCAATGTGGAGATATTACTGTTTGTGCATTTACAATATTCATTGATTTTTGCCATTGAAAAACGTCCAGAAATGTTTGAAGCTACTGACTGAATGAAAGGAGCTGGCATCTCACTCTCTTTGAATCTTCTTTATCATGCTAGGATTAGCAGGAAAAAGCAAAAAATTTCAGAATTGCACCTTGCAATGTGGAGATATTACTGTTTGCGCATTTACAATATTCATTGATTTTTGCCATTGAAAAACGTCCAGAAATGTTTGGAGCTACTGACTGAATGAAAGGAGCTGGCATCTCACTCTCTTTGAATCTTCTTTATCATGCTAGGATTAGCAGGAAAAAGCAAAAAATTTCAGAATTGCACATTGCAATGCGGAGAAATTACTGTTTGTGCATTTACAATATTCATTGTTTTTTGCCTTTGAAAAACATCATGTTATTCATATAACAGAAATGTTTGAAGCTACTGACTGAATGAAAAGAGCTAGCATCTCACTCTCTTTGAATCTTCTTTATCATGCTAAGAGGAGCAGGAAAAAGCAAAAAATTTCAGAATTGCACCTTGCAATGTGGAGATATTACTGTTTGTGCATTTACAATATTCATTGATTTTTGCCATTGAAAAACGTCCAGAAATGTTTGAAGCTACTGACTGAATGAAAGGAGCTGGCATCTCACTCTCTTTGAATCTTCTTTATCATGCTAGGATTAGAAGGAAAAAGCAAAAAATTTCAGAATTGCACCTTGCAATGCGGAGAAATTACTGTTTGTGCATTTACAATATTCATTGATTTTTGCCATTGAAAAACATCATGTTATTCATTTACCAGAAATGTTTGAAGCTACTGACTGAATGAAAAGAGCTGGCATCTCATTCTCTTTGAATCTTCTTTATCATGCTAAGAGGAGCAGGAAAAAGCAAAAAATTTCAGAATTGCACCTTGCAATGTGGAGATATTACTGTTTGTGCATTTACAATATTCATTGATTTTTGCCATTGAAAAACGTCCAGAAATGTTTGAAGCTACTGACTGAATGAAAGGAGCTGGCATCTCACTCTCTTTGAATCTTCTTTATCATGCTAGGAATAGCAGGAAAAAGCAAAAAATTTCAGAATTGCATCTTGCAATGTGGAGATATTACTGTTTGTGCATTTACAATATTCATTGATTTTTGCCATTGAAAAACGTCCAGAAATGTTTGAAGCTACTGACTGAATGAAAGGAGCTGGCATCTCACTCTCTTTGAATCTTCTTTATCATGCTAGGATTAGCAGGAAAAAGCAAAAAATTTCAGAATTGCACCTTGCAGTGTGGAGATATTACTGTTTGTGCATTTACAATATTCATTGATTTTTGCCATTGAAAAATGTCCAGAAATGTTTGAAGCTACTGACTGAATGAAAGGAGCTGGCATCTCACTCTCTTTGAATCTTCTTTATCATGCTAGGATTAGCAGGATAAAGCAAAAAATTTCAGAATTGCACCTTGCAATGTGGAGATATTACTGTTTGTGCATTTACAATTTTCATTGATTTTTGCCATTGAAAAACGTCCAGAAATGTTTGAAGCTACTGACTGAATGAAAGGAGCTGGCATCTCACTCTCTTTGAATCTTCTTTATCATGCTAAGAGGAGCAGGAAAAAGCAAAAAATTTCAGAATTGCACCTTGCAATGTGGAGATATTACTGTTTGTGCATTTACAATATTCATTGATTTTTGCCATTGAAAAACGTCCAGAAATGTTTGAAGCTACTGACTGAATGAAAGGAGCTGGCATCTCACTCTCTTTGAATCTTCTTTATCATGCTAGGATTAGCAGGAAAAAGCAAAAAATTTCAGAATTGCACCTTGCAATGCGGAGAAATTACTATTTGTGCATTTACAATATCCTTTGATTTTTGCCATTGAAAAACATCATGTTATTCATATACCAGAAATGTTTGAAGCTACTGACTGAATGAAAAGAGCTGGCATCTCACTCTCTTTGAATCTTCTTTATCATGCTAAGAGGAGCAGGAAAAAGCAAAAAATTTCAGAATTGCACCTTGCAATGTGGAGATATTACTGTTTGTGCATTTACAATATTCATTGATTTTTGCATTGAAAAACGTCCAGAAATGTTTGAAGCTACTGACTGAATGAAAGGAGCTGGCATCTCACTCTCTTTGAATCTTCTTTATCATGCTAAGAGGAGCAGGAAAAAGCAAAAAATTTCAGAATTGCACCTTGCAATGTGGAGATATTACTGTTTGTGCATTTACAATATTCATTGATTTTTGCCATTGAAAAACGTCCAGAAATGTTTGGAGCTACTGACTGAATGAAAGGAGCTGGCATCTCACTCTCTTTGAATCTTCTTTATCATGCTAGGATTAGCAGGAAAAAGCAAAAAATTTCAGAATTGCACATTGCAATGCGGAGAAATTACTGTTTGTGCATTTACAATATTCATTGATTTTTGCCATTGAAAAACATCATGTTATTCATATACCAGAAATGTTTGAAGCTACTGACTGAATGAAAAGAGCTGGCATCTCACTCTCTTTGAATCTTCTTTATCATGCTAGGATTAGCAGGAAAAAGCAAAAAATTTCAGAATTGCACCTTGCAATGTGGAGATATTACTGTTTGTGCATTTACAATATTCATTGATTTTTGCCATTGAAAAACGTCCAGAAATGTTTGAAGCTACTGACTGAATGAAAGGAGCTGGCATCTCACTCTCTTTGAATCTTCTTTATCATGCTAGGATTAGCAGGAAAAAGCAAAAAATTTCAGAATTGCACCTTGCAATGTGGAGATATTACTGTTTGTGCATTTACAATATTCATTGATTTTTGCCATTGAAAAACGTCCAGAAATGTTTGAAGCTACTGACTGAATGAAAGGAGCTGGCATCTCACTCTCTTTGAATCTTCTTTATCATGCTAGGATTAGCAGGAAAAAGCAAAAAATTTCAGAATTGCACCTTGCAATGTGGAGATATTACTGTTTGCGCATTTACAATATTCACTGATTTTTGCCATTGAAAAACGTCCAGAAATGTTTGAAGCTACTGACTGAATGAAAGGAGCTGGCATCTCACTCTCTTTGAATCTTCTTTATCATGCTAGGATTAGCAGGAAAAAGCAAAAAATTTCAGAATTGCACCTTGCAATGTGGAGATATTACTGTTTGTGCATTTACAATATTCATTGATTTTTGCCATTGAAAAACGTCCAGAAATGTTTGAAGCTACTGACTGAATGAAAGGAGCTGGCATCTCACTCTCTTTGAATCTTCTTTATCATGCTAGGATTAGCAGGAAAAAGCAAAAAATTTCAGAATTGCACCTTGCAATGTGGAGATATTACTGTTTGTGCATTTACAATATTCATTGATTTTTGCCATTGAAAAACGTCCAGAAATGTTTGAAGCTACTGACTGAATGAAAGGAGCTGGCATCTCACTCTCTTTGAATCTTCTTTATCATGCTAGGATTAGCAGGAAAAAGCAAAAAATTTCAGAATTGCACCTTGCAATGCGGAGAAATTACTGTTTGTGCATTTACAATATTCATTGATTTTTGCCATTGAAAAACATCATGTTATTCATATAACAGAAATGTTTGAAGCTACTGACTGAAGGAAAAGAGCTGGCATCTCACTCTCTTTGAATCTTCTTTATCATGCTAAGAGGAGCAGGAAAAAGCAAAAAATTTCAGAATTGCACCTTGCAATGTGGAGATATTACTGTTTGTGCATTTACAATATTCATTGATTTTTGCCATTGAAAAACGTCCAGAAATGTTTGAAGCTACTGACTGAATGAAAGGAGCTGGCATCTCACTCTCTTTGAATCTTCTTTATCATGCTAGGATTAGAAGGAAAAAGCAAAAAATTTCAGAATTGCACCTTGCAATGCGGAGAAATTACTGTTTGTGCATTTACAATATTCATTGATTTTTGCCATTGAAAAACATCATGTTATTCATATACCAGAAATGTTTGAAGCTACTGACTGAATGAAAAGAGCTGGCATCTCATTTTCTTTGAATCTTCTTTATCATGCTAAGAGGAGCAGGAAAAAGCAAAAAATTTCAGAATTGCACCTTGCAATGTGGAGATATTACTGTTTGTGCATTTACAATATTCATTTATTTTTGCCATTGAAAAACGTCCAGAAATGTTTGAAGCTACTGACTGAATGAAAGGAGCTGGCATCTCACTCTCTTTGAATCTTCTTTATCATGCTAGGATTAGCAGGATAAAGCAAAAAATTTCAGAATTGCACCTTGCAATGTGGAGATATTACTGTTTGTGCATTTACAATTTTCATTGATTTTTGCCATTGAAAAATGTCCAGAAATGTTTGAAGCTACTGACTGAATGAAAGGAGCTGGCATCTCACTCTCTTTGAATCTTCTTTATCATGCTAGGATTAGCAGGATAAAACAAAAAATTTCAGAATTGCACCTTGCAATGTGGAGATATTACTGTTTGTGCATTTACAATTTTCATTGATTTTTGCCATTGAAAAACGTCCAGAAATGTTTGAAGCTACTGACTGAATGAAAGGAGCTGGCATCTCACTCTCTTTGAATCTTCTTTATCATGCTAAGAGGAGCAGGAAAAAGCAAAAAATTTCAGAATTGCACCTTGCAATGTGGAGATATTACTGTTTGTGCATTTACAATATTCATTGATTTTTGCCATTGAAAAACGTCCAGAAATGTTTGAAGCTACTGACTGAATGAAAGGAGCTGGCATCTCACTCTCTTTGAATCTTCTTTATCATGCTAGGATTAGCAGGAAAAAGCAAAAAATTTCAGAATTGCACCTTGCAATGCGGAGAAATTACTATTTGTGCATTTACAATATTCATTGATTTTTGCCATTGAAAAACATCATGTTATTCATATACCAGAAATGTTTGAAGCTACTGACTGAATGAAAAGAGCTGGCATCTCACTCTCTTTGAATCTTCTTTATCATGCTAAGAGGAGCAGGAAAAAGCAAAAAATTTCAGAATTGCACCTTGCAATGTGGAGATATTACTGTTTGTGCATTTACAATATTCATTGATTTTTGCATTGAAAAACGTCCAGAAATGTTTGAAGCTACTGACTGAGTGAAAGGAGCTGGCATCTCACTCTCTTTGAATCTTCTTTATCATGCTAGGATTAGCAGGAAAAAGCAAAAAATTTCAGAATTGCACCTTGCAATGCGGAGAAATTACTGTTTGTGCATTTACAATATTCATTGATTTTTGCCATTGAAAAACATCATGTTATTCATATACCAGAAATGTTTGAAGCTACTGACTGAATGAAAAGAGCTGGCATCTCACTCTCTTTGAATCTTCTTTATTATGCTAAGAGGAGCAGGAAAAAGCAAAAAATTTCAGAATTGCACCTTGCAATGTGGAGATATTACTGTTTGTGCATTTACAATATTCATTGATTTTTGCCATTGAAAAACGTCCAGAAATGTTTGAATCTACTGACTGAATGAAAGGAGCTGGCATCTCACTCTCTTTGAATCTTCTTTATCATGCTAGGATTAGCAGGAAAAAGCAAAAAATTTCAGAATTGCACCTTGCAATGTGGAGATATTACTGTTTGTGCATTTACAATATTCATTGATTTTTGCCATTGAAAAACGTCCAGAAATGTTTGAAGCTACTGACTGAATGAAAGGAGCTGGCATCTCACTCTCTTTGAATCTTCTTTATCATGCTAGGATTAGCAGGAAAAAGCAAAAAATTTCAGAATTGCACCTTGCAATGTGGAGATATTACTGTTTGTGCATTTACAATATTCATTGATTTTTGCCATTGAAAAACGTCCAGAAATGTTTGAAGCTACTGACTGAATGAAAGGAGCTGGCATCTCACTCTCTTTGAATCTTCTTTATCATGCTAGGATTAGCAGGAAAAAGCAAAAAATTTCAGAATTGCACCTTGCAATGTGGAGATATTACTGTTTGTGCATTTACAATATTCATTGATTTTTGCCATTGAAAAACGTCCAGAAATGTTTGAAGCTACTGACTGAATGAAAGGAGCTGGCATCTCACTCTCTTTGAATCTTCTTTATCATGCTAGGATTTGCAGGAAAAAGCAAAAAATTTCAGAATTGCACCTTGCAATGTGGAGATATTACTGTTTGTGCATTTACAATATTCATTGATTTTTGCCATTGAAAAATGTCCAGAAATGTTTGAAGCTACTGACTGAATGAAAGGAGCTGGCATCTCACTCTCTTTGAATCTTCTTTATCATGCTAGGATTAGCAGGAAAAAGCAAAAAATTTCAGAATTGCACCTTGCAATGTGGAGATATTACTGTTTGTGCATTTACAATATTCATTGATTTTTGCCATTGAAAAACGTCCAGAAATGTTTGAAGCTACTGACTGAATGAAAGGAGCTGGCATCTCACTCTCTTTGAATCTTCTTTATCATGCTAGGATTAGCAGGAAAAAGCAAAAAATTTCAGAATTGCACCTTGCAATGTGGAGATATTACTGTTTGTGCATTTACAATATTCATTGATTTTTGCCATTGAAAAACATCATGTTATTCATATACCAGAAATGTTTGAAGCTACTGACTGAATGAAAGGAGCTGGCATCTCACTCTCTTTGAATCTTCTTTATCATGCTAAGAGGAGCAGGAAAAAGCAAAAAATTTCAGAATTGCACCTTGCAATGCGGAGATATTATTGTTTGTGCATTTACAATATTCATTGATTTTTGCCATTGAAAAACGTCCAGAAATGTTTGAAGCTACTGACTGAATGAAAGGAGCTGGCATCTCACTCTCTTTGAATCTTCTTTATCATGCTAGGATTAGCAGGAAAAAGCAAAAAATTTCAGAATTGCACCTTGCAATGTGGAGATATTACTGTTTGTGCATTTACAATATTCATTGATTTTTGCCATTGAAAAACGTCCAGAAATGTTTGAAGCTACTGACTGAATGAAAGGAGCTGGCATCTCACTCTCTTTGAATCTTCTTTACCATGCTAGGATTAGCAGGAAAAAGCAAAAAATTTCAGAATTGCACCTTGCAATGTGGAGATATTACTGTTTGTGCATTTACAATATTCATTGATTTTTGCCATTGAAAAACGTCCAGAAATGTTTGAAGCTACTGACTGAATGAAAGGAGCTGGCATCTCACTCTCTTTGAATCTTCTTTATCATGCTAGGATTAGCAGGAAAAAGCAAAAAATTTCAGAATTGCACCTTGCAATGTGGAGATATTACTGTTTGTGCATTTACAATATTCATTGATTTTTGCCATTGAAAAACGTCCAGAAATGTTTGAAGCTACTGACTGAATGAAAGAGCTGGCATCTCACTCTCTTTGAATCTTCTTTATCATGCTAGGATTAGCAGGAAAAAGCAAAAAATTTCAGAATTGCACATTGCAATGCGGAGAAATTACTGTTTGTGCATTTACAATATTCATTGATTTTTGCCATTGAAAAACATCATGTTATTCATATACCAGAAATGTTTGAAGCTACTGACTGAATGAAAAGAGCTGGCATCTCACTCTCTTTGAATCTTCTTTATCATGCTAGGATTAGCAGGAAAAAGCAAAAAATTTCAGAATTGCACCTTGCAATGTGGAGATATTACTGTTTGTGCATTTACAATATTCATTGATTTTTGCCATTGAAAAACGTCCAGAAATGTTTGAAGCTACTGACTGAATGAAAGGAGCTGGCATCTCACTCTCTTTGAATCTTCTTTATCATGCAAGGATTAGCAGGAAAAAGCAAAAAATTTCAGAATTGCACCTTGCAATGTGGAGATATTACTGTTTGTGCATTTACAATATTCATTGATTTTTGCCATTGAAAAACATCCAGAAATGTTTGAAGCTACTGACTGAATGAAAGGAGCTGGCATCTCACTCTCTTTGAATCTTCTTTATCATGCTAGGATTAGCAGGAAAAAGCAAAAAATTTCAGAATTGCACCTTGCAATGTGGAGATATTACTGTTTGTGCATTTACAATATTCATTGATTTTTGCCATTGAAAAACGTCCAGAAATGTTTGAAGCTACTGACTGAATGAAAGGAGCTGGCATCTCACTCTCTTTGAATCTTCTTTATCATGCTAGGATTAGCAGGAAAAAGCAAAAAATTTCAGAATTGCACCTTGCAATGTGGAGATATTACTGTTTGTGCATTTACAATATTCATTGATTTTTGCCATTGAAAAACGTCCAGAAATGTTTGAAGCTACTGACTGAATGAAAGGAGCTGGCATCTCACTCTCTTTGAATCTTCTTTATCATGCTAGGATTAGCAGGAAAAAGCAAAAAATTTCAGAATTGCACCTTGCAATGTGGAGATATTACTGTTTGTGCATTTACAATATTCATTGATTTTTGCCATTGAAAAACGTCCAGAAATGTTTGAAGCCACTGACTGAATGAAAGGAGCTGGCATCTCACTCTCTTTGAATCTTCTTTATCATGATAGGATTAGCAGGAAAAAGCAAAAAATTTCAGAATTGCACCTTGCAATGCGGAGAAATTACTGTTTGTGCATTTACAATATTCATTGATTTTTGCCATTGAAAAACATCATGTTATTCATATAACAGAAATGTTTGAAGCTACTGACTGAATGAAAAGAGCTGGCATCTCACTCTCTTTGAATCTTCTTTATCATGCTAAGAGGAGCAGGAAAAAGCAAAAAATTTCAGAATTGCACCTTGCAATGTGGAGATATTACTGTTTGTGCATTTACAATATTCATTGATTTTTGCCATTGAAAAACGTCCAGAAATGTTTGAAGCTACTGACTGAATGAAAGGAGCTGGCATCTCACTCTCTTTGAATCTTCTTTATCATGCTAGGATTAGAAGGAAAAAGCAAAAAATTTCAGAATTGCACCTTGCAATGCGGAGAAATTACTGTTTGTGCATTTACAATATTCATTGATTTTTGCCATTGAAAAACATCATGTTATTCATATACCAGAAATGTTTGAAGCTACTGACTGAATGAAAAGAGCTGGCATCTCATTCTCTTTGAATCTTCTTTATCATGCTAAGAGGAGCAGGAAAAAGCAAAAAATTTCAGAATTGCACCTTGCAATGTGGAGATATTACTGTTTGTGCATTTACAATATTCATTGATTTTTGCCATTGAAAAACGTCCAGAAATGTTTGAAGCTACTGACTGAATGAAAGGAGCTGGCATCTCACTCTCTTTGAATCTTCTTTATCATGCTAGGATTAGCAGGAAAAAGCAAAAAATTTCAGAATTGCACCTTGCAATGTGGAGATATTACTGTTTGTGCATTTACAATATTCATTGATTTTTGCCATTGAAAAATGTCCAGAAATGTTTGAAGCTACTGACTGAATGAAAGGAGCTGGCATCTCACTCTCTTTGAATCTTCTTTATCATGCTAGGATTAGCAGGAAAAAGCAAAAAATTTCAGAATTGCACCTTGCAATGTGGAGATATTACTGTTTGTGCATTTACAATATTCATTGATTTTTGCCATTGAAAAATGTCCAGAAATGTTTGAAGCTACTGACTGAATGAAAGGAGCTGGCATCTCACTCTCTTTGAATCTTCTTTATCATGCTAGGATTAGCAGGAAAAAGCAAAAAATTTCAGAATTGCACCTTGCAATGTGGAGATATTACTGTTTGTGCATTTACAATATTCATTGATTTTTGCCATTGAAAAACATCATGTTATTCATATACCAGAAATGTTTGAAGCTACTGACTGAATGAAAGGAGCTGGCATCTCACTCTCTTTGAATCTTCTTTATCATGCTAAGAGGAGCAGGAAAAAGCAAAAAATTTCAGAATTGCACCTTGCAATGCGGAGATATTATTGTTTGTGCATTTACAATATTCATTGATTTTTGCCATTGAAAAACGTCCAGAAATGTTTGAAGCTACTGACTGAATGAAAGGAGCTGGCATCTCACTCTCTTTGAATCTTCTTTATCATGCTAGGATTAGCAGGAAAAAGCAAAAAATTTCAGAATTGCACCTTGCAATGTGGAGATATTACTGTTTGTACATTTACAATATTCATTGATTTTTGCCATTGAAAAACGTCCAGAAATGTTTGAAGCTACTGACTGAATGAAAGGAGCTGGCATCTCACTCTCTTTGAATCTTCTTTATCATGCTAGGATTAGCAGGAAAAAGCAAAAAATTTCAGAATTGCACCTTGCAATGTGGAGATATTACTGTTTGTGCATTTACAATATTCATTGATTTTTGCCATTGAAAAACGTCCAGAAATGTTTGAAGCTACTGACTGAATGAAAGGAGCTGGCATCTCACTCTCTTTGAATCTTCTTTATCATGCTAGGATTAGCAGGAAAAAGCAAAAAATTTCAGAATTGCACCTTGCAATGTGGAGATATTACTGTTTGTGCATTTACAATATTCATTGATTTTTGCCATTGAAAAACGTCCAGAAATGTTTGAAGCTACTGACTGAATGAAAGAGCTGGCATCTCACTCTCTTTGAATCTTCTTTATCATGCTAGGATTAGCAGGAAAAAGCAAAAAATTTCAGAATTGCACATTGCAATGCGGAGAAATTACTGTTTGTGCATTTACAATATTCATTGATTTTTGCCATTGAAAAACATCATTTTATTCATATACCAGAAATGTTTGAAGCTACTGACTGAATGAAAAGAGCTGGCATCTCACTCTCTTTGAATCTTCTTTATCATGCTAGGATTAGCAGGAAAAAGCAAAAAATTTCAGAATTGCACCTTGCAATGTGGAGATATTACTGTTTGTGCATTTACAATATTCATTGATTTTTGCCATTGAAAAACGTCCAGAAATGTTTGAAGCTACTGACTGAATGAAAGGAGCTGGCATCTCACTCTCTTTGAATCTTCTTTATCATGCTAGGATTAGCAGGAAAAAGCAAAAAATTTCAGAATTGCACCTTGCAATGTGGAGATATTACTGTTTGTGCATTTACAATATTCATTGATTTTTGCCATTGAAAAACGTCCAGAAATGTTTGAAGCTACTGACTGAATGAAAGGAGCTGGCATCTCACTCTCTTTGAATCTTCTTTATCATGCTAGGATTAGCAGGAAAAAGCAAAAAATTTCAGAATTGCACCTTGCAATGTGGAGATATTACTGTTTGTGCATTTACAATATTCATTGATTTTTGCCATTGAAAAACGTCCAGAAATGTTTGAAGCTACTGACTGAATGAAAGGAGCTGGCATCTCACTCTCTTTGAATCTTCTTTATCATGCTAGGATTAGCAGGAAAAAGCAAAAAATTTCAGAATTGCACCTTGCAATGTGGAGATATTACTGTTTGTGCATTTACAATATTCATTGATTTTTGCCATTGAAAAACGTCCAGAAATGTTTGAAGCTACTGACTGAATGAAAGGAGCTGGCATCTCACTCTCTTTGAATCTTCTTTATCATGATAGGATTAGCAGGAAAAAGCAAAAAATTTCAGAATTGCACCTTGCAATGCGGAGAAATTACTGTTTGTGCATTTACAATATTCATTGATTTTTGCCATTGAAAAACATCATGTTATTCATATAACAGAAATGTTTGAAGCTACTGACTGAATGAAAAGAGCTGGCATCTCACTCTCTTTGAATCTTCTTTATCATGCTAAGAGGAGCAGGAAAAAGCAAAAAATTTCAGAATTGCACCTTGCAATGTGGAGATATTACTGTTTGTGCATTTACAATATTCATTGATTTTTGCCATTGAAAAACGTCCAGAAATGTTTGAAGCTACTGACTGAATGAAAGGAGCTGGCATCTCACTCTCTTTGAATCTTCTTTATCATGCTAGGATTAGAAGGAAAAAGCAAAAAATTTCAGAATTGCACCTTGCAATGCGGAGAAATTACTGTTTGTGCATTTACAATATTCATTGATTTTTGCCATTGAAAAACATCATGTTATTCATATACCAGAAATGTTTGAAGCTACTGACTGAATGAAAAGAGCTGGCATCTCATTCTCTTTGAATCTTCTTTATCATGCTAAGAGGAGCAGGAAAAAGCAAAAAATTTCAGAATTGCACCTTGCAATGTGGAGATATTACTGTTTGTGCATTTACAATATTCATTGATTTTTGCCATTGAAAAACGTCCAGAAATGTTTGAAGCTACTGACTGAATGAAAGGAGCTGGCATCTCACTCTCTTTGAATCTTCTTTATCATGCTAGGATTAGCAGGAAAAAGCAAAAAATTTCAGAATTGCACCTTGCAATGTGGAGATATTACTGTTTGTGCATTTACAATATTCATTTATTTTTGCCATTGAAAAACGTCCAGAAATGTTTGAAGCTACTGACTGAATGAAAGGAGCTGGCATCTCACTCTCTTTGAATCTTCTTTATCATGCTAGGATTAGCAGGAAAAAGCAAAAAATTTCAGAATTGCACCTTGCAATGTGGAGATATTACTGTTTGTGCATTTACAATATTCATTGATTTTTGCCATTGAAAAATGTCCAGAAATGTTTGAAGCTACTGACTGAATGAAAGGAGCTGGCATCTCACTCTCTTTGAATCTTCTTTATCATGCTAGGATTAGCAGGATATAGCAAAAAATTTCAGAATTGCACCTTGCAATGTGGAGATATTACTGTTTGTGCATTTACAATTTTCATTGATTTTTGCCATTGAAAAACGTCCAGAAATGTTTGAAGCTACTGACTGAATGAAAGGAGCTGGCATCTCACTCTCTTTGAATCTTCTTTATCATGCTAAGAGGAGCAGGAAAAAGAAAAAATTTCAGAATTGCACCTTGCAATGTGGAGATATTACTGTTTGTGCATTTACAATATTCATTGATGTTTGCCATTGAAAAACGTCCAGAAATGTTTGAAGCTACTGACTGAATGAAAGGAGCTGGCATCTCACTCTCTTTGAATCTTCTTTATCATGCTAGGATTAGCAGGAAAAAGCAAAAAATTTCAGAATTGCACCTTGCAATGCGGAGAAATTACTATTTGTGCATTTACAATATTCATTGATTTTTGCCATTGAAAAACATCATGTTATTCATATACCAGAAATGTTTGAAGCTACTGACTGAATGAAAAGAGCTGGCATCTCACTCTCTTTGAATCTTCTTTATCATGCTAAGAGGAGCAGGAAAAAGCAAAAAATTTCAGAATTGCACCTTGCAATGTGGAGATATTACTGTTTGTGCATTTACAATATTCCTTGATTTTTGCATTGAAAAACGTCCAGAAATGTTTGAAGCTACTGACTGAATGAAAGGAGCTGGCATCTCACTCTCTTTGAATCTTCTTTATCATGCTAAGAGGAGCAGGAAAAAGCAAAAAATTTCAGAATTGCACATTGCAATGCGGAGAAATTACTGTTTGTGCATTTACAATATTCATTGATTTTTGCCATTGAAAAACATCATGTTATTCATATACCAGAAATGTTTGAAGCTACTGACTGAATGAAAAGAGCTGGCATCTCAGTCTCTTTGAATCTTCTTTATCATGCTAGGATTAGCAGGAAAAAGCAAAAAATTTCAGAATTGCACCTTGCAATGTGGAGATATTACTGTTTGTGCATTTACAATATTCATTGATTTTTGCCATTGAAAAATGTCCAGAAATGTTTGAAGCTACTGACTGAGTGAAAGGAGCTGGCATCTCACTCTCTTTGAATCTTCTTTATCATGCTAGGATTAGCAGGAAAAAGCAAAAAATTTCAGAATTGCACCTTGCAATGCGGAGAAATTACTGTTTGTGCATTTACAATATTCATTGATTTTTGCCATTGAAAAACATCATGTTATTCATATACCAGAAATGTTTGAAGCTACTGACTGAATGAAAAGAGCTGGCATCTCACTCTCTTTCAATCTTCTTTATCATGCTAAGAGGAGCAGGAAAAAGCAAAAAATTTCAGAATTGCACCTTGCAATGTGGAGATATTACTGTTTGTGCATTTACAATATTCATTGATTTTTGCATTGAAAAACGTCCAGAAATGTTTGAAGCTACTGACTGAATGAAAGGAGCTGGCATCTCACTCTCTTTGAATCTTCTTTATCATGCTAAGAGGAGCAGGAAAAAGCAAAAAATTTCAGAATTGCACATTGCAATGCGGAGAAATTACTGTTTGTGCATTTACAATATTCATTGATTTTTGCCATTGAAAAACATCATGTTATTCATATACCAGAAATGTTTGAAGCTACTGACTGAATGAAAAGAGCTGGCATCTCAGTCTCTTTGAATCTTCTTTATCATGCTAGGATTAGCAGGAAAAAGCAAAAAATTTCAGAATTGCACCTTGCAATGTGGAGATATTACTGTTTGTGCATTTACAATATTCATTGATTTTTGCCATTGAAAAATGTCCAGAAATGTTTGAAGCTACTGACTGAGTGAAAGGAGCTGGCATCTCACTCTCTTTGAATCTTCTTTATCATGCTAGGATTAGCAGGAAAAAGCAAAAAATTTCAGAATTGCACCTTGCAATGCGGAGAAATTACTGTTTGTGCATTTACAATATTCATTGATTTTTGCCATTGAAAAACATCATGTTATTCATATACCAGAAATGTTTGAAGCTACTGACTGAATGAAAAGAGCTGGCATCTCACTCTCTTTGAATCTTCTTTATCATGCTAAGAGGAGCAGGAAAAAGCAAAAAATTTCAGAATTGCACCTTGCAATGTGGAGATATTACTGTTTGTGCATTTACAATATTCATTGATTTTTGCCATTGAAAAACGTCCAGAAATGTTTGAAGCTACTGACTGAATGAAAGGAGCTGGCATTTCACTCTCTTTGAATCTTCTTTATCATGCTAGGATTAGCAGGAAAAAGCAAAAAATTTCAGAATTGCACCTTGCAATGTGGAGATATTACTGTTTGTGCATTTACAATATTCATTGATTTTTGCCATTGAAAAACGTCCAGAAATGTTTGAAGCTACTGACTGAATGAAAGGAGCTGGCATCTCACTCTCTTTGAATCTTCTTTATCATGCTAGGTTTAGCAGGAAAAAGCAAAAAATTTCAGAATTGCACCTTGCAATGTCGAGATATTACTCTTTGTGCATTTACAATATTCATTGATTTTTGCCATTGAAAAACGTCCAGAAATGTTTGAAGCTACTGACTGAATGAAAGGAGCTGGCATCTCACTCTCTTTGAATCTTCTTTATCATGCTAGGATTAGCAGGAAAAAGCAAAAAATTTCAGAATTGCACCTTGCAATGTGGAGATATTACTGTTTGTGCATTTACAATATTCATTGATTTTTGCCATTGAAAAACGTCCAGAAATGTTTGAAGCTACTGACTGAATGAAAGGAGCTGGCATCTCACTCTCTTTGAATCTTCTTTATCATGCTAGGATTTGCAGGAAAAAGCAAAAAATTTCAGAATTGCACCTTGCAATGTGGAGATATTACTGTTTGTGCATTTACAATATTCATTGATTTTTGCCATTGAAAAATGTCCAGAAATGTTTGAAGCTACTGACTGAATGAAAGGAGCTGGCATCTCACTCTCTTTGAATCTTCTTTATCATGCTAGGATTAGCAGGAAAAAGCAAAAAATTTCAGAATTGCACCTTGCAATGTGGAGATATTACTGTTTGTGCATTTACAATATTCATTGATTTTTGCCATTGAAAAACGTCCAGAAATGTTTGAAGCTACTGACTGAATGAAAGGAGCTGGCATCTCACTCTCTTTGAATCTTCTTTATCATGCTAGGATTAGCAGGAAAAAGCAAAAAATTTCAGAATTGCACCTTGCAATGTGGAGATATTACTGTTTGTGCATTTACAATATTCATTGATTTTTGCCATTGAAAAACATCATGTTATTCATATAACAGAAATGTTTGAAGCTACTGACTGAATGAAAGGAGCTGGCATCTCACTCTCTTTGAATCTTCTTTATCATGCTAAGAGGAGCAGGAAAAAGCAAAAAATTTCAGAATTGCACCTTGCAATGCGGAGATATTATTGTTTGTGCATTTACAATATTCATTGATTTTTGCCATTGAAAAACGTCCAGAAATGTTTGAAGCTACTGACTGAATGAAAGGAGCTGGCATCTCACTCTCTTTGAATCTTCTTTATCATACTAGGATTAGCAGGAAAAAGCAAAAAATTTCAGAATTGCAAATTGCAATGTGGAGATATTACTGTTTGTGCATTTACAATATTCATTGATTTTTGCCATTGAAAAACGTCCAGAAATGTTTGAAGCTACTGACTGAATGAAAGGAGCTGGCATCTCACTCTCTTTGAATCTTCTTTATCATGCTAGGATTAGCAGGAAAAAGCAAAAAATTTCAGAATTGCACCTTGCAATGTGGAGATATTACTGTTTGTGCATTTACAATATTCATTGATTTTTGCCATTGAAAAACGTCCAGAAATGTTTGAAGCTACTGACTGAATGAAAGGAGCTGGCATCTCACTCTCTTTGAATCTTCTTTATCATGCTAGGATTAGCAGGAAAAAGCAAAAAATTTCAGAATTGCACCTTGCAATGTGGAGATATTACTGTTTGTGCATTTACAATATTCATTGATTTTTGCCATTGAAAAACGTCCAGAAATGTTTGAAGCTACTGACTGAATGAAAGAGCTGGCATCTCACTCTCTTTGAATCTTCTTTATCATGCTAGGATTAGCAGGAAAAAGCAAAAAATTTCAGAATTGCATCTTGCAATGCGGAGAAATTACTGTTTGTGCATTTACAATATTCATTGATTTTTGTCATTGAAAAACATCATGTTATTCATATACCAGAAATGTTTGAAGCTACTGACTGAATGAAAAGAGCTGGCATCTCACTCTGAATCTTCTTTATCATGCTAAGAGGAGCAGGAAAAAGCAAAAAATTTCAGAATTGCACCTTGCAATGTGGAGATATTACTGTTTGTGCATTTACAATATTCATTGATTTTTGCCATTGAAAAACGTCCAGAAATGTTTGAAGCTACTGACTGAATGAAAGGAGCTGGCATCTCACTCTCTTTGAATCTTCTTTATCATGCTAGGATTAGCAGGAAAAAGCAAAAAATTTCAGAATTGCACCTTGCAATGCGGAGAAATTACTGTTTGTGCATTTACAATATTCATTGATTTTTGCCATTGAAAAACATCATGTTATTCATATACCAGAAATGTTTGAAGCTACTGACTGAATGAAAAGAGCTGGCATCTCACTCTCTTTGAATCTTCTTTATCATGCTAAGAGGAGCAGGAAAAAGCAAAAAATTTCAGAATTGCACCTTGCAATGTGGAGATATTACTGTTTGTGCATTTACAATATTCATTGATTTTTGCCATTGAAAAACGTCCAGAAATGTTTGAAGCTACTGACTGAATGAAAGGAGCTGGCATCTCACTCTCTTTGAATCTTCTTTATCATGCTAGGATTAGCAGGAAAAAGCAAAAAATTTCAGAATTGCACCTTGCAATGTGGAGATATTACTGTTTGTGCATTTACAATATTCATTGATTTTTGCCATTGAAAAACGTCCAGAAATGTTTGAAGCTACTGACTGAATGAAAGGAGCTGGCATCTCACTCTCTTTGAATCTTCTTTATCATGCTAGGATTAGCAGGAAAAAGCAAAAAATTTCAGAATTGCACCTTGCAATGTGGAGATATTACTGTTTGTGCATTTACAATATTCATTGATTTTTGCCATTGAAAAACGTCCAGAAATGTTTGAAGCTACTGACTGAATGAAAGGAGCTGGCATCTCACTCTCTTTGAATCTTCTTTATCATGCTAGGATTAGCAGGAAAAAGCAAAAAATTTCAGAATTGCACCTTGCAATGTGGAGATATTACTGTTTGTGCATTTACAATATTCATTGATTTTTGCCATTGAAAAACGTCCAGAAATGTTTGAAGCTAATGACTGAATGAAAGGAGCTGGCATCTCACTCTCTTTGAATCTTCTTTATCATGATAGGATTAGCAGGAAAAAGCAAAAAATTTCAGAATTGCACCTTGCAATGCGGAGAAATTACTGTTTGTGCATTTTCAATATTCATTGATTTTTGCCATTGAAAAACATCATGTTATTCATATAACAGAAATGTTTGAAGCTACTGACTGAATGAAAAGAGCTGGCATCTCACTCTCTTTGAATCTTCTTTATCATGCTAAGAGGAGCAGGAAAAAGCAAAAAATTTCAGAATTGCACCTTGCCATGTGGAGATATTACTGTATGTGCATTAACAATATTCATTGATTTTTGCCATTGAAAAACGTCCAGAAATGTTTGAAGCTACTGACTGAATGAAAGGAGCTGGCATCTCACTCTCTTTGAATCTTCTTTATCATGCTAGGATTAGAAGGAAAAAGCAAAAAATTTCAGAATTGCACCTTGCAATGTGGAGATATTACTGTTTGTGCATTTACAATATTCATTGATTTTTGCCATTGAAAAACGTCCAGAAATGTTTGAAGCTACTGACTGAATGAAAGGAGCTGGCATCTCACTCTCTTTGAATCTTCTTTATCATGCTAGGATTAGCAGGAAAAAGCAAAAAATTTCAGAATTGCACCTTGCAATGTGGAGATATTACTGTTTGCGCATTTACAATATTCATTGATTTTTGCCATTGAAAAACGTCCAGAAATGTTTGAAGCTACTGACTGAATGAAAGAGCTGGCATCTCACTCTCTTTGAATCTTCTTTATCATGCTAGGATTAGCAGGAAAAAGCAAAAAATTTCAGAATTGCACCTTGCAATGTGGAGATATTACTGTTTGTGCATTTACAATATTCATTGATTTTTGCCATTGAAAAATGTCCAGAAATGTTTGAAGCTACTGACTGAATGAAAGGAGCTGGCATCTCACTCTCTTTGAATCTTCTTTATCATGCTAGGATTAGCAGGATATAGCAAAAAATTTCAGAATTGCACCTTGCAATGTGGAGATATTACTGTTTGTGCATTTACAATTTTCATTGATTTTTGCCATTGAAAAACGTCCAGAAATGTTTGAAGCTACTGACTGAATGAAAGGAGCTGGCATCTCACTCTCTTTGAATCTTCTTTATCATGCTAAGAGGAGCAGGAAAAAGAAAAAATTTCAGAATTGCACCTTGCAATGTGGAGATATTACTGTTTGTGCATTTACAATATTCATTGATTTTTGCCATTGAAAAACGTCCAGAAATGTTTGAAGCTACTGACTGAATGAAAGGAGCTGGCATCTCACTCTCTTTGAATCTTCTTTATCATGCTAGGATTAGCAGGAAAAAGCAAAAAATTTCAGAATTGCACCTTGCAATGCGGAGAAATTACTATTTGTGCATTTACAATATTTATTGATTTTTGCCATTGAAAAACATCATGTTATTCATATACCAGAAATGTTTGAAGCTACTGACTGAATGAAAAGAGCTGGCATCTCACTCTCTTTGAATCTTCTTTATCATGCTAAGAGGAGCAGGAAAAAGCAAAAAATTTCAGAATTGCACCTTGCAATGTGGAGATATTACTGTTTGTGCATTTACAATATTCCTTGATTTTTGCATTGAAAAACGTCCAGAAATGTTTGAAGCTACTGACTGAATGAAAGGAGCTGGCATCTCACTCTCTTTGAATCTTCTTTATCATGCTAAGAGGAGCAGGAAAAAGCAAAAAATTTCAGAATTGCACATTGCAATGCGGAGAAATTACTGTTTGTGCATTTACAATATTCATTGATTTTTGCCATTGAAAAACATCATGTTATTCATATACCAGAAATGTTTGAAGCTACTGACTGAATGAAAAGAGCTGGCATCTCAGTCTCTTTGAATCTTCTTTATCATGCTAGGATTAGCAGGAAAAAGCAAAAAATTTCAGAATTGCACCTTGCAATGTGGAGATATTACTGTTTGTGCATTTACAATATTCATTGATTTTTGCCATTGAAAAATGTCCAGAAATGTTTGAAGCTACTGACTGAGTGAAAGGAGCTGGCATCTCACTCTCTTTGAATCTTCTTTATCATGCTAGGATTAGCAGGAAAAAGCAAAAAATTTCAGAATTGCACCTTGCAATGCGGAGAAATTACTGTTTGTGCATTTACAATATTCATTGATTTTTGCCATTGAAAAACATCATGTTATTCATATACCAGAAATGTTTGAAGCTACTGACTGAATGAAAAGAGCTGGCATCTCACTCTCTTTGAATCTTCTTTATCATGCTAAGAGGAGCAGGAAAAAGCAAAAAATTTCAGAATTGCACCTTGCAATGTGGAGATATTACTGTTTGTGCATTTACAATATTCATTGATTTTTGCCATTGAAAAACGTCCAGAAATGTTTGAAGCTACTGACTGAATGAAAGGAGCTGGCATTTCACTCTCTTTGAATCTTCTTTATCATGCTAGGATTAGCAGGAAAAAGCAAAAAATTTCAGAATTGCACCTTGCAATGTGGAGATATTACTGTTTGTGCATTTACAATATTCATTGATTTTTGCCATTGAAAAACGTCCAGAAATGTTTGAAGCTACTGACTGAATGAAAGGAGCTGGCATCTCACTCTCTTTGAATCTTCTTTATCATGCTAGGTTTAGCAGGAAAAAGCAAAAAATTTCAGAATTGCACCTTGCAATGTCGAGATATTACTCTTTGTGCATTTACAATATTCATTGATTTTTGCCATTGAAAAACGTCCAGAAATGTTTGAAGCTACTGACTGAATGAAAGGAGCTGGCATCTCACTCTCTTTGAATCTTCTTTATCATGCTAGGATTAGCAGGAAAAAGCAAAAAATTTCAGAATTGCACCTTGCAATGTGGAGATATTACTGTTTGTGCATTTACAATATTCATTGATTTTTGCCATTGAAAAACGTCCAGAAATGTTTGAAGCTACTGACTGAATGAAAGGAGCTGGCATCTCACTCTCTTTGAATCTTCTTTATCATGCTAGGATTTGCAGGAAAAAGCAAAAAATTTCAGAATTGCACCTTGCAATGTGGAGATATTACTGTTTGTGCATTTACAATATTCATTGATTTTTGCCATTGAAAAATGTCCAGAAATGTTTGAAGCTACTGACTGAATGAAAGGAGCTGGCATCTCACTCTCTTTGAATCTTCTTTATCATGCTAGGATTAGCAGGAAAAAGCAAAAAATTTCAGAATTGCACCTTGCAATGTGGAGATATTACTGTTTGTGCATTTACAATATTCAATGATTTTTGCCATTGAAAAACGTCCAGAAATGTTTGAAGCTACTGACTGAATGAAAGGAGCTGGCATCTCACTCTCTTTGAATCTTCTTTATCATGCTAGGATTAGCAGGAAAAAGCAAAAAATTTCAGAATTGCACCTTGCAATGTGGAGATATTACTGTTTGTGCATTTACAATATTCATTGATTTTTGCCATTGAAAAACATCATGTTATTCATATAACAGAAATGTTTGAAGCTACTGACTGAATGAAAGGAGCTGGCATCTCACTCTCTTTGAATCTTCTTTATCATGCTAAGAGGAGCAGGAAAAAGCAAAAAATTTCAGAATTGCACCTTGCAATGCGGAGATATTATTGTTTGTGCATTTACAATATTCATTGATTTTTGCCATTGAAAAACGTCCAGAAATGTTTGAAGCTACTGACTGAATGAAAGGAGCTGGCATCTCACTCTCTTTGAATCTTCTTTATCATACTAGGATTAGCAGGAAAAAGCAAAAAATTTCAGAATTGCAAATTGCAATGTGGAGATATTACTGTTTGTGCATTTACAATATTCATTGATTTTTGCCATTGAAAAACGTCCAGAAATGTTTGAAGCTACTGACTGAATGAAAGGAGCTGGCATCTCACTCTCTTTGAATCTTCTTTATCATGCTAGGATTAGCAGGAAAAAGCAAAAAATTTCAGAATTGCACCTTGCAATGTGGAGATATTACTGTTTGTGCATTTACAATATTCATTGATTTTTGCCATTGAAAAACGTCCAGAAATGTTTGAAGCTACTGACTGAATGAAAGGAGCTGGCATCTCACTCTCTTTGAATCTTCTTTATCATGCTAGGATTAGCAGGAAAAAGCAAAAAATTTCAGAATTGCACCTTGCAATGTGGAGATATTACTGTTTGTGCATTTACAATATTCATTGATTTTTGCCATTGAAAAACGTCCAGAAATGTTTGAAGCTACTGACTGAATGAAAGAGCTGGCATCTCACTCTCTTTGAATCTTCTTTATCATGCTAGGATTAGCAGGAAAAAGCAAAAAATTTCAGAATTGCATCTTGCAATGCGGAGAAATTACTGTTTGTGCATTTACAATATTCATTGATTTTTGTCATTGAAAAACATCATGTTATTCATATACCAGAAATGTTTGAAGCTACTGACTGAATGAAAAGAGCTGGCATCTCACTCTGAATCTTCTTTATCATGCTAAGAGGAGCAGGAAAAAGCAAAAAATTTCAGAATTGCACCTTGCAATGTGGAGATATTACTGTTTGTGCATTTACAATATTCATTGATTTTTGCCATTGAAAAACGTCCAGAAATGTTTGAAGCTACTGACTGAATGAAAGGAGCTGGCATCTCACTCTCTTTGAATCTTCTTTATCATGCTAGGATTAGCAGGAAAAAGCAAAAAATTTCAGAATTGCACCTTGCAATGCGGAGAAATTACTGTTTGTGCATTTACAATATTCATTGATTTTTGCCATTGAAAAACATCATGTTATTCATATACCAGAAATGTTTGAAGCTACTGACTGAATGAAAAGAGCTGGCATCTCACTCTCTTTGAATCTTCTTTATCATGCTAAGAGGAGCAGGAAAAAGCAAAAAATTTCAGAATTGCACCTTGCAATGTGGAGATATTACTGTTTGTGCATTTACAATATTCATTGATTTTTGCCATTGAAAAACGTCCAGAAATGTTTGAAGCTACTCACTGAATGAAAGGAGCTGGCATCTCACTCTCTTTGAATCTTCTTTATCATGCTAGGATTAGCAGGAAAAAGCAAAAAATTTCAGAATTGCACCTTGCAATGTGGAGATATTACTGTTTGTGCATTTACAATATTCATTGATTTTTGCCATTGAAAAACGTCCAGAAATGTTTGAAGCTACTGACTGAATGAAAGGAGTTGGCATCTCACTCTCTTTGAATCTTCTTTATCATGCTAGGATTAGCAGGAAAAAGCAAAAAATTTCAGAATTGCGCCTTGCAATGTGGAGATATTACTGTTTGTGCATTTACAATATTCATTGATTTTTGCCATTGAAAAACGTCCAGAAATGTTTGAAGCTACTGACATAATGAAAGGAGCTGGCATCTCACTCTCTTTGAAACTTCTTTATCATGCTAGGATTAGCAGGAAAAAGCAAAAAATTTCAGAATTGCACCTTGCAATGTGGAGATATTACTGTTTGTGCATTTACAATATTCATTGATTTTTGCCATTGAAAAACGTCCAGAAATGTTTGAAGCTACTGACTGAATGAAAGGAGCTGGCATCTCACTCTCTTTGAATCTTCTTTATCATGCTAGGATTAGCAGGAAAAAGCAAAAAATTTCAGAATTGCACCTTGCAATGTGGAGATATTACTGTTTGTGCATTTACAATATTCATTGATTTTTGCCATTGAAAAACGTCCAGAAATGTTTGAAGCTACTGACTGAATGAAAGGAGCTGGCATCTCACTCTCTTTGAATCTTCTTTATCATGCTAGGATTAGCAGGAAAAAGCAAAAAATTTCAGAATTGCACCTTGCAATGTGGAGATATTACTGTTTGTGCATTTACAATATTCATTGATTTTTGCCATTGAAAAACGTCCAGAAATGTTTGAAGCTAATGACTGAATGAAAGGAGCTGGCATCTCACTCTCTTTGAATCTTCTTTATCATGACAGGATTAGCAGGAAAAAGCAAAAAATTTCAGAATTGCACCTTGCAATGCGGAGAAATTACTGTTTGTGCATTTTCAATATTCATTGATTTTTGCCATTGAAAAACATCATGTTATTCATATAACAGAAATGTTTGAAGCTACTGACTGAATGAAAAGAGCTGGCATCTCACTCTCTTTGAATCTTCTTTATCATGCTAAGAGGAGCAGGAAAAAGCAAAAAATTTCAGAATTGCACCTTGCCATGTGGAGATATTACTGTATGTGCATTAACAATATTCATTGATTTTTGCCATTGAAAAACGTCCAGAAATGTTTGAAGCTACTGACTGAATGAAAGGAGCTGGCATCTCACTCTCTTTGAATCTTCTTTATCATGCTAGGATTAGAAGGAAAAAGCAAAAAATTTCAGAATTGCACCTTGCAATGTGGAGATATTACTGTTTGTGCATTTACAATATTCATTGATTTTTGCCATTGAAAAACGTCCAGAAATGTTTGAAGCTACTGACTGAATGAAAGGAGCTGGCATCTCACTCTCTTTGAATCTTCTTTATCATGCTAGGATTAGCAGGAAAAAGCAAAAAATTTCAGAATTGCACCTTGCAATGTGGAGATATTACTGTTTGCGCATTTACAATATTCATTGATTTTTGCCATTGAAAAACGTCCAGAAATGTTTGAAGCTACTGACTGAATGAAAGAGCTGGCATCTCACTCTCTTTGAATCTTCTTTATCATGCTAGGATTAGCAGGAAAAAGCAAAAAATTTCAGAATTGCATCTTGCAATGCGGAGAAATTACTGTTTGTGCATTTACAATATTCATTGATTTTTGTCATTGAAAAACATCATGTTATTCATATACCAGAAATGTTTGAAGCTACTGACTGAATGAAAAGAGCTGGCATCTCACTCTGAATCTTCTTTATCATGCTAAGAGGAGCAGGAAAAAGCAAAAAATTTCAGAATTGCACCTTGCAATGTGGAGATATTACTGTTTGTGCATTTACAATATTCATTGATTTTTGCCATTGAAAAACGTCCAGAAATGTTTGAAGCTACTGACTGAATGAAAGGAGCTGGCATCTCACTCTCTTTGAATCTTCTTTATCATGCTAGGATTAGCAGGAAAAAGCAAAAAATTTCAGAATTGCACCTTGCAATGCGGAGAAATTACTGTTTGTGCATTTACAATATTCATTGATTTTTGCCATTGAAAAACATCATGTTATTCATATACCAGAAATGTTTGAAGCTACTGACTGAATGAAAAGAGCTGGCATCTCACTCTCTTTGAATCTTCTTTATCATGCTAAGAGGAGCAGGAAAAAGCAAAAAATTTCAGAATTGCACCTTGCAATGTGGAGATATTACTGTTTGTGCATTTACAATATTCATTGATTTTTGCCATTGAAAAACGTCCAGAAATGTTTGAAGCTACTCACTGAATGAAAGGAGCTGGCATCTCACTCTCTTTGAATCTTCTTTATCATGCTAGGATTAGCAGGAAAAAGCAAAAAATTTCAGAATTGCACCTTGCAATGTGGAGATATTACTGTTTGTGCATTTACAATATTCATTGATTTTTGCCATTGAAAAACGTCCAGAAATGTTTGAAGCTACTGACTGAATGAAAGGAGTTGGCATCTCACTCTCTTTGAATCTTCTTTATCATGCTAGGATTAGCAGGAAAAAGCAAAAAATTTCAGAATTGCGCCTTGCAATGTGGAGATATTACTGTTTGTGCATTTACAATATTCATTGATTTTTGCCATTGAAAAACGTCCAGAAATGTTTGAAGCTACTGACATAATGAAAGGAGCTGGCATCTCACTCTCTTTGAAACTTCTTTATCATGCTAGGATTAGCAGGAAAAAGCAAAAAATTTCAGAATTGCACCTTGCAATGTGGAGATATTACTGTTTGTGCATTTACAATATTCATTGATTTTTGCCATTGAAAAACGTCCAGAAATGTTTGAAGCTACTGACTGAATGAAAGGAGCTGGCATCTCACTCTCTTTGAATCTTCTTTATCATGCTAGGATTAGCAGGAAAAAGCAAAAAATTTCAGAATTGCACCTTGCAATGTGGAGATATTACTGTTTGTGCATTTACAATATTCATTGATTTTTGCCATTGAAAAACGTCCAGAAATGTTTGAAGCTACTGACTGAATGAAAGGAGCTGGCATCTCACTCTCTTTGAATCTTCTTTATCATGCTAGGATTAGCAGGAAAAAGCAAAAAATTTCAGAATTGCACCTTGCAATGTGGAGATATTACTGTTTGTGCATTTACAATATTCATTGATTTTTGCCATTGAAAAACGTCCAGAAATGTTTGAAGCAAATGACTGAATGAAAGGAGCTGGCATCTCACTCTCTTTGAATCTTCTTTATCATGATAGGATTAGCAGGAAAAAGCAAAAAATTTCAGAATTGCACCTTGCAATGCGGAGAAATTACTGTTTGTGCATTTTCAATATTCATTGATTTTTGCCATTGAAAAACATCATGTTATTCATATAACAGAAATGTTTGAAGCTACTGACTGAATGAAAAGAGCTGGCATCTCACTCTCTTTGAATCTTCTTTATCATGCTAAGAGGAGCAGGAAAAAGCAAAAAATTTCAGAATTGCACCTTGCCATGTGGAGATATTACTGTATGTGCATTAACAATATTCATTGATTTTTGCCATTGAAAAACGTCCAGAAATGTTTGAAGCTACTGACTGAATGAAAGGAGCTGGCATCTCACTCTCTTTGAATCTTCTTTATCATGCTAGGATTAGAAGGAAAAAGCAAAAAATTTCAGAATTGCACCTTGCAATGTGGAGATATTACTGTTTGTGCATTTACAATATTCATTGATTTTTGCCATTGAAAAACGTCCAGAAATGTTTGAAGCTACTGACTGAATGAAAGGAGCTGGCATCTCACTCTCTTTGAATCTTCTTTATCATGCTAGGATTAGCAGGAAAAAGCAAAAAATTTCAGAATTGCACCTTGCAATGTGGAGATATTACTGTTTGCGCATTTACAATATTCATTGATTTTTGCCATTGAAAAACGTCCAGAAATGTTTGAAGCTACTGACTGAATGAAAGAGCTGGCATCTCACTCTCTTTGAATCTTCTTTATCATGCTAGGATTAGCAGGAAAAAGCAAAAAATTTCAGAATTGCATCTTGCAATGCGGTGAAATTACTGTTTGTGCATTTACAATATTCATTGATTTTTGTCATTGAAAAACATCATGTTATTCATATACCAGAAATGTTTGAAGCTACTGACTGAATGAAAAGAGCTGGCATCTCACTCTGAATCTTCTTTATCATGCTAAGAGGAGCAGGAAAAAGCAAAAAATTTCAGAATTGCACCTTGCAATGTGGAGATATTACTGTTTGTGCATTTACAATATTCATTGATTTTTGCCATTGAAAAACGTCCAGAAATGTTTGAAGCTACTGACTGAATGAAAGGAGCTGGCATCTCACTCTCTTTGAATCTTCTTTATCATGCTAGGATTAGCAGGAAAAAGCAAAAAATTTCAGAATTGCACCTTGCAATGCGGAGAAATTACTGTTTGTGCATTTACAATATTCATTGATTTTTGCCATTGAAAAACATCATGTTATTCATATACCAGAAATGTTTGAAGCTACTGACTGAATGAAAAGAGCTGGCATCTCACTCTCTTTGAATCTTCTTTATCATGCTAAGAGGAGCAGGAAAAAGCAAAAAATTTCAGAATTGCACCTTGCAATGTGGAGATATTACTGTTTGTGCATTTACAATATTCATTGATTTTTGCCATTGAAAAACGTCCAGAAATGTTTGAAGCTACTCACTGAATGAAAGGAGCTGGCATCTCACTCTCTTTGAATCTTCTTTATCATGCTAGGATTAGCAGGAAAAAGCAAAAAATTTCAGAATTGCACCTTGCAATGTGGAGATATTACTGTTTGTGCATTTACAATATTCATTGATTTTTGCCATTGAAAAACGTCCAGAAATGTTTGAAGCTACTGACTGAATGAAAGGAGCTGGCATCTCACTCTCTTTGAATCTTCTTTATCATGCTAGGATTAGCAGGAAAAAGCAAAAAATTTCAGAATTGCGCCTTGCAATGTGGAGATATTACTGTTTGTGCATTTACAATATTCATTGATTTTTGCCATTGAAAAACGTCCAGAAATGTTTGAAGCTACTGACTGAATGAAAGGAGCTGGCATCTCACTCTCTTTGAAACTTCTTTATCATGCTAGGATTAGCAGGAAAAAGCAAAAAATTTCAGAACTGCACCTTGCAATGTGGAGATATTACTGTTTGTGCATTTACAATATTCATTGATTTTTGCCATTGAAAAACGTCCAGAAATGTTTGAAGCTACTGACTGAATGAAAGGAGCTGGCATCTCACTCTCTTTGAATCTTCTTTATCATGCTAGGATTAGCAGGAAAAAGCAAAAAATTTCAGAATTGCACCTTGCAATGTGGAGATATTACTGTTTGTGCATTTACAATATTCATTGATTTTTGCCATTGAAAAACGTCCAGAAATGTTTGAAGCTACTGACTGAATGAAAGGAGCTGGCATCTCACTCTCTTTGAATCTTCTTTATCATGATAGGATTAGCAGGAAAAAGCAAAAAATTTCAGAATTGCACCTTGCAATGCGGAGAAATTACTGTTTGTGCATTTTCAATATTCATTGATTTTTGCCATTGAAAAACATCATGTTATTCATATAACAGAAATGTTTGAAGCTACTGACTGAATGAAAAGAGCTGGCATCTCACTCTCTTTGAATCTTCTTTATCATGCTAAGAGGAGCAGGAAAAAGCAAAAAATTTCAGAATTGCACCTTGCCATGTGGAGATATTATTGTATGTGCATTTACAATATTCATTGATTTTTGCCATTGAAAAACGTCCAGAAATGTTTGAAGCTACTGACTGAATGAAAGGAGCTGGCATCTCACTCTCTTTGAATCTTCTTTATCATGCTAGGATTAGAAGGAAAAAGCAAAAAAATTCAGAATTGCACCTTGCAATGCGGAGAAATTACTGTTTGTGCATTTACAATATTCATTGATTTTTGCCATTGAAAAATGTCCAGAAATGTTTGAAGCTACTGACTGAATGAAAGGAGCTGGCATCTCACTCTCTTTGAATCTTCTTTATCATGCTAGGATTAGCAGGATAAAGCAAAAAATTTCAGAATTGCACCTTGCAATGTGGAGATATTACTGTTTGTGCATTTACAATATTCATTGATTTTTGCCATTGAAAAACGTCCAGAAATGTTTGAAGCTACTGACTGAATGAAAGGAGCTGGCATCTCACTCTCTTTGAATCTTCTTTATCATGCTAGGATTAGCAGGAAAAAGCAAAAAATTTCAGAATTGCACCTTGCAATGCGGAGAAATTACTGTTTGTGCATTTACAATATTCATTGATTTTTGCCATTGAAAAACATCATGTTATTCATATACCAGAAATGTTTGAAGCTACTGACTGAATGAAAAGAGCTGGCATCTCACTCTCTTTGAATCTTCTTTATCATGCTAGGATTAGCAGGAAAAAGCAAAAAATTTCAGAATTGCACCTTGCAATGTGGAGATATTACTGTTTGTGCATTTACAATATTCATTGATTTTTGCCATTGAAAAACGTCCAGAAATGTTTGAAGCTACTGACTGAATGAAAGGAGCTGGCATCTCACTCTCTTTGAATCTTCTTTATCATGCTAGGATTAGCAGGAAAAAGCAAAAAATTTCAGAATTGCACCTTGCAATGTGGAGATATTACTGTTTGTGCATTTACAATATTCATTGATTTTTGCCATTGAAAAACGTCCAGAAATGTTTGAAGCTACTGACTGAATGAAAGGAGCTGGCATCTCACTCTCTTTGAATCTTCTTTATCATGCTAGGATTAGCAGGAAAAAGCAAAAAATTTCAGAATTGCACCTTGCAATGTGGAGATATTACTGTTTGTGCATTTACAATATTCAATGATTTTTGCCATTGAAAAACATCATGTTATTCATATACCAGAAATGTTTGAAGCTACTGACTGAATGAAAGGAGCTGGCATCTCACTCTCTTTGAATCTTCTTTATCATGCTAAGAGGAGCAGGAAAAAGCAAAAAATTTCAGAATTGCACCTTGCAATGCGGAGATATTATTGTTTGTGCATTTACAATATTCATTGATTTTTGCCATTGAAAAACGTCCAGAAATGTTTGAAGCTACTGACTGAATGAAAGGAGCTGGCATCTCACTCTCTTTGAATTTTCTTTATCATGCTAGGATTAGCAGGAAAAAGCAAAAAATTTCAGAATTGCACCTTGCAATGTGGAGATATTACTGTTTGTGCATTTACAATATTCATTGATTTTTGCCATTGAAAAACGTCCAGAAATGTTTGAAGCTACTGACTGAATGAAAGGAGCTGGCATCTCACTCTCTTTGAATCTTCTTTATCTTGCTAGGATTAGCAGGAAAAAGCAAAAAATTTCAGAATTGCACCTTGCAATGTGGAGATATTACTGTTTGTGCATTTACAATATTCATTGATTTTTGCCATTGAAAAACGTCCAGAAATGTTTGAAGCTACTGACTGAATGAAAGAGCTGGCATCTCACTCTCTTTGAATCTTCTTTACCATGCTAGGATTAGCAGGAAAAAGCAAAAAATTTCAGAATTGCACCTTGCAATGTGGAGATATTACTGTTTGTGCATTTACAATATTCATTGATTTTTGCCATTGAAAAACGTCCAGAAATGTTTGAAGCTACTGACTGAATGAAAGGAGCTGGCATCTCACTCTCTTTGAATCTTCTTTATCATGCTAGGATTAGCAGGAAAAAGCAAAAAAATTCAGAAGTGCCCCTTGCAATGTGGAGAAATTACTGTTTGTGCATTTACAATATTCATTGATTTTTGCCATTGAAAAACATCCAGAAATGTTTGAAGCTACTGACTGAATGAAAGGAGCTGGCATCTCACTCTCTTTGAATCTTCTTTATCATGCTAGGATTAGCAGGAAAAAGCAAAAAATTTCAGAATTGCACCTTGCAATGTAGAGATATTACTGTTTGTGCATTTACAATATTCATTGATTTTTGCCATTGAAAAACGTCCAGAAATGTTTGAAGCTACTGACTGAATGAAAGGAGCTGGCATCTCACTCTCTTTGAATCTTCTTTATCATGCTAGGATTAGCAGGAAAACGCAAAAAATTTCCGAATTGCACCTTGCAATGCGGAGAAATTACTGTTTGTGCATTTACAATATTCATTGATTTTTGCCATTGAAAAACATCATGTTATTCATATACCAGAAATGTTTGAAGCTACTGACTGAATGAAAAGAGCTGGCATCTCACTCTCTTTGAATTTTCTTTATCATGCTAAGAGGAGCAGGAAAAAGCAAAAAATTTCAGAATTGCACCTTGCAATGTGGAGATATTACTGTTTGTGCATTTACAATATTCATTGATTTTTGCCATTGAAAAACGTCCAGAAATGTTTGAAGCTACTGACTGAATGAAAGGAGCTGGCATCTCACTCTCTTTGAATCTTCTTTATCATGCTAAGAGGAGCAGGAAAAAGCAAAAAATTTCAGAATTGCACCTTGCAATGTGGAGATATTACTGTTTGTGCATTTACAATATTCATTGATTTTTGCCATTGAAAAACGTCCAGAAATGTTTGAAGCTACTGACTGAATGAAAGGAGCTGGCATCTCACTCTCTTTGAATCTTCTTTATCATGCTAGGATTAGCAGGAAAAAGCAAAAAAATTCAGAATTGCACCTTGCAATGCGGAGAAATTACTCTTTGTGCATTTACAATATTCATTGATTTTTGCCATTGAAAAACATCATGTTATTCATATACCAGAAATGTTTGAAGCTACTGACTGAATGAAAAGAGCTGGCATCTCACTCTCTTTGAATCTTCTTTATCATGCTAAGAGGAGCAGGAAAAAGCAAAAAATTTCAGAATTGCACCTTGCAATGTGGAGATATTACTGTTTGTGCATTTACAATATTCATTGATTTTTGCCATTGAAAAACGTCCAGAAATGTTTGAAGCTACTGACTGAATGAAAGGAGCTGGCATCTCACTCTCTTTGAATCTTCTTTATCATGCTAGGATTAGCAGGAAAAAGCAAAAAATTTCAGAATTGCACCTTGCAATGTTGAGATATTACTGTTTGTGCATTTACAATATTCATTGATTTTTGCCATTGAAAAACGTCCAGAAATGTTTGAAGCTACTGACTGAATGAAAGGAGCTGGCATCTCACTCTCTTTGAAACTTCTTTATCATGCTAGGATTAGCAGGAAAAAGCAAAAAATTTCAGAATTGCACCTTGCAATGTGGAGATATTACTGTTTGTGCATTTACAATATTCATTGATTTTTGCCATTGAAAAACGTCCAGAAATGTTTGAAGCTACTGACTGAATGAAAGGAGCTGGCATCTCATTCTCTTTGAATCTTCTTTATCATGCTAGGATTAGCAGGAAAAAGCAAAAAATTTCAGAATTGCACCTTGCAATGTGGAGATATTACTGTTTGTGCATTTACAATATTCATTGATTTTTGCCATTGAAAAACGTCCAGAAATGTTTGAAGCTACTGACTGAATGAAAGGAGCTGGCATCTCACTCTCTTTGAATCTTCTTTATCATGCTAGGATTAGCAGGAAAAAGCAAAAAATTTCAGAATTGCACCTTGCAATGTGGAGATATTACTGTTTGTGCATTTACAATATTCATTGATTTTTGCCATTGAAAAACGTCCAGAAATGTTTGAAGCTACTGACTGAATGAAAGGAGCTGGCATCTCACTCTCTTTGAATCTTCTTTATCATGCTAGGATTAGCAGGAAAAAGCAAAAAATTTCAGAATTGCACCTTGCAATGTGGAGATATTACTGTTTGTGCATTTACAATATTCATTGATTTTTGCCATTGAAAAACGTCCAGAAATGTTTGAAGCTACTGACAATGAAAGGAGCTGGCATCTCACTCTCTTTGAATCTTCTTTATCATGCTAGGATTAGCAGGAAAAAGCAAAAAATTTCAGAATTGCACCTTGCAATGCGGAGAAATTACTGTTTGTGCATTTACAATATTCATTGATTTTTGCCATTGAAAAACATCATGTTATTCATATACCAGAAATGTTTGAAGCTACTGACTGAATGAAAAGAGCTGGCATCTCACTCTGAATCTTCTTTATCATGCTAAGAGGAGCAGGAAAAAGCAAAAAATTTCAGAATTGCACCTTGCAATGTGGAGATATTACTGTTTGTGCATTTACAATATTCATTGATTTTTGCCATTGAAAAACGTCCAGAAATGTTTGAAGCTACTGACTGAATGAAAGGAGCTGGCATCTCACTCTCTTTGAATCTTCTTTATCATGCTAGGATTAGCAGGAAAAAGCAAAAAATTTCAGAATTGCACCTTGCAATGCGGAGAAAATACTGTTTGTGCATTTACAATATTCATTGATTTTTGCCATTGAAAAACATCATGTTATTCATATACCAGAAATGTTTGAAGCTACTGACTGAATGAAAAGAGCTGGCATCTCACTCTCTTTGAATCTTCTTTATCATGCTAAGAGGAGCAGGAAAAAGGAAAAAATTTCAGAATTGCACCTTGCAATGTGGAGATATTACTGTTTGTGCATTTACAATATTCATTGATTTTTGCCATTGAAAAACGTCCAGAAATGTTTGAAGCTACTGACTGAATGAAAGGAGCTGGCATCTCACTCTCTTTGAATCTTCTTTATCATGCTAGGATTAGCAGGAAAAAGCAAAAAATTTCAGAATTGCACCTTGCAATGTGGAGATATTACTGTTTGTGCATTTACAATATTCATTGATTTTTGCCATTGAAAAACGTCCAGAAATGTTTGAAGCTACTGACTGAATGAAAGGAGCTGGCATCTCACTCTCTTTGAATCTTCTTTATCATGCTAGGATTAGCAGGAAAAAGCAAAAAATTTCAGAATTGCACCTTGCAATGTGGAGATATTACTGTTTGTGCATTTACAATATTCAATGATTTTTGCCATTGAAAAACATCATGTTATTCATATACCAGAAATGTTTGAAGCTACTGACTGAATGAAAGGAGCTGGCATCTCACTCTCTTTGAATCTTCTTTATCATGCTAAGAGGAGCAGGAAAAAGCAAAAAATTTCAGAATTGCACCTTGCAATGCGGAGATATTATTGTTTGTGCATTTACAATATTCATTGATTTTTGCCATTGAAAAACGTCCAGAAATGTTTGAAGCTACTGACTGAATGAAAGGAGCTGGCATCTCACTCTCTTTGAATCTTCTTTATCATGCTAGGATTAGCAGGAAAAAGCAAAAAATTTCAGAATTGCACCTTGCAATGTGGAGATATTACTGTTTGTGCATTTACAATATTCATTGATTTTTGCCATTGAAAAACGTCCAGAAATGTTTGAAGCTACTGACTGAATGAAAGGAGCTGGCATCTCACTCTCTTTGAATCTTCTTTATCTTGCTAGGATTAGCAGGAAAAAGCAAAAAAATTCAGAATTGCACCTTGCAATGTGGAGATATTACTGTTTGTGCATTTACAATATTCATTGATTTTTGCCATTGAAAAACGTCCAGAAATGTTTGAAGCTACTGACTGAATGAAAGAGCTGGCATCTCACTCTCTTTGAATCTTCTTTACCATGCTAGGATTAGCAGGAAAAAGCAAAAAATTTCAGAATTGCACCTTGCAATGTGGAGATATTACTGTTTGTGCATTTACAATATTCATTGATTTTTGCCATTGAAAAACGTCCAGAAATGTTTGAAGCTACTGACTGAATGAAAGGAGCTGGCATCTCACTCTCTTTGAATCTTCTTTATCATGCTAGGATTAGCAGGAAAAAGCAAAAAAATTCAGAAGTGCCCCTTGCAATGTGGAGAAATTACTGTTTGTGCATTTACAATATTCATTGATTTTTGCCATTGAAAAACATCCAGAAATGTTTGAAGCTACTGACTGAATGAAAGGAGCTGGCATCTCACTCTCTTTGAATCTTCTTTATCATGCTAGGATTAGCAGGAAAAAGCAAAAAATTTCAGAATTGCACCTTGCAATGTAGAGATATTACTGTTTGTGCATTTACAATATTCATTGATTTTTGCCATTGAAAAACGTCCAGAAATGTTTGAAGCTACTGACTGAATGAAAGGAGCTGGCATCTCACTCTCTTTGAATCTTCTTTATCATGCTAGGATTAGCAGGAAAACGCAAAAAATTTCAGAATTGCACCTTGCAATGCGGAGAAATTACTGTTTGTGCATTTACAATATTCATTGATTTTTGCCATTGAAAAACATCATGTTATTCATATACCAGAAATGTTTGAAGCTACTGACTGAATGAAAAGAGCTGGCATCTCACTCTCTTTGAATTTTCTTTATCATGCTAAGAGGAGCAGGAAAAAGCAAAAAATTTCAGAATTGCACCTTGCAATGTGGAGATATTACTGTTTGTGCATTTACAATATTCATTGATTTTTGCCATTGAAAAACGTCCAGAAATGTTTGAAGCTACTGACTGAATGAAAGGAGCTGGCATCTCACTCTCTTTGAATCTTCTTTATCATGCTAAGAGGAGCAGGAAAAAGCAAAAAATTTCAGAATTGCACCTTGCAATGTGGAGATATTACTGTTTGTGCATTTACAATATTCATTGATTTTTGCCATTGAAAAACGTCCAGAAATGTTTGAAGCTACTGACTGAATGAAAGGAGCTGGCATCTCACTCTCTTTGAATCTTCTTTATCATGCTAGGATTAGCAGGAAAAAGCAAAAAAATTCAGAATTGCACCTTGCAATGCGGAGAAATTACTCTTTGTGCATTTACAATATTCATTGATTTTTGCCATTGAAAAACATCATGTTATTCATATACCAGAAATGTTTGAAGCTACTGACTGAATGAAAAGAGCTGGCATCTCACTCTCTTTGAATCTTCTTTATCATGCTAAGAGGAGCAGGAAAAAGCAAAAAATTTCAGAATTGCACCTTGCAATGTGGAGATATTACTGTTTGTGCATTTACAATATTCATTGATTTTTGCCATTGAAAAACGTCCAGAAATGTTTGAAGCTACTGACTGAATGAAAGGAGCTGGCATCTCACTCTCTTTGAATCTTCTTTATCATGCTAGGATTAGCAGGAAAAAGCAAAAAATTTCAGAATTGCACCTTGCAATGTTGAGATATTACTGTTTGTGCATTTACAATATTCATTGATTTTTGCCATTGAAAAACGTCCAGAAATGTTTGAAGCTACTGACTGAATGAAAGGAGCTGGCATCTCACTCTCTTTGAAACTTCTTTATCATGCTAGGATTAGCAGGAAAAAGCAAAAAATTTCAGAATTGCACCTTGCAATGTGGAGATATTACTGTTTGTGCATTTACAATATTCATTGATTTTTGCCATTGAAAAACGTCCAGAAATGTTTGAAGCTACTGACTGAATGAAAGGAGCTGGCATCTCATTCTCTTTGAATCTTCTTTATCATGCTAGGATTAGCAGGAAAAAGCAAAAAATTTCAGAATTGCACCTTGCAATGTGGAGATATTACTGTTTGTGCATTTACAATATTCATTGATTTTTGCCATTGAAAAACGTCCAGAAATGTTTGAAGCTACTGACTGAATGAAAGGAGCTGGCATCTCACTCTCTTTGAATCTTCTTTATCATGCTAGGATTAGCAGGAAAAAGCAAAAAATTTCAGAATTGCACCTTGCAATGTGGAGATATTACTGTTTGTGCATTTACAATATTCATTGATTTTTGCCATTGAAAAACGTCCAGAAATGTTTGAAGCTACTGACTGAATGAAAGGAGCTGGCATCTCACTCTCTTTGAATCTTCTTTATCATGCTAGGATTAGCAGGAAAAAGCAAAAAATTTCAGAATTGCACCTTGCAATGTGGAGATATTACTGTTTGTGCATTTACAATATTCATTGATTTTTGCCATTGAAAAACGTCCAGAAATGTTTGAAGCTACTGACAATGAAAGGAGCTGGCATCTCACTCTCTTTGAATCTTCTTTATCATGCTAGGATTAGCAGGAAAAAGCAAAAAATTTCAGAATTGCACCTTGCAATGCGGAGAAATTACTGTTTGTGCATTTACAATATTCATTGATTTTTGCCATTGAAAAACATCATGTTATTCATATACCAGAAATGTTTGAAGCTACTGACTGAATGAAAGGAGCTGGCATCTCACTCTCCTTGAATCTTCTTTATCATGCTAAGAGGAGCAGGAAAAAGCAAAAAATTTCAGAATTGCACCTTGCAATGTGGAGATATTACTGTTTGTGCATTTACAATATTCATTGATTTTTGCCATTGAAAAACGTCCAGAAATGTTTGAAGCTACTGACTGAATGAAAGGAGCTGGCATCTCACTCTCTTTGAATCTTCTTTATCATGCTAGGATTAGCAGGAAAAAGCAAAAAATTTCAGAATTGCACCTTGCAATGCGGAGAAATTACTGTTTGTGCATTTACAATATTCATTGATTTTTGCCATTGAAAAACATCATGTTATTCATATACCAGAAATGTTTGAAGCTACTGACTGAATGAAAAGAGCTGGCATCTCACTCTGAATCTTCTTTATCATGCTAAGAGGAGCAGGAAAAAGCAAAAAATTTCAGAATTGCACCTTGCAATGTGGAGATATTACTGTTTGTGCATTTACAATATTCATTGATTTTTGCCATTGAAAAACGTCCAGAAATGTTTGAAGCTACTGACTGAATGAAAGGAGCTGGCATCTCACTCTCTTTGAATCTTCTTTATCATGCTAGGATTAGCAGGAAAAAGCAAAAAATTTCAGAATTGCACCTTGCAATGCGGAGAAATTACTGTTTGTGCATTTACAATATTCATTGATTTTTGCCATTGAAAAACATCATGTTATTCATATACCAGAAATGTTTGAAGCTACTGACTGAATGAAAAGAGCTGGCATCTCACTCTCTTTGAATCTTCTTTATCATGCTAAGAGGAGCAGGAAAAAGGAAAAAATTTCAGAATTGCACCTTGCAATGTGGAGATATTACTGTTTGTGCATTTACAATATTCATTGATTTTTGCCATTGAAAAACGTCCAGAAATGTTTGAAGCTACTGACTGAATGAAAGGAGCTGGCATCTCACTCTCTTTGAATCTTCTTTATCATGCTAGGATTAGCAGGAAAAAGCAAAAAATTTCAGAATTGCACCTTGCAATGTGGAGATATTACTGTTTGTGCATTTACAATATTCATTGATTTTTGCCATTGAAAAACGTCCAGAAATGTTTGAAGCTACTGACAATGAAAGGAGCTGGCATCTCACTCTCTTTGAATCTTCTTTATCATGCTAGGATTAGCAGGAAAAAGCAAAAAATTTCAGAATTGCACCTTGCAATGCGGAGAAATTACTGTTTGTGCATTTACAATATTCATTGATTTTTGCCATTGAAAAACATCATGTTATTTATATACCAGAAATGTTTGAAGCTACTGACTGAATGAAAGGAGCTGGCATCTCACTATCTTTGAATCTTCTTTATCATGCTAAGAGGAGCAGGAAAAAGCAAAAAATTTCAGAATTGCACCTTGCAATGTGGAGATATTACTGTTTGTGCATTTACAATGTTCATTGATTTTTGCCATTGAAAAACGTCCAGAAATGTTTGAAGCTACTGACTGAATGAAAGGAGCTGGCATCTCACTCTCTTTGAATCTTCTTTATCATGCTAGGATTAGCAGGAAAAAGCAAAAAATTTCAGAATTGCACCTTGCAATGTGGAGATATTACTGTTTGTGCATTTACAATATTCATTGATTTTTGCCATTGAAAAACATCATGTTATTCATATACCAGAAATGTTTGAAGCTACTGACTGAATGAAAAGAGCTGGCATCTCACTCTCTTTGAATCTTCTTTATCATGCTAAGAGGAGCAGGAAAAAGGAAAAAATTTCAGAATTGCACCTTGCAATGTGGAGATATTACTGTTTGTGCATTTACAATATTCATTGATTTTTGCCATTGAAAAACGTCCAGAAATGTTTGAAGCTACTGACTGAATGAAAGGAGCTGGCATCTCACTCTCTTTGAATCTTCTTTATCATGCTAGGATTAGCAGGAAAAAGCAAAAAATTTCAGAATTGCACCTTGCAATGTGGAGATATTACTGTTTGTGCATTTACAATATTCATTGATTTTTGCCATTGAAAAACGTCCAGAAATGTTTGAAGCTACTGACAATGAAAGGAGCTGGCATCTCACTCTCTTTGAATCTTCTTTATCATGCTAGGATTAGCAGGAAAAAGCAAAAAATTTCAGAATTGCACCTTGCAATGCGGAGAAATTACTGTTTGTGCATTTACAATATTCATTGATTTTTGCCATTGAAAAACATCATGTTATTTATATACCAGAAATGTTTGAAGCTACTGACTGAATGAAAGGAGCTGGCATCTCACTATCTTTGAATCTTCTTTATCATGCTAAGAGGAGCAGGAAAAAGCAAAAAATTTCAGAATTGCACCTTGCAATGTGGAGATATTACTGTTTGTGCATTTACAATGTTCATTGATTTTTGCCATTGAAAAACGTCCAGAAATGTTTGAAGCTACTGACTGAATGAAAGGAGCTGGCATCTCACTCTCTTTGAATCTTCTTTATCATGCTAGGATTAGCAGGAAAAAGCAAAAAATTTCAGAATTGCACCTTGCAATGTGGAGATATTACTGTTTGTGCATTTACAATATTCATTGATTTTTGCCATTGAAAAACATCATGTTATTCATATACCAGAAATGTTTGAAGCTACTGACTGAATGAAAAGAGCTGGCATCTCACTCTCTTTGAATCTTCTTTATCATGCTAAGAGGAGCAGGAAAAAGGAAAAAATTTCAGAATTGCACCTTGCAATGTGGAGATATTACTGTTTGTGCATTTACAATATTCATTGATTTTTGCCATTGAAAAACGTCCAGAAATGTTTGAAGCTACTGACTGAATGAAAGGAGCTGGCATCTCACTCTCTTTGAATCTTCTTTATCATGCTAGGATTAGCAGGAAAAAGCAAAAAATTTCAGAATTGCACCTTGCAATGTGGAGATATTACTGTTTGTGCATTTACAATATTCATTGATTTTTGCCATTGAAAAACGTCCAGAAATGTTTGAAGCTACTGACAATGAAAGGAGCTGGCATCTCACTCTCTTTGAATCTTCTTTATCATGCTAGGATTAGCAGGAAAAAGCAAAAAATTTCAGAATTGCACCTTGCAATGCGGAGAAATTACTGTTTGTGCATTTACAATATTCATTGATTTTTGCCATTGAAAAACATCATGTTATTTATATACCAGAAATGTTTGAAGCTACTGACTGAATGAAAGGAGCTGGCATCTCACTATCTTTGAATCTTCTTTATCATGCTAAGAGGAGCAGGAAAAAGCAAAAAATTTCAGAATTGCACCTTGCAATGTGGAGATATTACTGTTTGTGCATTTACAATGTTCATTGATTTTTGCCATTGAAAAACGTCCAGAAATGTTTGAAGCTACTGACTGAATGAAAGGAGCTGGCATCTCACTCTCTTTGAATCTTCTTTATCATGCTAGGATTAGCAGGAAAAAGCAAAAAATTTCAGAATTGCACCTTGCAATGTGGAGATATTACTGTTTGTGCATTTACAATATTCATTGATTTTTGCCATTGAAAAACGTCCAGAAATGTTTGAAGCTACTGACTGAATGAAAGGAGCTGGCATCTCACTCTCTTTGAATCTTCTTTATCATGCTAGGATTAGCAGGAAAAAGCAAAAAATTTCAGAATTGCACCTTGCAATGTGGAGATATTACTGTTTGTGCATTTACAATATTCAATGATTTTTGCCATTGAAAAACATCATGTTATTCATATACCAGAAATGTTTGAAGCTACTGACTGAATGAAAGGAGCTGGCATCTCACTCTCTTTGAATCTTCTTTATCATGCTAAGAGGAGCAGGAAAAAGCAAAAAATTTCAGAATTGCACCTTGCAATGCGGAGATATTATTGTTTGTGCATTTACAATATTCATTGATTTTTGCCATTGAAAAACGTCCAGAAATGTTTGAAGCTACTGACTGAATTAAAGGAGCTGGCATCTCACTCTCTTTGAATCTTCTTTATCATGCTAGGATTAGCAGGAAAAAGCAAAAAATTTCAGAATTGCACCTTGCAATGTGGAGATATTACTGTTTGTGCATTTACAATATTCATTGATTTTTGCCATTGAAAAACGTCCACAAATGTTTGAAGCTACTGACTGAATGAAAGGAGCTGGCATCTCACTCTCTTTGAATCTTCTTTATCATGCTAGGATTAGCAGGAAAAAGCAAAAAATTTCAGAATTGCACCTTGCAATGTGGAGATATTACTGTTTGTGCATTTACAATATTCATTGATTTTTGCCATTGAAAAACGTCCAGAAATGTTTGAAGCTACTGACTGAATGAAAGGAGCTGGCATCTCACTCTCTTTAATCTTCTTTATCTTGCTAGGATTAGCAGGAAAAAGCAAAAAATTTCAGAATTGCACCTTGCAATGTGGAGATATTACTGTTTGTGCATTTACAATATTCATTGATTTTTGCCATTGAAAAACGTCCAGAAATGTTTGAAGCTACTGACTGAATGAAAGAGCTGGCATCTCACTCTCTTTGAATCTTCTTTACCATGCTAGGATTAGCAGGAAAAAGCAAAAAATTTCAGAATTGCACCTTGCAATGTGGAGATATTACTGTTTGTGCATTTACAATATTCATTGATTTTTGCCATTGAAAAACGTCCAGAAATGTTTGAAGCTACTGACTGAATGAAAGGAGCTGGCATCTCACTCTCTTTGAATCTTCTTTATCATGCTAGGATTAGCAGGAAAAAGCAAAAAAATTCAGAAGTGCCCCTTGCAATGTGGAGAAATTACTGTTTGTGCATTTACAATATTCATTGATTTTTGCTATTGAAAAACATCCAGAAATGTTTGAAGCTACTGACTGAATGAAAGGAGCTGGCATCTCACTCTCTTTGAATCTTCTTTATCATGCTAGGATTAGCAGGAAAAAGCAAAAAATTTCAGAATTGCACCTTGCAATGTAGAGATATTACTGTTTGTGCATTTACAATATTCATTGATTTTTGCCATTGAAAAACGTCCAGAAATGTTTGAAGCTACTGACTGAATGAAAGGAGCTGGCATCTCACCCTCTTTGAATCTTCTTTATCATGCTAGGATTAGCAGGAAAACGCAAAAAATTTCAGAATTGCACCTTGCAATGCGGAGAAATTACTGTTTGTGCATTTACAATATTCATTGATTTTTGCCATTGAAAAACATCATGTTATTCATATACCAGAAATGTTTGAAGCTACAGACTGAATGAAAGGAGCTGGCATCTCACTCTCTATGAATCTTCTTTGTCATGCTAAGAGGAGCAGGAAAAAGCAAAAAATTTCAGAATTGCACCTTGCAATGTGGAGATATTACTGTTTGTGCATTTACAATATTCATTGATTTTTGCCATTGAAAAACGTCCAGAAATGTTTGAAGCTACTGACTGAATGAAAGGAGCTGGCATCTCACTCTCTTTGAATCTTCTTTATCATGCTAGGATTAGCAGGAAAAAGCAAAAAATTTCAGAATTGCACCTTGCAATGCGGAGAAATTACTGTTTGTGCATTTACAATATTCATTGATTTTTGCCATTGAAAAACATCATGTTATTCATATACCAGAAATGTTTGAAGCTACTGACTGAATGAAAAGAGCTGGCATCTCACTCTCTTTGAATCTTCTTTATCATGCTAAGAGGAGCAGGAAAAAGGAAAAAATTTCAGAATTGCACCTTGCAATGTGGAGATATTACTGTTTGTGCATTTACAATATTCATTGATTTTTGCCATTGAAAAACGTCCAGAAATGTTTGAAGCTACTGACAATGAAAGGAGCTGGCATCTCACTCTCTTTGAATCTTCTTTATCATGCTAGGATTAGCAGGAAAAAGCAAAAAATTTCAGAATTGCACCTTGCAATGCGGAGAAATTACTGTTTGTGCATTTACAATATTCATTGATTTTTGCCATTGAAAAACATCATGTTATTTATATACCAGAAATGTTTGAAGCTACTGACTGAATGAAAGGAGCTGGCATCTCACTATCTTTGAATCTTCTTTATCATGCTAAGAGGAGCAGGAAAAAACAAAAAATTTCAGAATTGCACCTTGCAATGTGGAGATATTACTGTTTGTGCATTTACAATGTTCATTGATTTTTGCCATTGAAAAACGTCCAGAAATGTTTGAAGCTACTGACTGAATGAAAGGAGCTGGCATCTCACTCTCTTTGAATCTTCTTTATCATGCTAGGATTAGCAGGAAAAAGCAAAAAATTTCAGAATTGCACCTTGCAATGTGGAGATATTACTGTTTGTGCATTTACAATATTCATTGATTTTTGCCATTGAAAAACGTCCAGAAATGTTTGAAGCTACTGACTGAATGAAAGGAGCTGGCATCTCACTCTCTTTGAATCTTCTTTATCATGCTAGGATTAGCAGGAAAAAGCAAAGAATTTCAGAATTGCACCTTGCAATGTGGAGATATTACTGTTTGTGCATTTACAATATTCATTGATTTTTGCCATTGAAAAACGTCCAGAAATGTTTGAAGCTACTGACTGAATGAAAGGAGCTGGCATCTCACTCTCTTTGAATCTTCTTTATCATGCTAGGATTAGCAGGAAAAAGCAAAAAATTTCAGAATTGCACCTTGCAATGTGGAGATATTACTGTTTGTGCATTTACAATATTCATTGATTTTTGCCATTGAAAAACGTCCAGAAATGTTTGAAGCTACTGACAATGAAAGGAGCTGGCATCTCACTCTCTTTGAATCTTCTTTATCATGCTAGGATTAGCAGGAAAAAGCAAAAAATTTCAGAATTGCACCTTGCAATGCGGAGAAATTACTGTTTCTGCATTTACAATATTCATTGATTTTTGCCATTGAAAAACATCATGTTATTCATATACCAGAAATGTTTGTAGCTACTGACTGAATGAAAGGAGCTGGCATCTCACTCTCTTTGAATCTTCTTTATCATGCTAAGAGGAGCAGGAAAAAGCAAAAAATTTCAGAATTGCACCTTGCAATGTGGAGATATTACTGTTTGTGCATTTACAATATTCATTGATTTTTGCCATTGAAAAACGTCCAGAAATGTTTGAAGCTACTGACTGAATGAAAGGAGCTGGCATCTCACTCTCTTTGAATCTTCTTTATCATGCTAGGATTAGCAGGAAAAAGCAAAAAATTTCAGAATTGCACCTTGCAATGCGGAGAAATTACTGTTTGTGCATTTACAATATTCATTGATTTTTGCCATTGAAAAACATCATGTTATTCATATACCAGAAATGTTTGAAGCTACTGACTGAATGAAAAGAGCTGGCATCTCACTCTGAATCTTCTTTATCATGCAAAGAGGAGCAGGAAAAAGCAAAAAATTTCAGAATTGCACCTTGCAATGTGGAGATATTACTGTTTGTGCATTTACAATATTCATTGATTTTTGCCATTGAAAAACGTCCAGAAATGTTTGAAGCTACTGACTGAATGAAAGGAGCTGGCATCTCACTCTCTTTGAATCTTCTTTATCATGCTAGGATTAGCAGGAAAAAGCAAAAAATTTCAGAATTGCACCTTGCAATGCGGAGAAATTACTGTTTGTGCATTTACAATATTCATTGATTTTTGCCATTGAAAAACATCATGTTATTCATATACCAGAAATGTTTGAAGCTACTGACTGAATGAAAAGAGCTGGCATCTCACTCTCTTTGAATCTTCTTTATCATGCTAAGAGGAGCAGGAAAAAGCAAAAAATTTCAGAATTGCACCTTGCAATGTGGAGATATTACTGTTTGTGCATTTACAATATTCATTGATTTTTGCCATTGAAAAACGTCCAGAAATGTTTGAAGCTACTGACTGAATGAAAGGAGCTGGCATCTCACTCTCTTTGAATCTTCTTTATCATGCTAGGATTAGCAGGAAAAAGCAAAAAATTTCAGAATTGCACCTTGCAATGCGGAGAAATTACTGTTTGTGCATTTACAATATTCATTGATTTTTGCCATTGAAAAACATCATGTTATTCATATACCAGAAATGTTTGAAGCTACTGACTGAATGAAAAGAGCTGGCATCTCACTCTCTTTGAATCTTCTTTATCATGCTAAGAGGAGCAGGAAAAAGCAAAAAATTTCAGAATTGCACCTTGCAATGTGGAGATATTACTGTTTGTGCATTTACAATATTCATTGATTTTTGCCATTGAAAAACGTCCAGAAATGTTTGAAGCTACTGACAATGAAAGGAGCTGGCATCTCACTCTCTTTGAATCTTCTTTATCATGCTAGGATTAGCAGGAAAAAGCAAAAAATTTCAGAATTGCACCTTGCAATGCGGAGAAATTACTGTTTGTGCATTTACAATATTCATTGATTTTTGCCATTGAAAAACATCATGTTATTTATATACCAGAAATGTTTGAAGCTACTGACTGAATGAAAGGAGCTGGCATCTCACTATCTTTGAACCTTCTTTATCATGCTAAGAGGAGCAGGAAAAAGCAAAAAATTTCAGAATTGCACCTTGCAATGTGGAGATATTACTGTTTGTGCATTTACAATGTTCATTGATTTTTGCCATTGAAAAACGTCCAGAAATGTTTGAAGCTACTGACTGAATGAAAGGAGCTGGCATCTCACTCTCTTTGAATATTCTTTATCATGCTAGGATTAGCAGGAAAAAGCAAAAAATTTCAGAATTGCACCTTGCAATGCGGAGAAATTACTGTTTGTGCATTTACAATATTCATTGATTTTTGCCATTGAAAAACATCATGTTATTCATATACCAGAAATGTTTGAAGCTACTGACTGAATGAAAAGAGCTGGCATCTCACTCTCTTTGAATCTTCTTTATCATGCTAAGAGGAGCAGGAAAAAGCAAAAAATTTCAGAATTGCACCTTGCAATGTGGAGATATTACTGTTTGTGCATTTACAATATTCATTGATTTTTGCCATTGAAAAACGTCCAGAAATGTTTGAAGCTACTGACTGAATGAAAGGAGCTGGCATCTCACTCTCTTTGAATCTTCTTTATCATGCTACGATTAGCAGGAAAAAGCAAAAAATTTCAGAATTGCACCTTGCAATGTGGAGATATTACTGTTTGTGCATTTACAATATTCATTGATTTTTGCCATTGAAAAACGTCCAGAAATGTTTGAAGCTACTGACTGAATGAAAGGAGCTGGCATCTCACTCTCTTTGAATCTTCTTTATCATGCTAGGATTAGCAGGAAAAAGCAAAAAATTTCAGAATTGCACCTTGCAATGTGGAGATATTACTGTTTGTGCATTTACAATATTCATTGATTTTTGCCATTGAAAAACGTCCAGAAATGTTTGAAGCTACTGACAATGAAAGGAGCTGGCATCTCACTCTCTTTGAATCTTCTTTATCATGCTAGGATTAGCAGGAAAAAGCAAAAAATTTCAGAATTGCACCTTGCAATGCGGAGAAATTACTGTTTGTGCACTTACAATATTCATTGATTTTTGCCATTGAAAAACATCATGTTATTCATATACCAGAAATGTTTGAAGCTACTGACTGAATGAAAGGAGCTGGCATCTCACTCTCTTTGAATCTTCTTTAACATGCTAAGAGGAGCAGGAAAAAGCAAAAAATTTCAGAATTGCACCTTGCAATGTGGAGATATTACTGTTTGTGCATTTACAATATTCATTGATTTTTGCCATTGAAAAACGTCCAGAAATGTTTGAAGCTACTGACTGAATGAAAGGAGCTGGCATCTCACTCTCTTTGAATCTTCTTTATCATGCTAGGATTAGCAGGAAAAAGCAAAAAATTTCAGAATTGCACCTTGCAATGCGGAGAAATTACTGTTTGTGCATTTACAATATTCATTGATTTTTGCCATTGAAAAACATCATGTTATTCATATACCAGAAATGTTTGAAGCTACTGACTGAATGAAAAGAGCTGGCATCTCACTCTCTTTGAATCTTCTTTATCATGCTAAGAGGAGCAGGAAAAAGCAAAAAATTTCAGAATTGCACCTTGCAATGTGGAGATATTACTGTTTGTGCATTTACAGTATTCATTGATTTTTGCCATTGAAAAACGTCCAGAAATGTTTGAAGCTACTGACTGAATGAAAGGAGCTGGCATCTCACTCTCTTTGAATCTTCTTTATCATGCTGCGATTAGCAGGAAAAAGCAAAAAATTTCAGAATTGCACCTTGCAATGTGGAGATATTACTGTTTGTGCATTTACAATATTCATTGATTTTTGCCATTGAAAAACGTCCAGAAATGTTTGAAGCTACTGACTGAATGAAAGGAGCTGGCATCTCACTCTCTTTGAATCTTCTTTATCATGCTAGGATTAGCAGGAAAAAGCAAAAAATTTCAGAATTGCACCTTGCAATGTGGAGATATTACTGTTTGTGCATTTACAATATTCATTGATTTTTGCCATTGAAAAACGTCCAGAAATGTTTGAAGCTACTGACAATGAAAGGAGCTGGCATCTCACTCTCTTTGAATCTTCTTTATCATGCTAGGATTAGCAGGAAAAAGCAAAAAATTTCAGAATTGCACCTTGCAATGCGGAGAAATTACTGTTTGTGCACTTACAATATTCATTGATTTTTGCCATTGAAAAACATCATGTTATTCATATACCAGAAATGTTTGAAGCTACTGACTGAATGAAAGGAGCTGGCATCTCACTCTCTTTGAATCTTCTTTATCATGCTAAGAGGAGCAGGAAAAAGCAAAAAATTTCAGAATTGCACCTTGCAATGTGGAGATATTACTGTTTGTGCATTTACAATATTCATTGATTTTTGCCATTGAAAAACGTCCAGAAATGTTTGAAGCTACTGACTGAATGAAAGGAGCTGGCATCTCACTCTCTTTGAATCTTCTTTATCATGCTAGGATTAGCAGGAAAAAGCAAAACATTTCAGAATTGCACCTTGCAATGCGGAGAAATTACTGTTTGTGCATTTACAATATTCATTGATTTTTGCCATTGAAAAACATCATGTTATTCATATACCAGAAATGTTTGAAGCTACTGACTGAATGAAAAGAGCTGGCATCTCACTCTCTTTGAATCTTCTTTATCATGCTAAGAGGAGCAGGAAAAAGCAAAAAATTTCAGAATTGCACCTTGCAATGTGGAGATATTACTGTTTGTGCATTTACAATATTCATTGATTTTTGCCATTGAAAAACGTCCAGAAATGTTTGAAGCTACTGACTGAATGAAAGGAGCTGGCATCTCACTCTCTTTGAATCTTCTTTATCATGCTAGGATTAGCAGGAAAAAGCAAAAAATTTCAGAATTGCACCTTGCAATGGGGAGAAATTACTGTTTGTGCATTTACAATATTCATTGATTTTTGCCATTGAAAAACATCATGTTATTCATATACCAGAAATGTTTGAAGCTACTGACTGAATGAAAAGAGCTGGCATCTCACTCTCTTTGAATCTTCTTTATCATGCTTAGAGGAGCAGGAAAGAGCAAAAAATTTCAGACTTGCACCTTGCAATGTGGAGATATTACTGTTTGTGCATTTACAATATTCATTGATTTTTGCCATTGAAAAACGTCCAGAAATGTTTGAAGCTACTGACTGAATGAAAGGAGCTGGCATCTCACTCTCATTGAATCTTCTTTATCATGCTAGGATTAGCAGGAAAAAGAAAAAAATTTCAGAATTGCACCTTGCAATGTGGAGATATTACTGTTTGTGCATTTGCAATATTCATTGATTTTTGCCATTGAAAAACGTCCAGAAATGTTTGAAGCTACTGACTGAATGAAAGGAGCTGGCATCTCACTCTCTTTGAATCTTCTTTATCATGCTAGGATTAGCAGGAAAAAGCAAAAAATTTCAGAATTGCACCTTGCAATGCGGAGAAATTACTGTTTGTGCATTTACAATATTCATTGATTTTTGCCATTGAAAAACATCATGTTATTTATATACCAGAAATGTTTGAAGCTACTGACTGAATGAAAGGAGCTGGCATCTCACTATCTTTGAATCTTCTTTATCATGCTAAGAGGAGCAGGAAAAAGCAAAAAATTTCAGAATTGCACCTTGCAATGTGGAGATATTACTGTTTGTGCATTTACAATATTCATTGATTTTTGCCATTGAAAAACGTCCAGAAATGTTTGAAGCTACTGACTGAATGAAAGGAGCTGGCATCTCACTCTCTTTGAATCTTCTTTATCATGCTAGGATTAGCAGGAAAAAGCAAAAAATTTCAGAATTGCACCTTGCAATGCGGAGAAATTACTGTTTGTGCATTTACAATATTCATTGATTTTTGCCATTGAAAAACATCATGTTATTCATATACCAGAAATGTTTGAAGCTACTGACTGAATGAAAAGAGCTGGCATCTCACTCTCTTTGAATCTTCTTTATCATGCTAAGAGGAGCAGGAAAAAGCAAAAAATTTCAGAATTGCACCTTGCAATGTGGAGATATTACTGTTTGTGCATTTACAATATTCATTGATTTTTGCCATTGAAAAACGTCCAGAAATGTTTGAAGCTACTGACTGAATGAAAGGAGCTGGCATCTCACTCTCTTTGAATCTTCTTTATCATGCTAGGATTAGCAGGAAAAAGCAAAAAATTTCAGAATTGCACCTTGCAATGCGGAGAAATTACTGTTTGTGCATTTACAATATTCATTGATTTTTGCCATTGAAAAACATCATGTTATTCATATACCAGAAATGTTTGAAGCTACTGACTGAATGAAAAGAGCTGGCATCTCACTCTCCTTGAATCTTCTTTATCATGCTAAGAGGAGCAGGAAAAAGCAAAAAATTTCAGAATTGCACCTTGCAATGTGGAGATATTACTGTTTGTGCATTTACAATATTCATTGATTTTTGCCATTGAAAAACGTCCAGAAATGTTTGAAGCTACTGACTGAATGAAAGGAGCTGGCATCTCACTCTCTTTGAATCTTCTTTATCATGCTAGGATTAGCAGGAAAAAGCAAAAAATTTCAGAATTGCACCTTGCAATGCGGAGAAATTACTGTTTGTGCATTTACAATATTCATTGATTTTTGCCATTGAAAAACATCATGTTATTCATATACCAGAAATGTTTGAAGCTACTGACTGAATGAAAAGAGCTGGCATCTCACTCTCTTTGAATCTTCTTTATCATGCTAAGAGGAGCAGGAAAAAGCAAAAAATTTCAGAATTGCACCTTGCAATGTGGAGATATTACTGTTTGTGCATTTACAGTATTCATTGATTTTTGCCATTGAAAAACGTCCAGAAATGTTTGAAGCTACTGACTGAATGAAAGGAGCTGGCATCTCACTCTCTTTGAATCTTCTTTATCATGCTACGATTAGCAGGAAAAAGCAAAAAATTTCAGAATTGCACCTTGCAATGTGGAGATATTACTGTTTGTGCATTTACAATATTCATTGATTTTTGCCATTGAAAAACGTCCAGAAATGTTTGAAGCTACTGACTGAATGAAAGGAGCTGGCATCTCACTCTCTTTGAATCTTCTTTATCATGCTAGGATTAGCAGGAAAAAGCAAAAAATTTCAGAATTGCACCTTGCAATGTGGAGATATTACTGTTTGTGCATTTACAATATTCATTGATTTTTGCCATTGAAAAACGTCCAGAAATGTTTGAAGCTACTGACAATGAAAGGAGCTGGCATCTCACTCTCTTTGAATCTTCTTTATCATGCTAGGATTAGCAGGAAAAAGCAAAAAATTTCAGAATTGCACCTTGCAATGCGGAGAAATTACTGTTTGTGCACTTACAATATTCATTGATTTTTGCCATTGAAAAACATCATGTTATTCATATACCAGAAATGTTTGAAGCTACTGACTGAATGAAAGGAGCTGGCATCTCACTCTCTTTGAATCTTCTTTATCATGCTAAGAGGAGCAGGAAAAAGCAAAAAATTTCAGAATTGCACCTTGCAATGTGGAGATATTACTGTTTGTGCATTTACAATATTCATTGATTTTTGCCATTGAAAAACGTCCAGAAATGTTTGAAGCTACTGACTGAATGAAAGGAGCTGGCATCTCACTCTCTTTGAATCTTCTTTATCATGCTAGGATTAGCAGGAAAAAGCAAAAAATTTCAGAATTGCACCTTGCAATGCGGAGAAATTACTGTTTGTGCATTTACAATATTCATTGATTTTTGCCATTGAAAAACATCATGTTATTCATATACCAGAAATGTTTGAAGCTACTGACTGAATGAAAAGAGCTGGCATCTCACTCTCTTTGAATCTTCTTTATCATGCTAAGAGGAGCAGGAAAAAGCAAAAAATTTCAGAATTGCACCTTGCAATGTGGAGATATTACTGTTTGTGCATTTACAATATTCATTGATTTTTGCCATTGAAAAACGTCCAGAAATGTTTGAAGCTACTGACTGAATGAAAGGAGCTGGCATCTCACTCTCTTTGAATCTTCTTTATCATGCTAGGATTAGCAGGAAAAAGCAAAAAATTTCAGAATTGCACCTTGCAATGCGGAGAAATTACTGTTTGTGCATTTACAATATTCATTGATTTTTGCCATTGAAAAACATCATGTTATTCATATACCAGAAATGTTTGAAGCTACTGACTGAATGAAAAGAGCTGGCATCTCACTCTCTTTGAATCTTCTTTATCATGCTTAGAGGAGCAGGAAAGAGCAAAAAATTTCAGACTTGCACCTTGCAATGTGGAGATATTACTGTTTGTGCATTTACAATATTCATTGATTTTTGCCATTGAAAAACGTCCAGAAATGTTTGAAGCTACTGACTGAATGAAAGGAGCTGGCATCTCACTCTCATTGAATCTTCTTTATCATGCTAGGATTAGCAGGAAAAAGCAAAAAATTTCAGAATTGCACCTTGCAATGTGGAGATATTACTGTTTGTGCATTTACAATATTCATTGATTTTTGCCATTGAAAAACGTCCAGAAATGTTTGAAGCTACTGACTGAATGAAAGGAGCTGGCATCTCACTCTCTTTGAATCTTCTTTATCATGCTAGGATTAGCAGGAAAAAGCAAAAAATTTCAGAATTGCACCTTGCAATGCGGAGAAATTACTGTTTGTGCATTTACAATATTCATTGATTTTTGCCATTGAAAAACATCATGTTATTTATATACCAGAAATGTTTGAAGCTACTGACTGAATGAAAGGAGCTGGCATCTCACTATCTTTGAATCTTCTTTATCATGCTAAGAGGAGCAGGAAAAAGCAAAAAATTTCAGAATTGCACCTTGCAATGTGGAGATATTACTGTTTGTGCATTTACAATATTCATTGATTTTTGCCATTGAAAAACGTCCAGAAATGTTTGAAGCTACTGACTGAATGAAAGGAGCTGGCATCTCACTCTCTTTGAATCTTCTTTATCATGCTAGGATTAGCAGGAAAAAGCAAAAAATTTCAGAATTGCACCTTGCAATGCGGAGAAATTACTGTTTGTGCATTTACAATATTCATTGATTTTTGCCATTGAAAAACATCATGTTATTCATATACCAGAAATGTTTGAAGCTACTGACTGAATGAAAAGAGCTGGCATCTCACTCTCTTTGAATCTTCTTTATCATGCTAAGAGGAGCAGGAAAAAGCAAAACATTTCAGAATTGCACCTTGCAATGTGGAGATATTACTGTTTGTGCATTTACAATATTCATTGATTTTTGCCATTGAAAAACGTCCAGAAATGTTTGAAGCTACTGACTGAATGAAAGGAGCTGGCATCTCACTCTCTTTGAATCTTCTTTATCATGCTAGGATTAGCAGGAAAAAGCAAAAAATTTCAGAATTGCACCTTGCAATGCGGAGAAATTACTGTTTGTGCATTTACAATATTCATTGATTTTTGCCATTGAAAAACATCATGTTATTCATATACCAGAAATGTTTGAAGCTACTGACTGAATGAAAAGAGCTGGCATCTCACTCTCCTTGAATCTTCTTTATCATGCTAAGAGGAGCAGGAAAAAGCAAAAAATTTCAGAATTGCACCTTGCAATGTGGAGATATTACTGTTTGTGCATTTACAATATTCATTGATTTTTGCCATTGAAAAACGTCCAGAAATGTTTGAAGCTACTGACTGAATGAAAGGAGCTGGCATCTCACTCTCTTTGAATCTTCTTTATCATGCTAAGAGGAGCAGGAAAAAGCAAAAAATTTCAGAATTGCACCTTGCAATGTGGAGATATTACTGTTTGTGCATTTACAATATTCATTGATTTTTGCCATTGAAAAATGTCCAGAAATGTTTGAAGCTACTGACTGAATGAAAGGAGCTGGCATCTCACTCTCTTTGAATCTTCTTTATTATGCTAGGATTAGCAGGAAAAAGCAAAAAATTTCAGAATTGCACCTTGCAATGCGGAGAAATTACTGTTTGTGCATTCACAATATTCATTGATTTTTGCCATTGAAAAACATCATGTTATTCATATACCAGAAATGTTTGAAGCTACTGACTGAATGAAAAGAGCTGGCATCTCACTCTCTTTGAATCTTCTTTATCATGCTAGGAGTAGCAGGAAAAAGCAAAAAATTTCAGAATTGCACCTTGCAATGTGGAGATATTACTGTTTGTGCATTTACAATATTCATTGATTTTTGCCATTGAAAAACGTCCAGAAATGTTTGAAGCTACTGACTGAATGAAAGGAGCTGGCATCTCACTCTCTTTGAATCTTCTTTATCATGCTAGGATTAGCAGGAAAAAGCAAAAAAATTCAGAATTGCACCTTGCAATGCGGAGAAATTACTCTTTGTGCATTTACAATATTCATTGATTTTTGCCATTGAAAAACATCATGTTATTCATATACCAGAAATGTTTGAAGCTACTGACTGAATGAAAAAAGCTGGCATCTCACTCTCTTTGAATCTTCTTTATCATGCTAAGAGGAGCAGGAAAAAGCAAAAAATTTCAGAATTGCACCTTGCAATGTGGAGATATTACTGTTTGTGCATTTACAATATTCATTGATTTTTGCCATTGAAAAACGTCCAGAAATGTTTGAAGCTACTGACTGAATGAAAGGAGCTGGCATCTCACTCTCTTTGAATCTTCTTTATCATGCTAGGATTAGCAGGAAAAAGCAAAAAATTTCAGAATTGCACCTTGCAATGTGGAGATATTACTGTTTGTGCATTTACAATATTCATTGATTTTTGCCATTGAAAAACGTCCAGAAATGTTTGAAGCTACTGACTGAATGAAAGGAGCTGGCATCTCACTCTCTTTGAAACTTCTTTATCATGCTAGGATTAGCAGGAAAAAGCAAAAAATTTCAGAATTGCACCTTGCAATGTGGAGATATTACTGTTTGTGCATTTACAAAATTCATTGATTTTTGCCATTGAAAAACGTCCAGAAATGTTTGAAGCTACTGACTGAATGAAAGGAGCTGGCATCTCATTCTCTTTGAATCTTCTTTATCATGCTAGGATTAGCAGGAAAAAGCAAAAAATTTCAGAATTGCACCTTGCAATGTGGAGATATTACTGTTTGTGCATTTACAATATTCATTGATTTTTGCCATTGAAAAACGTCCAGAAATGTTTGAAGCTACTGACTGAATAAAAGGAGCTGGCATCTCACTCTCTTTGAATCTTCTTTATCATGCTAGGATTAGCAGGAAAAAGCAAAAAATTTCAGAATTGCACCTTGCAATGTGGAGATATTACTGTTTGTGCATTTACAATATTCATTGATTTTTGCCACTGAAAAACGTCCAGAAATGTTTGAAGCTACTGACTGAATGAAAGGAGCTGGCATCTCACTCTCTTTGAATCTTCTTTATCATGCTAGGATTAGCAGGAAAAAGCAAAAAATTTCAGAATTGCACCTTGCAATGTGGAGATATTACTGTTGGTGCATTTACAATATTCATTGATTTTTGCCATTGAAAAACGTCCAGAAATGTTTGAAGCTACTGACAATGAAAGGAGCTGGCATCTCACTCTCTTTGAATCTTCTTTATCATGCTAGGATTAGCAGGAAAAAGCAAAAAATTTCAGAATTGCACCTTGCAATGCGGAGAAATTACTGTTTGTGCATTTACAATATTCATTGATTTTTGCCATTGAAAAACATCATGTTATTTATATACCAGAAATGTTTGAAGCTACTGACTGAATGAAAGGAGCTGGCATCTCACTATCTTTTTATCTTCTTTATCATGCTAAGAGGAGCAGGAAAAAGCAAAAAATTTCAGAATTGCACATTGCAATGTGGAGATATTACTGTTTGTGCATTTACAATATTCATTGATTTTTGCCATTGAAAAACGTCCAGAAATGTTTGAAGCTACTGACTGAATGAAAGGAGCTGGCATCTCACTCTCTTTGAATCTTCTTTATCATGCTAGGATTAGCAGGAAAAAGCAAAAAATTTCAGAATTGCACCTTGCAATGCGGAGAAATTACTGTTTGTGCATTTACAATATTCATTGATTTTTGCCATTGAAAAACATCATGTTATTCATATACCAGAAATGTTTGAAGCTACTGACTGAATGAAAAGAGCTGGCATCTCACTCTCTTTGAATCTTCTTTATCATGCTAAGAGGAGCAGGAAAAAGCAAAAAATTTCAGAATTGCACCTTGCAATGTGGAGATATTACTGTTTGTGCATTTACAATATTCATTGATTTTTGCCATTGAAAAACGTCCAGAAATGTTTGAAGCTACTGACTGAATGAAAGGAGCTGGCATCTCACTCTCTTTGAATCTTCTTTATCATGCTAGGATTAGCAGGAAAAAGCAAAAAATTTCAGAATTGCACCTTGCAATGCGGAGAAATTACTGTTTGTGCATTTACAATATTCATTGATTTTTGCCATTGAAAAACATCATGTTATTCATATACCAGAAATGTTTGAAGCTACTGACTGAATGAAAAGAGCTGGCATCTCACTCTCTTTGAATCTTCTTTATCATGCTAAGAGGAGCAGGAAAAAGCAAAAAATTTCAGAATTGCACCTTGCAATGTGGAGATATTACTGTTTGTGCATTTACAATATTCATTGATTTTTGCCATTGAAAAACGTCCAGAAATGTTTGAAGCTACTGACTGAATGAAAGGAGCTGGCATCTCACTCTCTTTGAATCTTCTTTATCATGCTAGGATTAGCAGGAAAAAGCAAAAAATTTCAGAATTGCACCTTGCAATGCGGAGAAATTACTGTTTGTGCATTTACAATATTCATTGATTTTTGCCATTGAAAAACATCATGTTATTCATATACCAGAAATGTTTGAAGCTACTGACTGAATGAAAAGAGCTGGCATCTCACTCTCTTTGAATCTTCTTTATCATGCTTAGAGGAGCAGGAAAGAGCAAAAAATTTCAGACTTGCACCTTGCAATGTGGAGATATTACTGTTTGTGCATTTACAATATTCATTGATTTTTGCCATTGAAAAACGTCCAGAAATGTTTGAAGCTACTGACTGAATGAAAGGAGCTGGCATCTCACTCTCATTGAATCTTCTTTATCATGCTAGGATTAGCAGGAAAAAGCAAAAAATTTCAGAATTGCACCTTGCAATGTGGAGATATTACTGTTTGTGCATTTACAATATTCATTGATTTTTGCCATTGAAAAACGTCCAGAAATGTTTGAAGCTACTGACTGAATGAAAGGAGCTGGCATCTCACTCTCTTTGAATCTTCTTTATCATGCTAGGATTAGCAGGAAAAAGCAAAAAATTTCAGAATTGCACCTTGCAATGCGGAGAAATTACTGTTTGTGCATTTACAATATTCATTGATTTTTGCCATTGAAAAACATCATGTTATTTATATACCAGAAATGTTTGAAGCTACTGACTGAATGAAAGGAGCTGGCATCTCACTATCTTTGAATCTTCTTTATCATGCTAAGAGGAGCAGGAAAAAGCAAAAAATTTCAGAATTGCACCTTGCAATGTGGAGATATTACTGTTTGTGCATTTACAATATTCATTGATTTTTGCCATTGAAAAACGTCCAGAAATGTTTGAAGCTACTGACTGAATGAAAGGAGCTGGCATCTCACTGTCTTTGAATCTTCTTTATCATGCTAGGATTAGCAGGAAAAAGCAAAAAATTTCAGAATTGCACCTTGCAATGCGGAGAAATTACTGTTTGTGCATTTACAATATTCATTGATTTTTGCCATTGAAAAACATCATGTTATTCATATACCAGAAATGTTTGAAGCTACTGACTGAATGAAAAGAGCTGGCATCTCACTCTCTTTGAATCTTCTTTATCATGCTAAGAGGAGCAGGAAAAAGCAAAAAATTTCAGAATTGCACCTTGCAATGTGGAGATATTACTGTTTGTGCATTTACAATATTCATTGATTTTTGCCATTGAAAAACGTCCAGAAATGTTTGAAGCTACTGACTGAATGAAAGGAGCTGGCATCTCACTCTCTTTGAATCTTCTTTATCATGCTAGGATTAGCAGGAAAAAGCAAAAAATTTCAGAATTGCACCTTGCAATGCGGAGAAATTACTGTTTGTGCATTTACAATATTCATTGATTTTTGCCATTGAAAAACATCATGTTATTCATATACCAGAAATGTTTGAAGCTACTGACTGAATGAAAAGAGCTGGCATCTCACTCTCCTTGAATCTTCTTTATCATGCTAAGAGGAGCAGGAAAAAGCAAAAAATTTCAGAATTGCACCTTGCAATGTGGAGATATTACTGTTTGTGCATTTACAATATTCATTGATTTTTGCCATTGAAAAACGTCCAGAAATGTTTGAAGCTACTGACTGAATGAAAGGAGCTGGCATCTCACTCTCTTTGAATCTTCTTTATCATGCTAGGATTAGCAGGAAAAAGCAAAAAATTTCAGAATTGCACCTTGCAATGCGGAGAAATTACTGTTTGTGCATTTACAATATTCATTGATTTTTGCCATTGAAAAACATCATGTTATTCATATACCAGAAATGTTTGAAGCTACTGACTGAATGAAAAGAGCTGGCATCTCACTCTCTTTGAATCTTCTTTATCATGCTAAGAGGAGCAGGAAAAAGCAAAAAATTTCAGAATTGCTCCTTGCAATGTGGAGATATTACTGTTTGTGCATTTACAATATTCATTGATTTTTGCCATTGAAAAACGTCCAGAAATGTTTGAAGCTACTGACTGAATGAAAGGAGCTGGCATCTCACTCTCTTTGAATCTTCTTTATCATGCTAAGAGGAGCAGGAAAAAGCAAAAAATTTCAGAATTGCACCTTGCAATGTGGAGATATTACTGTTTGTGCATTTACAATATTCATTGATTTTTGCCATTGAAAAACGTCCAGAAATGTTTGAAGCTACTGACTGAATGAAAGGAGCTGGCATCTCACTCTCTTTGAATCTTCTTTATTATGCTAGGATTAGCAGGAAAAAGCAAAAAATTTCAGAATTGCACCTTGCAATGCGGAGAAATTACTGTTTGTGCATTCACAATATTCATTGATTTTTGCCATTGAAAAACATCATGTTATTCATATACCAGAAATGTTTGAAGCTACTGACTGAATGAAAAGAGCTGGCATCTCACTCTCTTTGAATCTTCTTTATCATGCTAGGATTAGCAGGAAAAAGCAAAAAATTTCAGAATTGCACCTTGCAATGTGGAGATATTACTGTTTGTGCATTTACAATATTCATTGATTTTTGCCATTGAAAAACGTCCAGAAATGTTTGAAGCTACTGACTGAATGAAAGGAGCTGGCATCTCACTCTCTTTGAATCTTCTTTATCATGCTAGGATTAGCAGGAAAAAGCAAAAAAATTCAGAATTGCACCTTGCAATGCGGAGAAATTACTCTTTGTGCATTTACAATATTCATTGATTTTTGCCATTGAAAAACATCATGTTATTCATATACCAGAAATGTTTGAAGCTACTGACTGAATGAAAAGAGCTGGCATCTCACTCTCTTTGAATCTTCTTTATCATGCTAAGAGGAGCAGGAAAAAGCAAAAAATTTCAGAATTGCACCTTGCAATGTGGAGATATTACTGTTTGTGCATTTACAATATTCATTGATTTTTGCCATTGAAAAACGTCCAGAAATGTTTGAAGCTACTGACTGAATGAAAGGAGCTGGCATCTCACTCTCTTTGAATCTTCTTTATCATGCTAGGATTAGCAGGAAAAAGCAAAAAATTTCAGAATTGCACCTTGCAATGTGGAGATATTACTGTTTGTGCATTTACAATATTCATTGATTTTTGCCATTGAAAAACGTCCAGAAATGTTTGAAGCTACTGACTGAATGAAAGGAGCTGGCATCTCACTCTCTTTGAAACTTCTTTATCATGCTAGGATTAGCAGGAAAAAGCAAAAAATTTCAGAATTGCACCTTGCAATGTGGAGATATTACTGTTTGTGCATTTACAAAATTCATTGATTTTTGCCATTGAAAAACGTCCAGAAATGTTTGAAGCTACTGACTGAATGAAAGGAGCTGGCATCTCATTCTCTTTGAATCTTCTTTATCATGCTAGGATTAGCAGGAAAAAGCAAAAAATTTCAGAATTGCACCTTGCAATGTGGAGATATTACTGTTTGTGCATTTACAATATTCATTGATTTTTGCCATTGAAAAACGTCCAGAAATGTTTGAAGCTACTGACTGAATAAAAGGAGCTGGCATCTCACTCTCTTTGAATCTTCTTTATCATGCTAGGATTAGCAGGAAAAAGCAAAAAATTTCAGAATTGCACCTTGCAATGTGGAGATATTACTGTTTGTGCATTTACAATATTCATTGATTTTTGCCACTGAAAAACGTCCAGAAATGTTTGAAGCTACTGACTGAATGAAAGGAGCTGGCATCTCACTCTCTTTGAATCTTCTTTATCATGCTAGGATTAGCAGGAAAAAGCAAAAAATTTCAGAATTGCACCTTGCAATGTGGAGATATTACTGTTGGTGCATTTACAATATTCATTGATTTTTGCCATTGAAAAACGTCCAGAAATGTTTGAAGCTACTGACAATGAAAGGAGCTGGCATCTCACTCTCTTTGAATCTTCTTTATCATGCTAGGATTAGCAGGAAAAAGCAAAAAATTTCAGAATTGCACCTTGCAATGCGGAGAAATTACTGTTTGTGCATTTACAATATTCATTGATTTTTGCCATTGAAAAACATCATGTTATTTATATACCAGAAATGTTTGAAGCTACTGACTGAATGAAAGGAGCTGGCATCTCACTATCTTTGAAGCTTCTTTATCATGCTAAGAGGAGCAGGAAAAAGCAAAAAATTTCAGAATTGCACATTGCAATGTGGAGATATTACTGTTTGTGCATTTACAATATTCATTGATTTTTGCCATTGAAAAACGTCCAGAAATGTTTGAAGCTACTGACTGAATGAAAGGAGCTGGCATCTCACTCTCTTTGAATCTTCTTTATCATGCTAGGATTAGCAGGAAAAAGCAAAAAATTTCAGAATTGCACCTTGCAATGCGGAGAAATTACTGTTTGTGCATTTACAATATTCATTGATTTTTGCCATTGAAAAACATCATGTTATTCATATACCAGAAATGTTTGAAGCTACTGACTGAATGAAAAGAGCTGGCATCTCACTCTCTTTGAATCTTCTTTATCATGCTAAGAGGAGCAGGAAAAAGCAAAAAAATTCAGAATTGCACCTTGCAATGTGGAGATATTACTGTTTGTGCATTTACAATATTCATTGATTTTTGCCATTGAAAAACGTCCAGAAATGTTTGAAGCTACTGACTGAATGAAAGGAGCTGGCATCTCACTCTCTTTGAATCTTCTTTATCATGCTAGGATTAGCAGGAAAAAGCAAAAAATTTCAGAATTGCACCTTGCAATGCGGAGAAATTACTGTTTGTGCATTTACAATATTCATTGATTTTTGCCATTGAAAAACATCATGTTATTCATATACCAGAAATGTTTGAAGCTACTGACTGAATGAAAAGAGCTGGCATCTCACTCTCTTTGAATCTTCTTTATCATGCTAAGAGGAGCAGGAAAAAGCAAAAAATTTCAGAATTGCACCTTGCAATGTGGAGATATTACTGTTTGTGCATTTACAATATTCATTGATTTTTGCCATTGAAAAACGTCCAGAAATGTTTAAAGCTACTGACTGAATGAAAGGAGCTGGCATCTCACTCTCTTTGAATCTTCTTTATCATGCTAGGATTAGCAGGAAAAAGCAAAAAATTTCAGAATTGCACCTTGCAATGCGGAGAAATTACTGTTTGTGCATTTACAATATTCATTGATTTTTGCCATTGAAAAACATCATGTTATTCATATACCAGAAATGTTTGAAGCTACTGACTGAATGAAAAGAGCTGGCATCTCACTCTCTTTGAATCTTCTTTATCATGCTAAGAGGAGCAGGAAAAAGCAAAAAAATTCAGAATTGCACCTTGCAATGTGGAGATATTACTGTTTGTGCATTTACAATATTCATTGATTTTTGCCATTGAAAAACGTCCAGAAATGTTTGAAGCTACTGACTGAATGAAAGGAGCTGGCATCTCACTCTCTTTGAATCTTCTTTATCATGCTAAGAGGAGCAGGAAAAAGCAAAAAATTTCAGAATTGCACCTTGCAATGTGGAGATATTACTGTTTGTGCATTTACAATATTCATTGATTTTTGCCATTGAAAAACGTCCAGAAATGTTTGAAGCTACTGACTGAATGAAAGGAGCTGGCATCTCACGCTCTTTGAATCTTCTTTATCATGCTAGGATTAGCAGGAAAAAGCAAAAAATTTCAGAATTGCACCTTGCAATGCGGAGAAATTACTGTTTGTGCATTCACAATATTCATTGATTTTTGCCATTGAAAAACATCATGTTATTCATATACCAGAAATGTTTGAAGCTACTGACTGAATGAAAAGAGCTGGCATCTCACTCTCTTTGAATATTCTTTATCATGCTAGGATTAGCAGGAAAAAGCAAAAAATTTCAGAATTGCACCTTGCAATGTGGAGATATTACTGTTTGTGCATTTACAATATTCATTGATTTTTGCCATTGAAAAACGTCCAGAAATGTTTGAAGCTACTGACTGAATGAAAGGAGCTGGCATCTCACTCTCTTTGAATCTTCTTTATCATGCTAGGATTAGCAGGAAAAAGCAAAAAAATTCAGAATTGCACCTTGCAATGCGGAGAAATTACTCTTTGTGCATTTACAATATTCATTGATTTTTGCCATTGAAAAACATCATGTTATTCATATACCAGAAATGTTTGAAGCTACTGACTGAATGAAAAGAGCTGGCATCTCACTCTCTTTGAATCTTCTTTATCATGCTAAGAGGAGCAGGAAAAAGCAAAAAATTTCAGAATTGCACCTTGCAATGTGGAGATATTACTGTTTGTGCATTTACAATATTCATTGATTTTTGCCATTGAAAAACGTCCAGAAATGTTTGAAGCTACTGACTGAATGAAAGGAGCTGGCATCTCACTCTCTTTGAATCTTCTTTATCATGCTAGGATTAGCAGGAAAAAGCAAAAAATTTCAGAATTGCACCTTGCAATGTGGAGATATTACTGTTTGTGCATTTACAATATTCATTGATTTTTGCCATTGAAAAACGTCCAGAAATGTTTGAAGCTACTGACTGAATGAAAGGAGCTGGCATCTCACTCTCTTTGAAACTTCTTTATCATGCTAGGATTAGCAGGAAAAAGCAAAAAATTTCAGAATTGCACCTTGCAATGTGGAGATATTACTGTTTGTGCATTTACAAAATTCATTGATTTTTGCCATTGAAAAACGTCCAGAAATGTTTGAAGCTACTGACTGAATGAAAGGAGCTGGCATCTCATTCTCTTTGAATCTTCTTTATCATGCTAGGATTAGCAGGAAAAAGCAAAAAATTTCAGAATTGCACCTTGCAATGTGGAGATATTACTGTTTGTGCATTTACAATATTCATTGATTTTTGCCATTGAAAAACGTCCAGAAATGTTTGAAGCTACTGACTGAATAAAAGGAGCTGGCATCTCACTCTCTTTGAATCTTCTTTATCATGCTAGGATTAGCAGGAAAAAGCAAAAAATTTCAGAATTGCACCTTGCAATGTGGAGATATTACTGTTTGTGCATTTACAATATTCATTGATTTTTGCCACTGAAAAACGTCCAGAAATGTTTGAAGCTACTGACTGAATGAAAGGAGCTGGCATCTCACTCTCTTTGAATCTTCTTTATCATGCTAGGATTAGCAGGAAAAAGCAAAAAATTTCAGAATTGCACCTTGCAATGCGGAGAAATTACTGTTTGTGCATTTACAATATTCATTGATTTTTGCCATTGAAAAACATCATGTTTTTCATATACCAGAAATGTTTGAAGCTACTGACTGAATGAAAGGAGCTGGCATCTCACTCTCTTTGAATCTTCTTTATCATGCTGAGAGGAGCAGGAAAAAGCAAAACATTTCAGAATTGCACCTTGCAATGTGGAGATATTACTATTTGTGCATTTACCATATTCATTGATTTTTGCCATTGAAAAACGTCCAGAAATGTTTGAAGCTACTGACTGAATGAAAGGAGCTGGCATCTCACTCTCTTTGAATCTTCTTTATCATGCTAGGATTAGCAGGAAAAAGCAAAAAATTTCAGAATTGCACCTTGCAATGCGGAGAAATTACTGTTTGTGCGTTTACAATATACATTGATTTTTGCCATTGAAAAACATCATGTTATTCATATACCAGAAATGTTTGAAGCTACTGACTGAATGAAAAGAGCTGGCATCTCACTCTCTTTGAATCTTCTTTATCATGCTAAGAGGAGCAGGAAAAAGCAAAAAATTTCAGAATTGCACCTTGCAATGTGGAGATATTACTGTTTGTGCATTTACAATATTCATTGATTTTTGCCATTGAAAAACGTCCAGAAATGTTTGAAGCTACTGACTGAATGAAAGGAGCTGGCATCTCACTCTCTTTGAAACTTCTTTATCATGCTAGGATTAGCAGGAAAAAGCAAAAAATTTCAGAATTGCACCTTGCAATGTGGAGATATTACTGTTTGTGCATTTACAATATTCATTGATTTTTGCCACTGAAAAACGTCCAGAAATGTTTGAAGCTACTGACTGAATGAAAGGAGCTGGCATCTCACTCTCTTTGAATCTTCTTTATCATGCTAGGATTAGCAGGAAAAAGCAAAAAATTTCAGAATTGCACCTTGCAATGTGGAGATATTACTGTTTGTGCATTTACAATATTCATTGATTTTTGCCATTGAAAAACGTCCAGAAATGTTTGAAGCTACTGACAATGAAAGGAGCTGGCATCTCACTCTCTTTGAATCTTCTTTATCATGCTAGGATTAGCAGGAAAAAGCAAAAAATTTCAGAATTGCACCTTGCAATGCGGAGAAATTACTGTTTGTGCATTTACAATATTCATTGATTTTTGCCATTGAAAAACATCATGTTATTCATATACCAGAAATGTTTGAAGATACTGACTGAATGAAGGGAGCTGGCATCTCACTCTCTTTGAATCTTCTTTATCATGCTAGGATTAGCAGGAAAAAGCAAAAAATTTCAGAATTGCACCTTGCAATGCGGAGAAATTACTGTTTGTGCATTTACAATATTCATTGATTTTTGCCATTGAAAAACATCATGTTATTCATATACCAGAAATGTTTGAAGCTACTGACTGAATGAAAAGAGCTGGCATCTCACTCTCTTTGAATCTTCTTTATCATGCTAAGAGGAGCAGGAAAAAGCAAAAAATTTCAGAATTGCACCTTGCAATGTGGAGATATTACTGTTTGTGCATTTACAATATTCATTGATTTTTGCCATTGAAAAACGTCCAGAAATGTTTGAAGCTACTGACTGAATGAAAGGAGCTGGCATCTCACTCTCTTTGAATCTTCTTTATCATGCTAGGATTAGCAGGAAAAAGCAAAAAATTTCAGAATTGCACCTTGCAATGCGGAGAAATTACTGTTTGTGCATTTACAATATTCATTGATTTTTGCCATTGAAAAACATCATGTTATTCATATACCAGAAATGTTTGAAGCTACTGACTGAATGAAAAGAGCTGGCATCTCACTCTGAATCTTCTTTATCATGCTAAGAGGAGCAGGAAAAAGCAAAAAATTTCAGAATTGCACCTTACAATGTGGAGATATTACTGTTTGTGCATTTACAATATTCATTGATTTTTGCCATTGAAAAACGTCCAGAAATGTTTGAAGCTACTGACTGAATGAAAGGAGCTGGCATCTCACTCTCTTTGAATCTTCTTTATCATGCTAGGATTAGCAGGAAAAAGCAAAAAATTTCAGAATTGCACCTTGCAATGCGGAGAAATTACTGTTTGTGCATTTACAATATTCATTGATTTTTGCCATTGAAAAACATCATGTTATTCATATACCAGAAATGTTTGAAGCTACTGACTGAATGAAAAGAGCTGGCATCTCACTCTCTTTGAATCTTCTTTATCATGCTAGGATCAGCAGGAAAAAGCAAAAAATTTCAGAATTGCACCTTGCAATGTGGAGATATTACTGTTTGTGCATTTACAATATTCATTGATTTTTGCCATTGAAAAACGTCCAGAAATGTTTGAAGCTACTGACTGAATGAAAGGAGCTGGCATCTCACTCTCTTTGAATCTTCTTTATCATGCTAGGATTAGCAGGAAAAAGCAAAAAATTTCAGAATTGCACCTTGCAATGCGGAGAAATTACTGTTTGTGCATTTACAATATTCATTGATTTTTGCCATTGAAAAACATCATGTTATTCATATACCAGAAATGTTTGAAGCTACTGACTGAATGAAAAGAGCTGGCATCTCACTCTCTTTGAATCTTCTTTATCATGCTAAGAGGAGCAGGAAAAAGCAAAAAATTTCAGAATTGCACCTTGCAATGTGGAGATATTACTGTTTGTGCATTTACAATATTCATTGATTTTTGCCATTGAAAAACGTCCAGAAATGTTTGAAGCTACTGACTGAATGAAAGGAGCTGGCATCTCACTCTCTTTGAATCTTCTTTATCATGCTACGAGGAGCAGGAAAAAGCAAAAAATTTCAGAATTGCACCTTGCAATGTGGAGATATTACTGTTTGTGCATTTACAATATTCATTGATTTTTGCCATTGAAAAACGTCCAGAAATGTTTGAAGCTACTGACTGAATGAAAGGAGCTGGCATCTCACTCTCTTTGAATCTTCTTTATCATGCTAGGATTAGCAGGAAAAAGCAAAAAATTTCAGAATTGCACCTTGCAATGCGGAGAAATTACTGTTTGTGCATTCACAATATTCATTGATTTTTGCCATTGAAAAACATCATGTTATTCATATACCAGAAATGTTTGAAGCTACTGACTGAATGAAAAGAGCTGGCATCTCACTCTCTTTGAATCTTCTTTATCATGCTAGGATTAGCAGGAAAAAGCAAAAAATTTCAGAATTGCACCTTGCAATGTGGAGATATTACTGTTTGTGCATTTACAATATTCATTGATTTTTGCCATTGAAAAACGTCCAGAAATGTTTGAAGCTACTGACTGAATGAAAGGAGCTGGCATCTCACTCTCTTTGAATCTTCTTTATCATGCTAGGATTAGCAGGAAAAAGCAAAAAAATTCAGAATTGCACCTTGCAATGCGGAGAAATTACTCTTTGTGCATTTACAATATTCATTGATTTTTGCCATTGAAAAACATCATGTTATTCATATACCAGAAATGTTTGAAGCTACTGACTGAATGAAAAGAGCTGGCATCTCACTCTCTTTGAATCTTCTTTATCATGCTAAGAGGAGCAGGAAAAAGCAAAAAATTTCAGAATTGCACCTTGCAATGTGGAGATATTACTGTTTGTGCATTTACAATATTCATTGATTTTTGCCATTGAAAAACGTCCAGAAATGTTTGAAGCTACTGACTGAATGAAAGGAGCTGGCATCTCACTCTCTTTGAATCTTCTTTATCATGCTAGGATTAGCAGGAAAAAGCAAAAAAATTTCAGAATTGCACCTTGCAATGTGGAGATATTACTGTTTGTGCATTTACAATGTTCATTGATTTTTGCCATTGAAAAACGTCCAGAAATGTTTGAAGCTACTGACTGAATGAAAGGAGCTGGCATCTCACTCTGTTTGAAACTTCTTTATCATGCTAGGATTAGCAGGAAAAAGCAAAAAATTTCAGAATTGCACCTTGCAATGTGGAGATATTACTGTTTGTGCATTTACAATATTCATTGATTTTTGCCATTGAAAAACGTCCAGAAATGTTTGAAGCTACTGACTGAATAAAAGGAGCTGGCATCTCACTCTCTTTGAATCTTCTTTATCATGCTAGGATTAGCAGGAAAAAAGCAAAAAATTTCAGAATTGCACCTTGCAATGTGGAGATATTACTGTTTGTGCATTTACAATATTCATTGATTTTTGCCACTGAAAAACGTCCAGAAATGTTTGAAGCTACTGACTGAATGAAAGGAGCTGGCATCTCACTCTCTTTGAATCTTCTTTATCATGATAGGATTAGCAGGAAAAAGCAAAAAATTTCAGAATTGCACCTTGCAATGTGGAGATATTACTGTTTGTGCATTTACAATATTCATTGATTTTTGCCATTGAAAAACGTCCAGAAATGTTTGAAGCTACTGACAATGAAAGGAGCTGGCATCTCACTCTCTTTGAATCTTCTTTATCATGCTAGGATTAGCAGGAAAAAGCAAAAAATTTCAGAATTGCACCTTGCAATGCGGAGAAATTACTGTTTGTGCATTTACAATATTCATTGATTTTTGCCATTGAAAAACATCATGTTATTCATATACCAGAAATGTTTGAAGCTACTGACTGAATGAAAGGAGCTGGCATCTCACTCTCTTTGAATCTTCTTTATCATGCTGAGAGGAGGAGGAAAAAGCAAAACATTTCAGAATTGCACCTTGCAATGTGGAGATATTACTGTTTGTGCATTTACAATATTCATTGATTTTTGCCATTGAAAAACGTCCAGAAATGTTTGAAGCTACTGACTGAATGAAAGGAGCTGGCATCTCACTCTCTTTGAATCTTCTTTATCATGCTAGGATTAGCAGGAAAAAGCAAAAAATTTCAGAATTGCACCTTGCAATGCGGAGAAATTACTGTTTGTGCATTTACAATATTCATTGATTTTTGCCATTGAAAAACATCATGTTATTCATATACCAGAAATGTTTGAAGCTACTGACTGAATGAAAAGAGCTGGCATCTCACTCTGAATCTTCTTTATCATGCTAAGAGGAGCAGGAAAAAGCAAAAATTTTCAGAATTGCACCTTGCAATGTGGAGATATTACTGTTTGTGCATTTACAATATTCATTGATTTTTGCCATTGAAAAACGTCCAGAAATGTTTGAAGCTACTGACTGAATGAAAGGAGCTGGCATCTCACTCTCTTTGAATCTTCTTTATCATGCTAGGATTAGCAGGAAAAAGCAAAAAATTTCAGAATTGCACCTTGCAATGCGGAGAAATTACTGTTTGTGCATTTACAATATTCATTGATTTTTGCCATTGAAAAACATCATGTTATTCATATACCAGAAATGTTTGAAGCTACTGACTGAATGAAAAGAGCTGGCATCTCACTCTCTTTGAATCTTCTTTATCATGCTAAGAGGAGCAGGAAAAAGCAAAAAATTTCAGAATTGCACCTTGCAATGTGGAGATATTACTGTTTGTGCATTTACAATATTCATTGATTTTTGCCATTGAAAAACGTCCAGAAATGTTTGAAGCTACTGACTGAATGAAAGGAGCTGGCATCTCACTCTCTTTGAATCTTCTTTATCATGCTAGGATTAGCAGGAAAAAGCAAAAAATTTCAGAATTGCACCTTGCAATGCGGAGAAATTACTGTTTGTGCATTTACAATATTCATTGATTTTTGCCATTGAAAAACATCATGTTATTCATATACCAGAAATGTTTGAAGCTACTGACTGAATGAAAAGAGCTGGCATCTCACTCTGAATCTTCTTTATCATGCTAAGAGGAGCAGGAAAAAGCAAAAAATTTCAGAATTGCACCTTACAATGTGGAGATATTACTGTTTGTGCATTTACAATATTCATTGATTTTTGCCATTGAAAAACGTCCAGAAATGTTTGAAGCTACTGACTGAATGAAAGGAGCTGGCATCTCACTCTCTTTGAATCTTCTTTATCATGCTAGGATTAGCAGGAAAAAGCAAAAAATTTCAGAATTGCACCTTGCAATGCGGAGAAATTACTGTTTGTGCATTTACAATATTCATTGATTTTTGCCATTGAAAAACATCATGTTATTCATATACCAGAAATGTTTGAAGCTACTGACTGAATGAAAAGAGCTGGCATCTCACTCTCTTTGAATCTTCTTTATCATGCTAGGATTAGCAGGAAAAAGCAAAAAATTTCAGAATTGCACCTTGCAATGTGGAGATATTACTGTTTGTGCATTTACAATATTCATTGATTTTTGCCATTGAAAAACGTCCAGAAATGTTTGAAGCTACTGACTGAATGAAAGGAGCTGGCATCTCACTCTCTTTGAATCTTCTTTATCATGCTAGGATTAGCAGGAAAAAGCAAAAAATTTCAGAATTGCACCTTGCAATGCGGAGAAATTACTGTTTGTGCATTTACAATATTCATTGATTTTTGCCATTGAAAAACATCATGTTATTCATATACCAGAAATGTTTGAAGCTACTGACTGAATGAAAAGAGCTGGCATCTCACTCTCTTTGAATCTTCTTTATCATGCTAAGAGGAGCAGGAAAAAGCAAAAAATTTCAGAATTGCACCTTGTAATGTGGAGATATTACTGTTTGTGCATTTACAATATTCATTGATTTTTGCCATTGAAAAACGTCCAGAAATGTTTGAAGCTACTGACTGAATGAAAGGAGCTGGCATCTCACTCTCTTTGAATCTTCTTTATCATGCTAGGATTAGCAGGAAAAAGCAAAAAATTTCAGAATTGCACCTTGCAATATGGAGATATTACTGTTTGTGCATTTACAATATTCATTGATTTTTGCCATTGAAAAACGTCCAGAAATGTTTGAAGCTACTGACAATGAAAGGAGTTGGCATCTCACTCTCTTTGAATCTTCTTTATCATGCTAGGATTAGCAGGAAAAAGCAAAAAATTTCAGAATTGCACCTTGCAATGCGGAGAAATTACTGTTTGTGCATTTACAATATTCATTGATTTTTGCCATTGAAAAACATCATGTTATTCATATACCAGAAATGTTTGAAGCTACTGACTGAATGAAAGGAGCTGGCATCTCACTCTCTTTGAATCTTCTTTATCATGCTAAGAGGAGCAGGAAAAAGCAAAAAATTTCAGAATTGCACCTTGCAATGTGGAGATATTACTGTTTGTGCATTTACAATATTCATTGATTTTTGCCATTGAAAAACGTCCAGAAATGTTTGAAGCTACTGACTGAATGAAAGGAGCTGGCATCTCACTCTCTTTGAATCTTCTTTATCATGCTAGGATTAGCAGGAAAAAGCAAAAAATTTCAGAATTGCACCTTGCAATGCGGAGAAATTACTGTTTGTGCATTTACAATATTCATTGATTTTTGCCATTGAAAAACATCATGTTATTCATATACCAGAAATGTTTGAAGCTACTGACTGAATGAAAAGAGCTGGCATCTCACTGTCTTTGATTCTTCTTTATCATGCTAAGAGGAGCAGGAAAAAGCAAAAAATTTCAGAATTGCACCTTGCAATGTGGAGATATTACTGTTTGTGCATTTACAATATTCATTGATTTTTGCCATTGAAAAACGTCCAGAAATGTTTGAAGCTACTGACTGAATGAAAGGAGCTGGCATCTCACTCTCTTTGAATCTTCTTTATCATGCTAGGATTAGCAGGAAAAAGCAAAAAATTTCAGAATTGCACCTTGCATTGTGGAGATATTACTGTTTGTGCATTTACAATATTCATTGATTTTTGCCATTGAAAAACGTCCAGAAATGTTTGAAGCTACTGACTGAATGAAAGGAGCTGGCATCTCACTCTCTTTGAATCTTCTTTATCATGCTAGGATTAGCAGGAAAAAGCAAAGAATTTCAGAATTGCACCTTGCAATGTGGAGATATTACTGTTTGTGCATTTACAATATTCATTGATTTTTGCCATTGAAAAACGTCCAGAAATGTTTGAAGCTACTGACTGAATGAAAGGAGCTGGCATCTCACTCTCTTTGAATCTTCTTTATCATGCTAGGATTAGCAGGAAAAAGCAAATAATTTCAGAATTGCACCTTGCAATGTGGAGATATTACTGTTTGTGCATTTACAATATTCATTGATTTTTGCCATTGAAAAACGTCCAGAAATGTTTGAAGCTACTGACTGAATGAAAGGAGCTGGCATCTCACTCTCTTTGAATCTTCTTTATCATGCTAGGATTAGCAGGAAAAAGCAAAAAATTTCAGAATTGCACCTTGCAATGTGGAGATATTACTGTTTGTGCATTTACAATATTCATTGATTTTTGCCATTGAAAAACGTCCAGAAATGTTTGAAGCTACTGACTGAATGAAAGGAGCTGGCATCTCACTCTCTTTGAATCTTCTTTATCATGCTAGGATTAGCAGGAAAAAGCAAAAAATTTCAGAATTGCACCTTGCAATGTGGAGATATTACTGTTTGTGCATTTACAATATTCATTGATTTTTGCCATTGAAAAACGTCCAGAAATGTTTGAAGCTACTGACTGAATGAAAGGAGCTGGCATCTCACTCTCTTTGAATCTTCTTTATCATGCTAGGATTAGCAGGAAAAAGCAAAAAATTTCAGAATTGCACCTTGCAATGCGGAGAAATTACTGTTTGTGCATTTACAATATTCATTGATTTTTGCCATTGAAAAACATCATGTTATTCATATACCAGAAATGTTTGAAGCTACTGACTGAATGAAAAGAGCTGGCATCTCACTCTCTTTGAATCTTCTTTATCATGCTAGGATTAGCAGGAAAAAGCAAAAAATTTCAGAATTGCACCTTGCAATGTGGAGATATTACTGTTTGTGCATTTACAATATTCATTGATTTTTGCCATTGAAAAACGTCCAGAAATGTTTGAAGCTACTGACTGAATGAAAGGAGCTGGCATCTCACTCTCTTTGAATCTTCTTTATCATGCTAGGATTAGCAGGAAAAAGCAAAAAATTTCAGAATTGCACCTTGCAATGCGGAGAAATTACTGTTTGTGCATTTACAATATTCATTGATTTTTGCCATTGAAAAACATCATGTTATTCATATACCAGAAATGTTTGAAGCTACTGACTGAATGAAAAGAGCTGGCATCTCACTCTCTTTGAATCTTCTTTATCATGCTAAGAGGAGCAGGAAAAAGCAAAAAATTTCAGAATTGCACCTTGTAATGTGGAGATATTACTGTTTGTGCATTTACAATATTCATTGATTTTTGCCATTGAAAAACGTCCAGAAATGTTTGAAGCTACTGACTGAATGAAAGGAGCTGGCATCTCACTCTCTTTGAATCTTCTTTATCATGCTAGGATTAGCAGGAAAAAGCAAAAAATTTCAGAATTGCACCTTGCAATATGGAGATATTACTGTTTGTGCATTTACAATATTCATTGATTTTTGCCATTGAAAAACGTCCAGAAATGTTTGAAGCTACTGACAATGAAAGGAGTTGGCATCTCACTCTCTTTGAATCTTCTTTATCATGCTAGGATTAGCAGGAAAAAGCAAAAAATTTCAGAATTGCACCTTGCAATGCGGAGAAATTACTGTTTGTGCATTTACAATATTCATTGATTTTTGCCATTGAAAAACATCATGTTATTCATATACCAGAAATGTTTGAAGCTACTGACTGAATGAAAGGAGCTGGCATCTCACTCTCTTTGAATCTTCTTTATCATGCTAAGAGGAGCAGGAAAAAGCAAAAAATTTCAGAATTGCACCTTGCAATGTGGAGATATTACTGTTTGTGCATTTACATTATTCATTGATTTTTGCCATTGAAAAACGTCCAGAAATGTTTGAAGCTACTGACTGAATGAAAGGAGCTGGCATCTCACTCTCTTTGAATCTTCTTTATCATGCTAGGATTAGCAGGAAAAAGCAAAAAATTTCAGAATTGCACCTTGCAATGCGGAGAAATTACTGTTTGTGCATTTACAATATTCATTGATTTTTGCCATTGAAAAACATCATGTTATTCATATACCAGAAATGTTTGAAGCTACTGACTGAATGAAAAGAGCTGGCATCTCACTGTCTTTGATTCTTCTTTATCATGCTAAGAGGAGCAGGAAAAAGCAAAAAATTTCAGAATTGCACCTTGCAATGTGGAGATATTACTGTTTGTGCATTTACAATATTCATTGATTTTTGCCATTGAAAAACGTCCAGAAATGTTTGAAGCTACTGACTGAATGAAAGGAGCTGGCATCTCACTCTCTTTGAATCTTCTTTATCATGCTAGGATTAGCAGGAAAAAGCAAAAAATTTCAGAATTGCACCTTGCATTGTGGAGATATTACTGTTTGTGCATTTACAATATTCATTGATTTTTGCCATTGAAAAACGTCCAGAAATGTTTGAAGCTACTGACTGAATGAAAGGAGCTGGCATCTCACTCTCTTTGAATCTTCTTTATCATGCTAGGATTAGCAGGAAAAAGCAAAGAATTTCAGAATTGCACCTTGCAATGTGGAGATATTACTGTTTGTGCATTTACAATATTCATTGATTTTTGCCATTGAAAAACGTCCAGAAATGTTTGAAGCTACTGACTGAATGAAAGGAGCTGGCATCTCACTCTCTTTGAATCTTCTTTATCATGCTAGGATTAGCAGGAAAAAGCAAATAATTTCAGAATTGCACCTTGCAATGTGGAGATATTACTGTTTGTGCATTTACAATATTCATTGATTTTTGCCATTGAAAAACGTCCAGAAATGTTTGAAGCTACTGACTGAATGAAAGGAGCTGGCATCTCACTCTCTTTGAATCTTCTTTATCATGCTAGGATTAGCAGGAAAAAGCAAAAAATTTCAGAATTGCACCTTGCAATGTGGAGATATTACTGTTTGTGCATTTACAATATTCATTGATTTTTGCCATTGAAAAACGTCCAGAAATGTTTGAAGCTACTGACTGAATGAAAGGAGCTGGCATCTCACTCTCTTTGAATCTTCTTTATCATGCTAGGATTAGCAGGAAAAAGCAAAAAATTTCAGAATTGCACCTTGCAATGTGGAGATATTACTGTTTGTGCATTTACAATATTCATTGATTTTTGCCATTGAAAAACGTCCAGAAATGTTTGAAGCTACTGACTGAATGAAAGGAGCTGGCATCTCACTCTCTTTGAATCTTCTTTATCATGCTAGGATTAGCAGGAAATAGCAAAAAATTTCAGAATTGCACCTTGCAATGCGGAGAAATTACTGTTTGTGCATTTACAATATTCATTGATTTTTGCCATTGAAAAACATCATGTTATTCATATACCAGAAATGTTTGAAGCTACTGACTGAATGAAAAGAGCTGTCATCTCACTCTGAATCTTCTTTATCATGCTAAGAGGAGCAGGAAAAAGCAAAAAATTTCAGAATTGCACCTTGCAATGTGGAGATATTACTGTTTGTGCATTTACAATATTCATTGATTTTTGCCATTGAAAAACGTCCAGAAATGTTTGAAGCTACTGACTGAATGAAAGGAGCTGGCATCTCACTCTCTTTGAATCTTCTTTATCATGCTAGGATTAGCAGGAAAAAGCAAAAAATTTCAGAATTGCACCTTGCAATGCGGAGAAATTACTGTTTGTGCATTTACAATATTCATTGATTTTTGCCATTGAAAAACATCATGTTATTCATATACCAGAAATGTTTGAAGCTACTGACTGAATGAAAAGAGCTGGCATCTCACTCTCTTTGAATCTTCTTTATCATGCTAAGAGGAGCAGGAAAAAGCGAAAAATTTCAGAATTGCACCTTGCAATGTGGAGATATTACTGTTTGTGCATTTACAATATTCATTGATTTTTGCCATTGAAAAACGTCCAGAAATGTTTGAAGCTACTGGCTGAATGAAAGGAGCTGGCATCTCACTCTCTTTGAATCTTCTTTATCATGCTAGGATTAGCAGGAAAAAGCAAAAAAATTCAGAAATGCACCTTGCAATGCGGAGAAATTACTCTTTGTGCATTTACAATATTCATTGATTTTTGCCATTGAAAAACATCATGTTATTCATATACCAGAAATGTTTGAAGCTACTGACTGAATGAAAAGAGCTGGCATCTCACTCTCTTTAAATCTTCTTTATCATGCTAAGAGGAGCAGGAAAAAGCCAAAAATTTCAGAATTGCACCTTGCAATGTGGAGATATTACTGTTTGTGCATTTACAATATTCATTGATTTTTGCCATTGAAAAACGTCCAGAAATGTTTGAAGCTACTGACTGAATGAAAGGAGCTGGCATCTCACTCTCTTTGAATCTTCTTTATCATGCTAGGATTAGCAGGAAAAAGCAAAAAATTTCAGAATTGCACCTTGCAATGTGGAGATATTACTGTTTGTGCATTTACAATATTCATTGATTTTTGCCATTGAAAAACGTCCAGAAATGTTTGAAGCTACTGACTGAATGAAAGGAGCTGGCATCTCACTCTCTTTGAATCTTCTTTATCATGCTAGGATTAGCAGGAAAAAGCAAAAAATTTCAGAATTGCACCTTGCAATGCCGAGAAATTACTGTTTGTGCATTTACAATATTCATTGATTTTTGCCATTGAAAAACATTATGTTATTCATATACCAGAAATGTTTGAAGCTACTGACTGAATGAAAAGAGCTGGCATCTCACTCTCTTTGAATCTTCTTTATCATGCTAAGAGGAGCAGGAAAAAGCAAAAAATTTCAGAATTGCACCTTGCAATGTGGAGATATTACTGTTTGTGCATTTACAATATTCATTGATTTTTGCCATTGAAAAACGTCCAGAAATGTTTGAAGCTACTGGCTGAATGAAAGGAGCTGGCATCTCACTCTCTTTGAATCTTCTTTATCATGCTAGGATTAGCAGGAAAAAGCAAAAAAATTCAGAAATGCACCTTGCAATGCGGAGAAATTACTCTTTGTGCATTTACAATATTCATTGATTTTTGCCATTGAAAAACATCATGTTATTCATATACCAGAAATGTTTGAAGCTACTGACTGAATGAAAAGAGCTGGCATCTCACTCTCTTTAAATCTTCTTTATCATGCTAAGAGGAGCAGGAAAAAGCCAAAAATTTCAGAATTGCACCTTGCAATGTGGAGATATTACTGTTTGTGCATTTACAATATTCATTGATTTTTGCCATTGAAAAACGTCCAGAAATGTTTGAAGCTACTGACTGAATGAAAGGAGCTGGCATCTCACTCTCTTTGAATATTCTTTATCATGCTAGGATTAGCAGGAAAAAGCAAAAAATTTCAGAATTGCACCTTGCAATGTGGAGATATTACTGTTTGTGCATTTACAATATTCATTGATTTTTGCCATTGAAAAACGTCCAGAAATGTTTGAAGCTACTGACTGAATGAAAGGAGCTGGCATCTCACTCTCTTTGAAACGTGTTTATCATGCTAGGATTAGCAGGAAAAAGCAAAAAATTTCAGAATTGCACCTTGCAATGTGGAGATATTACTGTTTGTGCATTTACAATATTCATTGATTTTTGCCATTGAAAAACGTCCAGAAATGTTTGAAGCTACTGACTGAATGAAAGGAGCTGGCATCTCACTCTCTTTGAATCTTCTTTATCATGCTAGGATTAGCAGGAAAAAGCAAAAAATTTCAGAATTGCACCTTGCAATGTGGAGATATTACTGTTTGTGAATTTACAATATTCATTGATTTTTGCCATTGAAAAACATCCAGAAATGTTTGAAGCTACTGACTGAATGAAAGGAGCTGGCATCTCACTCTCTTTGAATCTTCTTTATCATGCTAGGATTAGCAGGAAAAAGCAAAAAATTTCAGAATTGCACCTTGCAATGCGGAGAAATTACTGTTTGTGCATTTACAATATTCATTGATTTTTGCCATTGAAAAACATCATGTTATTCATATACCAGAAATGTTTGAAGCTACTGACTGAATGAAAAGAGCTGGCATCTCACTCTCTTTGAATCTTCTTTATCATGCTAAGAGGAGCAGGAAAATGCAAAAAATTTCAGAATTGCACCTTGCAATGTGGAGATATTACTGTTTGTGCATTTACAATATTCATTGATTTTTGCCATTGAAAAACGTCCAGAAATGTTTGAAGCTACTGGCTGAATGAAAGGAGCTGGCATCTCACTCTCTTTGAATCTTCTTTATCATGCTAAGAGGAGCAGGAAAAAGCAAAAAATTTCAGAATTGCACCTTGCAATGTGGAGATATTACTGTTTGTGCATTTACAATATTCATTGATTTTTGCCATTGAAAAACGTCCAGAAATGTTTGAAGCTACTGACTGAATGAAAGGAGCTGGCATCTCACTCTCTTTGAATCTTCTTTATTATGCTAGGATTAGCAGGAAAAAGCAAAAAATTTCAGAATTGCACCTTGCAATGCGGAGAAATTACTGTTTGTGCATTTACAATATTCATTGATTTTTGCCGTTGAAAAACATCATGTTATTCATATACCAGAAATGTTTGAAGCTACTGACTGAATGAAAAGAGCTGGCATCTCACTCTGAATCTTCTTTATCATGCTAAGAGGAGCAGGAAAAAGCAAAAAATTTCAGAATTGCACCTTGCAATGTGGAGATATTACTGTTTGTGCATTTACAATATTCATTGATTTTTGCCATTGAAAAACGTCCAGAAATGTTTGAAGCTACTGACTGAATGAAAGGAGCTGGCATCTCACTCTCTTTGAATCTTCTTTATCATGCTAGGATTAGGAGGAAAAAGCAAAAAAATTCCGAAATGCACCTTGCAATGCGGAGAAATTACTCTTTGTGCATTTACAATATTCATTGATTTTTGCCATTGAAAAACATCATGTTATTCATATACCAGAAATGTTTGAAGCTACTGACTGAATGAAAAGAGCTGGCATCTCACTCTCTTTAAATCTTCTTTATCATGCTAAGAGGAGCAGGAAAAAGCCAAAAATTTCAGAATTGCACCTTGCAATGTGGAGATATTACTGTTTGTGCATTTACAATATTCATTGATTTTTGCCATTGAAAAACGTCCAGAAATGTTTGAAGCTACTGACTGAATGAAAGGAGCTGGCATCTCACTCTCTTTGAATCTTCTTTATCATGCTAGGATTAGCAGGAAAAAGCAAAAAATTTCAGAATTGCACCTTGCAATGTGGAGATATTACTGTTTGTGCATTTACAATATTCATTGATTTTTGCCATTGAAAAACGTCCAGAAATGTTTGAAGCTACTGACTGAATGAAAGGAGCTGGCATCTCACTCTCTTTGAAACCTCTTTATCATGCTAGGATTAGCAGGAAAAAGCAAAAAATTTCAGAATTGCACCTTGCAATGTGGAGATATTACTGTTTGTGCATTTACAATATTCATTGATTTTTGCCATTGAAAAACGTCCAGAAATGTTTGAAGCTACTGACTGAATGAAAGGAGCTGGCATCTCACTCTCTTTGAATCTTCTTTATCATGCTAGGATTAGCAGGAAAAAGCAAAAAATTTCAGAATTGCACCTTGCAATGTGGAGATATTACTGTTTGTGAATTTACAATATTCATTGATTTTTGCCATTGAAAAACGTCCAGAAATGTTTGAAGCTACTGACTGAATGAAAGGAGCTGGCATCTCACTTTCTTTGAATCTTCTTTATCATGCTAGGATTAGCAGGAAAAAGCAAAAAATTTCAGAATTGCACCTTGCAATGTGGAGATATTACTGTTTGTGCATTTACAATATTCATTGATTTTTGCCATTGAAAAACGTCCAGAAATGTTTGAAGCTACTGACTGAATGAAAGGAGCTGGCATCTCACTCTCTTTGAATCTTGTTTATCATGCTAGGATTAGCAGGAAAAAGCAAAAAAATTCAGAATTGCACCTTGCAATGTGGAGATATTACTGTTTGTGCATTTACAATATTCATTGATTTTTGCCATTGAAAAACGTCCAGAAATGTTTGAAGCTACTGACAATGAAAGGAGCTGGCATCTCACTCTCTTTGAATCTTCTTTATCATGCTAGGATTAGCAGGAAAAAGCAAAAAATTTCAGAATTGCACCTTGCAATGCGGAGAAATTACTGTTTGTGCATTTACAATATTCATTGATTTTTGCCATTGAAAAACATCATGTTATTCATATACCAGAAATGTTTGAAGCTACTGACTGAATGAAAAGAGCTGGCATCTCACTCTGAATCTTCTTTATCACGCTAAGAGGAGCAGGAAAAAGCAAAAAATTTCAGAATTGCACCTTGCAATGTGGAGATATTATTGTTTGTGCATTTACAATATTCATTGATTTTTGCCATTGAAAAACGTCCAGAAATGTTTGAAGCTACTGACTGAATGAAAGGAGCTGGCATCTCACTCTCTTTGAATCTTCTTTATCATGCTAGGATTAGCAGGAAAAAGCAAAAAATTTCAGAATTGCACCTTGCAATGCGGAGAAATTACTGTTTGTGCATTTACAATATTCATTGATTTTTGCCATTGAAAAACATCATGTTATTCATATACCAGAAATGTTTGAAGCTACTGACTGAATGAAAAGAGCTGGCATCTCACTCTCTTTGAATCTTCTTTATCATGCTAAGAGGAGCAGGAAAAAGCAAAAAATTTCAGAATTGCACCTTGCAATGTGGAGATATTACTGTTTGTGCATTTACAATATTCATTGATTTTTGCCATTGAAAAACGTCCAGAAATATTTGAAGCTACTGACTGAATGAAAGGAGCTGGCATCTCACTCTCTTTGAATCTTCTTTATCATGCTAGGATTAGCAGGAAAAAGCAAAAAATTTCAGAATTGCACCTTGCAATGCGGAGAAATTACTGTTTGTGCATTTACAATATTCATTGATTTTTGCCATTGAAAAACATCATGTTATTCATATACCAGAAATGTTTGAAACTACTGACTGAATGAAAATAGCTGGCATCTCACTCTCTTTGAATCTTCTTTATCATGCTAAGAGGAGCAGGAAAAACAAAAAATTTCAGAATTGCACCTTGCAATGTGGAGATATTACTGTTTGTGCATTTACAATATTCATTGATTTTTGCCATTGAAAAACGTCCAGAAATGTTTGAAGCTACTGACTGAATGAAAGGAGCTGGCATCTCACTCTCTTTGAATCTTCTTTATCATGCTAGGATTAGCAGGAAAAAGCAAAAAATTTCAGAATTGCACCTTGCAATGTGGAGATATTACTGTTTGTGCATTTACAATATTCATTGATTTTTGCCATTGAAAAACGTCCAGAAATGTTTGAAGCTACTGACAATGAAAGGAGCTGGCATCTCACTCTCTTTGAATCTTCTTTATCATGCTAGGATTAGCAGGAAAAAGCAAAAAATTTCAGAATTGCACCTTGCAATGCGGAGAAATTACTGTTTGTGCATTTACAATATTCATTGATTTTTGCCATTGAAAAACATCATGTTATTCATATACCAGAAATGTTTGAAGCTACTGACTGAATGAAAGGAGCTGGCATCTCACTCTCTTTGAATCTTCTTTATCATGCTAAGAGGAGCAGGAAAAAGCAAAAAATTTCAGAATTGCACCTTGCAATGTGGAGATATTACTGTTTGTGCATTTACAATATTCACTGATTTTTGCCATTGAAAAACGTCCAGAAATGTTTGAAGCTACTGACTGAATGAAAGGAGCTGGCATCTCACTCTCTTTGAATCTTCTTTATCATGCTAGGATTAGCAGGAAAAAGCAAAAAATTTCAGAATTGCACCTTGCAATGCGGAGAAATTACTGTTTGTGCATTTACAATATTCATTGATTTTTGCCATTGAAAAACATCATGTTATTCATATACCAGAAATGTTTGAAGCTACTGACTGATTGAAAAGAGCTGGCATCTCACTCTCTTTGAATCTTCTTTATCATGCTAAGAGGAGCAGGAAAAAGCAAAAAATTTCAGAATTGCACCTTGCAATGTGGAGATATTACTGTTTGTGCATTTACAATATTCATTGATTTTTGCCATTGAAAAACGTCCAGAAATGTTTGAAGCTACTGACTGAATGAAAGGAGCTGGCATCTCACTCTCTTTGAATCTTCTTTATCATGCTAGGATTAGCAGGAAAAAGCAAAAAATTTCAGAATTGCACCTTGCAATGCCGAGAAATTACTGTTTGTGCATTTACAATATTCATTGATTTTTGCCATTGAAAAACATCATGTTATTCATATACCAGAAATGTTTGAACTACTGACTGAATGAAAAGAGCTGGCATCTCACTCTCTTTGAAGCTTCTTTATCATGCTAAGAGGAGCAGGAAAAAGCAAAAAATTTCAGAATTGCACCTTGCAATGTGGAGATATTACTGTTTGTGCATTTACAATATTCATTGATTTTTGACATTGAAAAACGTCCAGAAATGTTTGAAGCTACTGACTGAATGAAAGGAGCTGGCATCTCACTCTCTTTGAATCTTCTTTATCATGCTAGGATTAGCAGGAAAAAGCAAAAAATTTCAGAATTGCACCTTGCAATGTGGAGATATTACTGTTTGTGCATTTACAATATTCATTGATTTTTGCCATTGAAAAACGTCCAGAAATGTTTGAAGCTACTGACTGAATGAAAGGAGCTGGCATCTCACTCTCTTTGAATCTTCTTTATCATGCTAGGATTAGCAGGAAAAAGCAAAGAATTTCAGAATTGCACCTTGCAATGTGGAGATATTACTGTTTGTGCATTTACAATATTCATTGATTTTTGCCATTGAAAAACGTCCAGAAATGTTTGAAGCTACTGACTGAATGAAAGGAGCTGGCATCTCACTCTCTTTGAATCTTCTTTATCATGCTAGGATTAGCAGGAAAAAGCAAAAAATTTCAGAATTGCACCTTGCAATGTGGAGATATTACTGTTTGTGCATTTACAATATTCATTGATTTTTGCCATTGAAAAACGTCCAGAAATGTTTGAAGCTACTGACTGAATGAAAGGAGCTGGCATCTCACTCTCTTTGAATCTTCTTTATCATGCTAGGATTAGCAGGAAAAAGCAAAAAATTTCAGAATTGTACCTTGCAATGCGGAGAAATTACTGTTTGTGCATTTACAATATTCATTGATTTTTGCCATTGAAAAACATCATGTTATTCATATACCAGAAATGTTTGAAGCTACTGACTGAATGAAAAGAGCTGTCATCTCACTCTGAATCTTCTTTATCATGCTAAGAGGAGCAGGAAAAAGCAAAAAATTTCAGAATTGCACCTTGCAATGTGGAGATATTACTGTTTGTGCATTTACAATATTCATTGATTTTTGCCATTGAAAAACGTCCAGAAATGTTTGAAGCTACTGACTGAATGAAAGGAGCTGGCATCTCACTCTCTTTGAATCTTCTTTATCATGCTAGGATTAGCAGGAAAAAGCAAAAAATTTCAGAATTGCACCTTGCAATGCGGAGAAATTACTGTTTGTGCATTTACAATATTCATTGATTTTTGCCATTGAAAAACATCATGTTATTCATATACCAGAAATGTTTGAAGCTACTGACTGAATGAAAAGAGCTGGCATCTCACTCTCTTTGAATCTTCTTTATCATGCTAAGAGGAGCAGGAAAAAGCAAAAAATTTCAGAATTGCACCTTGCAATGTGGAGATATTACTGTTTGTGCATTTACAATATTCATTGATTTTTGCCATTGAAAAATGTCCAGAAATGTTTGAAGCTACTGACTGAATGAAAGGAGCTGGCATCTCACTCTCTTTGAATCTTCTTTATCATGCTAGGATTAGCAGGAAAAAGCAAAAAATTTCAGAATTGCACCTTGCAATGCGGAGAAATTACTGTTTGTGCATTTACAATATTCATTGATTTTTGCCATTGAAAAACATCATGTTATTCATATACCAGAAATGTTTGAAGCTACTGACTGAATGAAAAGAGCTGGCATCTCACTCTCTTTGAATCTTCTTTATCATGCTAAGAGGAGCAGGAAAAAGCAAAAAATTTCAGAATTGCACCTTGCAATGTGGAGATATTACTGTTTGTGCATTTACAATATTCATTGATTTTTGCCATTGAAAAACGTCCAGAAATTTTTGAAGCTACTGGCTGAATGAAAGGAGCTGGCATCTCACTCTCTTTGAATCTTCTTTATCATGCTAGGATTAGCAGGAAAAAGCAAAAAAATTCAGAAATGCACCTTGCAATGCGGAGAAATTACTCTTTGTGCATTTACAATATTCATTGATTTTTGCCATTGAAAAACATCATGTTATTCATATACCAGAAATCTTTGAAGCTACTGACTGAATGAAAAGAGCTGGCATCTCACTCTCTTTAAATCTTCTTTATCATGCTAAGAGGAGCAGGAAAAAGCCAAAAATTTCAGAATTGCACCTTGCAATGTGGAGATATTACTGTTTGTGCATTTACAATATTCATTGATTTTTGACATTGAAAAACGTCCAGAAATGTTTGAAGCTACTGACTGAATGAAAGGAGCTGGCATCTCACTCTCTTTGAATCTTCTTTATCATGCTAGGATTAGCAGGAAAAAGCAAAAAATTTCAGAATTGCACCTTGCAATGTGGAGATATTACTGTTTGTGCATTTACAATATTCATTGATTTTTGCCATTGAAAAACGTCCAGAAATGTTTGAAGCTACTGACTGAATGAAAGGAGCTGGCATCTCACTCTCTTTGAAACCTGTTTATCATGCTAGGATTAGCAGGAAAAAGCAAAAAATTTCAGAATTGCACCTTGCAATGTGGAGATATTACTGTTTGTGCATTTACAATATTTATTGATTTTTGCCATTGAAAAACGTCCAGAAATGTTTGAAGCTACTGACTGAATGAAAGGAGCTGGCATCTCACTCTCTTTGAATCTTCTTTATCATGCTAGGATTAGCAGGAAAAAGCAAAAAATTTCAGAATTGCACCTTGCAATGTGGAGATATTACTGTTTGTGAATTTACAATATTCATTGATTTTTGCCATTGAAAAACATCCAGAAATGTTTGAAGCTACTGACTGAATGAAAGGAGCTGGCATCTCACTCTCTTTGAATCTTCTTTATCATGCTAGGATTAGCAGGAAAAAGCAAAAAATTTCAGAATTGCACCTTGCAATGCGGAGAAATTACTGTTTGTGCATTTACAATATTCATTGATTTTTGCCATTGAAAAACATCATGTTATTCATATACAAGAAATGTTTGAAGCTACTGACTGAATGAAAAGAGCTGGCATCTCACTCTCTTTGAATCTTCTTTATCATGCTAAGAGGAGCAGGAAAATGCAAAAAATTTCAGAATTGCACCTTGCAATGTGGAGATATTACTGTTTGTGCATTTACAATATTCATTGATTTTTGCCATTGAAAAACGTCCAGAAATGTTTGAAGCTACTGACAATGAAAGGAGCTGGCATCTCACTCTCTTTGAATCTTCTTTATCATGCTAGGATTAGCAGGAAAAAGCAAAAAATTTCAGAATTGCACCTTGCAATGCGGAGAAATTACTGTTTGTGCATTTACAATATTCATTGATTTTTGCCATTGAAAAACATCATGTTATTCATATACCAGAAATGTTTGAAGCTACTGACTGAATGAAAAGAGCTGGCATCTCACTCTCTTTGAATCTTCTTTATCATGCTAAGAGGAGCAGGAAAAAGCAAAAAATTTCAGAATTGCACCTTGCAATGTGGAGATATTACTGTTTGTGCATTTACAATATTCATTGATTTTTGCCATTGAAAAACGTCCAGAAATGTTTGAAGCTACTGGCTGAATGAAAGGAGCTGGCATCTCACTCTCTTTGAATCTTCTTTATCATGCTAAGAGGAGCAGGAAAAAGCAAAAAATTTCAGAATTGCACCTTGCAATGTGGAGATATTACTGTTTGTGCATTTACAATATTCATTGATTTTTGCCATTGAAAAACGTCCAGAAATGTTTGAAGCTACTGACTGAATGAAAGGAGCTGGCATCTCACTCTCTTTGAATCTTCTTTATTATGCTAGGATTAGCAGGAAAAAGCAAAAAATTTCAGAATTGCACCTTGCAATGCGGAGAAATTACTGTTTGTGCATTTACAATATTCATTGATTTTTGCCATTGAAAAACATCATGTTATTCATATACCAGAAATGTTTGAAGCTACTGACTGAATGAAAAGAGCTGGCATCTCACTCTGAATCTTCTTTATCATGCTAAGAGGAGCAGGAAAAAGCAAAAAATTTCAGAATTGCACCTTGCAATGTGGAGATATTACTGTTTGTGCATTTACAATATTCATTGATTTTTGCCATTGAAAAACGTCCAGAAATGTTTGAAGCTACTGACTGAATGAAAGGAGCTGGCATCTCACTCTCTTTGAATCTTCTTTATCATGCTAGGATTAGGAGGAAAAAGCAAAAAAATTCCGAAATGCACCTTGCAATGCGGAGAAATTACTCTTTGTGCATTTACAATATTCATTGATTTTTGCCATTGAAAAACATCATGTTATTCATATACCAGAAATGTTTGAAGCTACTGACTGAATGAAAAGAGCTGGCATCTCACTCTCTTTAAATCTTCTTTATCATGCTAAGAGGAGCAGGAAAAAGCCAAAAATTTCAGAATTGCACCTTGCAATGTGGAGATATTACTGTTTGTGCATTTACAATATTCATTGATTTTTGCCATTGAAAAACGTCCAGAAATGTTTGAAGCTACTGACTGAATGAAAGGAGCTGGCATCTCACTCTCTTTGAATCTTCTTTATCATGCTAGGATTAGCAGGAAAAAGCAAAAAATTTCAGAATTGCACCTTGCAATGTGGAGATATTACTGTTTGTGCATTTACAATATTCATTGATTTTTGCCATTGAAAAACGTCCAGAAATGTTTGAAGCTACTGACTGAATGAAAGGAGCTGGCATCTCACTCTCTTTGAAACCTCTTTATCATGCTAGGATTAGCAGGAAAAAGCAAAAAATTTCAGAATTGCACCTTGCAATGTGGAGATATTACTGTTTGTGCATTTACAATATTCATTGATTTTTGCCATTGAAAAACGTCCAGAAATGTTTGAAGCTACTGACTGAATGAAAGGAGCTGGCATCTCACTCTCTTTGAATCTTCTTTATCATGCTAGGATTAGCAGGAAAAAGCAAAAAATTTCAGAATTGCACCTTGCAATGTGGAGATATTACTGTTTGTGAATTTACAATATTCATTGATTTTTGCCATTGAAAAACGTCCAGAAATGTTTGAAGCTACTGACTGAATGAAAGGAGCTGGCATCTCACTTTCTTTGAATCTTCTTTATCATGCTAGGATTAGCAGGAAAAAGCAAAAAATTTCAGAATTGCACCTTGCAATGTGGAGATATTACTGTTTGTGCATTTACAATATTCATTGATTTTTGCCATTGAAAAACGTCCAGAAATGTTTGAAGCTACTGACTGAATGAAAGGAGCTGGCATCTCACTCTCTTTGAATCTTCTTTATCATGCTAGGATTAGCAGGAAAAAGCAAAAAATTTCAGAATTGCACCTTGCAATGTGGAGATATTACTGTTTGTGCATTTACAATATTCATTGATTTTTGCCATTGAAAAACATCCAGAAATGTTTGAAGCTACTGACAATGAAAGGAGCTGGCATCTCACTCTCTTTGAATCTTCTTTATCATGCTAGGATTAGCAGGAAAAAGCAAAAAATTTCAGAATTGCACCTTGCAATGCGGAGAAATTACTGTTTGTGCATTTACAATATTCATTGATTTTTGCCATTGAAAAACATCATGTTATTCATATACCAGAAATGTTTGAAGCTACTGACTGAATGAAAAGAGCTGGCATCTCACTCTGAATCTTCTTTATCATGCTAAGAGGAGCAGGAAAAAGCAAAAAATTTAAGAATTGCACCTTGCAATGTGGAGATATTATTGTTTGTGCATTTACAATATTCATTGATTTTTGCCATTGAAAAACGTCCAGAAATGTTTGAAGCTACTGACTGAATGAAAGGAGCTGGCATCTCACTCTCTTTGAATCTTCTTTATCATGCTAGGATTAGCAGGAAAAAGCAAAAAATTTCAGAATTGCACCTTGCAATGCGGAGAAATTACTGTTTGTGCATTTACAATATTCATTGATTTTTGCCATTGAAAAACATCATGTTATTCATATACCAGAAATGTTTGAAGCTACTGACTGAATGAAAAGAGCTGGCATCTCACTCTCTTTGAATCTTCTTTATCATGCTAAGAGGAGCAGGAAAAAGCAAAACATTTCAGAATTGCACCTTGCAATGTGGAGATATTACTGTTTGTGCATTTACAATATTCATTGATTTTTGCCATTGAAAAACGTCCAGAAATGTTTGAAGCTACTGACTGAATGAAAGGAGCTGGCATCTCACTCTCTTTGAATCTTCTTTATCATGCTAGTATTAGCAGGAAAAAGCAAAAAATTTCAGAATTGCACCTTGCAATGCGGAGAAATTACTGTTTGTGCATTTACAATATTCATTGATTTTTGCCATTGAAAAACATCATGTTATTCATATACCAGAAATGTTTGAAACTACTGACTGAATGAAAATAGCTGGCATCTCACTCTCTTTGAATCTTCTTTATCATGCTAAGAGGAGCAGGAAAAACAAAAAATTTCAGAATTGCACCTTGCAATGTGGAGATATTACTGTTTGTGCATTTACAATATTCATTGATTTTTGCCATTGAAAAACGTCCAGAAATGTTTGAAGCTACTGACTGAATGAAAGGAGCTGGCATCTCACTCTCTTTGAATCTTCTTTATCATGCTAGGATTAGCAGGAAAAAGCAAAAAATTTCAGAATTGCACCTTGCAATGTGGAGATATTACTGTTTGTGCATTTACAATATTCATTGATTTTTGCCATTGAAAAACGTCCAGAAATGTTTGAAGCTACTGACAATGAAAGGAGCTGGCATCTCACTCTCTTTGAATCTTCTTTATCATGCTAGGATTAGCAGGAAAAAGCAAAAAATTTCAGAATTGCACCTTGCAATGCGGAGAAATTACTGTTTGTGCATTTACAATATTCATTGATTTTTGCCATTGAAAAACATCATGTTATTCATATACCAGAAATGTTTGAAGCTACTGACTGAATGAAAGGAGCTGGCATCTCACTCTCTTTGAATCTTCTTTATCATGCTAAGAGGAGCAGGAAAAAGCAAAAAATTTCAGAATTGCACCTTGCAATGTGGAGATATTACTGTTTGTGCATTTACAATATTCACTGATTTTTGCCATTGAAAAACGTCCAGAAATGTTTGAAGCTACTGACTGAATGAAAGGAGCTGGCATCTCACTCTCATTGAATCTTCTTTATCATGCTAGGATTAGCAGGAAAAAGCAAAAAATTTCAGAATTGCACCTTGCAATGCGGAGAAATTACTGTTTGTGCATTTACAATATTCATTGATTTTTGCCATTGAAAAACATCATGTTATTCATATACCAGAAATGTTTGAAGCTACTGACTGAATGAAAAGAGCTGGCATCTCACTCTCTTTGAATCTTCTTTATCATGCTAAGAGGAGCAGGAAAAAGCAAAAAATTTCAGAATTGCACCTTGCAATGTGGAGATATTACTGTTTGTGCATTTACAATATTCATTGATTTTTGCCATTGAAAAACGTCCAGAAATGTTTGAAGCTACTGACTGAATGAAAGGAGCTGGCATCTCACTCTCTTTGAATCTTCTTTATCATGCTAGGATTAGCAGGAAAAAGCAAAAAATTTCAGAATTGCACCTTGCAATGCCGAGAAATTACTGTTTGTGCATTTACAATATTCATTGATTTTTGCCATTGAAAAACATCATGTTATTCATATACCAGAAATGTTTGAAGCTACTGACTGAATGAAAAGAGCTGGCATCTCACTCTCTTTGAAGCTTCTTTATCATGCTAAGAGGAGCAGGAAAAAGCAAAAAATTTCAGAATTGCACCTTGCAATGTGGAGATATTACTGTTTGTGCATTTACAATATTCATTGATTTTTGCCATTGAAAAACGTCCAGAAATGTTTGAAGCTACTGACTGAATGAAAGGAGCTGGCATCTCACTCTCTTTGAATCTTCTTTATCATGCTAGGATTAGCAGGAAAAAGCAAAAAATTTCAGAATTGCACCTTGCAATGTGGAGATATTACTGTTTGTGCATTTACAATATTCATTGATTTTTGCCATTGAAAAACGTCCAGAAATGTTTGAAGCTACTGACTGAATGAAAGGAGCTGGCATCTCACTCTATTTGAATCTTCTTTATCATGCTAGGATTAGCAGGAAAAAGCAAAGAATTTCAGAATTGCACCTTGCAATGTGGAGATATTACTGTTTGTGCATTTACAATATTCATTGATTTTTGCCATTGAAAAACGTCCAGAAATGTTTGAAGCTACTGACTGAATGAAAGGAGCTGGCATCTCACTCCCTTTGAATCTTCTTTATCATGCTAGGATTAGCAGGAAAAAGCAAAAAATTTCAGAATTGCACCTTGCAATGTGGAGATATTACTGTTTGTGCATTTACAATATTCATTGATTTTTGCCATTGAAAAACGTCCAGAAATGTTTGAAGCTACTGAATGAATGAAAGGAGCTGGCATCTCACTCTCTTTGAATCTTCTTTATCATGCTAGGATTAGCAGGAAAAAGCAAAAAATTTCAGAATTGCACCTTGCAATGTGGAGATATTACTGTTTGTGCATTTACAATATTCATTGATTTTTGCCATTGAAAAACGTCCAGAAATGTTTGAAGCTACTGACTGAATGAAAGGAGCTGGCATCTCACTCTCTTTGAATCTTCTTTATCATGCTAGGATTAGCAGGAAAAAGCAAAATATTTCAGAATTGCACCTTGCAATGTGGAGATATTACTGTTTGTGCATTTACAATATTCATTGATTTTTGCCATTGAAAAACGTCCAGAAATGTTTGAAGCTACTGACTGAATGAAAGGAGCTGGCATCTCACTCTCTTTGAATCTTCTTTATCATGCTAGGATTAGCAGGAAAAAGCAAAAAATTTCAGAATTGCACCTTGCAATGCGGAGAAATTACTGTTTGTGCATTTACAATATTCATTGATTTTTGCCATTGAAAAACATCATGTTATTCATATACCAGAAATGTTTGAAGCTACTGACTGAATGAAAAGAGCTGGCATCTCACTCTTTTTGAATATTCTTTATCATGCTAAGAGGAGCAGGAAAAAGCAAAAAATTTCAGAATTGCACCTTGCAATGTGGAGATATTACTGTTTGTGCATTTACAATATTCACTGATTTTTGCCATTGAAAAACGTCCAGAAATGTTTGAAGCTACTGACTGAATGAAAGGAGCTGGCATCTCACTCTCTTTGAATCTTCTTTATCATGCTAGGATCAGCAGGAAAAAGTAAAAAATTTCAGAATTGCACCTTGCAATGCGGAGAAATTACTGTTTGTGCATTTACAATATTCATTGATTTTTGCCATTGAAAAACATCATGTTATTCATACACCAGAAATGTTTGAAGCTACTGACTGAATGAAAAGAGCTGGCATCTCACTCTCTTTGAATCTTCTTTATCATGCTAAGAGGAGCAGGAAAAAGCAAAAAATTTCAGAATTGCACCTTGCAATGTGGAGATATTACTGTTTGTGCATTTACAATATTCATTGATTTTTGCCATTGAAAAACGTCCAGAAATGTTTGAAGCTACTGACTGAATGAAAGGAGCTGGCATCTCACTCTCTTTGAATCTTCTTTATCATGCTAGGATTAGCAGGAAAAAGCAAAAAATTTCAGAATTGCACCTTGCAATGTGGAGATATTACTGTTTGTGCATTTACAATATTCATTGATTTTTGCCATTGAAAAACATCATGTTATTCATATACCAGAAATGTTTGAAGCTACTGACTGAATGAAAAGAGCTGGCATCTCACTCTCTTTGAATCTTCTTTATCATGCTAAGAGGAGCAGGAAAAAGCAAAAAATTTCAGAATTGCACCTTGCAATGTGGAGATATTACTGTTTGTGCATTTCCAATATTCATTGATTTTTGCATTGAAAAACGTCCAGAAATGTTTGAAGCTACTGACTGAATGAAAGGAGCTGGCATCTCACTCTCTTTGAATCTTCTTTATCATGCTAAGAGGAGCAGGAAAAAGCAAAAAATTTCAGAATTGCACCTTGCAATGTGGAGATATTACTGTTTGTGCATTTACAATATTCATTGATTTTTGCCATTGAAAAACGTCCAGAAATGTTTGAAGCTACTGACTGAATGAAAGGAGCTGGCATCTCACTCTCTTTGAATCTTCTTTATCATGCTAGGATTAGCAGGAAAAAGCAAAAAATTTCAGAATTGCACCTTGCAATGCGGAGAAATTACTGTTTGTGCATTTACAATATTCATTGATTTTTGCCATTGAAAAACATCATGTTATTCATATACCAGAAATGTTTGAAGCTACTGACTGAATGAAAAGAGCTGGCATCTCACTCTCTTTGAATCTTCTTTATCATGCTAGGATTAGCAGGAAAAAGCAAAAAATTTCAGAATTGCACCTTGCAATGTGGAGATATTACTGTTTGTGCATTTACAATATTCATTGATTTTTGCCATTGAAAAACGTCCAGAAATGTTTGAAGCTACTGACTGAATGAAAGGAGCTGGCATCTCACTCTCTTTGAATCTTCTTTATCATGCTAGGATTAGCAGGAAAAAGCAAAAAATTTCAGAATTGCACCTTGCAATGTGGAGATATTACTGTTTGTGCATTTACAATATTCATTGATTTTTGCCATTGAAAAACGTCCAGAAATGTTTGAAGCTACTGACTGAATGAAAGGAGCTGGCATCTCACTCTCTTTGAATCTTCTTTATCATGCTAAGAGGAGCAGGAAAAAGCAAAAAATTTCAGAATTGCACCTTGCAATGTGGAGATATTACTGTTTGTGCATTTCCAATATTCAGTGATTTTTGCATTGAAAAACGTCCAGAAATGTTTGAAGCTACTGACTGAATGAAAGGAGCTGGCATCTCACTCTCTTTGAATCTTCTTTATCATGCGAAGAGGAGCAGGAAAAAGCAAAAAATTTCAGAATTGCACCTTGCAATGTGGAGATATTACTGTTTGTGCATTTACAATATTCATTGATTTTTGCCATTGAAAAACGTCCAGAAATGTTTGAAGCTACTGACTGAATGAAAGGAGCTGGCATCTCACTCTCTTTGAATCTTCTTTATCATGCTAGGATTAGCAGGAAAAAGACAAAAAATTTCAGAATTGCACCTTGCAATGCGGAGAAATTACTGTTTGTGCATTTACAATATTCATTGATTTTTGCCATTGAAAAACATCATGTTATTCATATACCAGAAATGTTTGAAGCTACTGACTGAATGAAAAGAGCTGGCATCTCACTCTCTTTGAATCTTCTTTATCATGCTAGGATTAGCAGGAAAAAGCAAAAAATTTCAGAATTGCACCTTGCAATGTGGAGATATTACTGTTTGTGCATTTACAATATTCATTGATTTTTGCCATTGAAAAACGTCCAGAAATGTTTGAAGCTACTGACTGAATGAAAGGAGCTGGCATCTCACTCTCTTTGAATCTTCTTTATCATGCTAGGATTAGCAGGAAAAAGCAAAAAATTTCAGAATTGCACCTTGCAATGTGGAGATATTACTGTTTGTGCATTTACAATATTCATTGATTTTTGCCATTGAAAAACGTCCAGAAATGTTTGAAACTACTGACTGAATGAAAGGAGCTGGCATCTCACTCTCTTTGAATCTTCTTTATCATGCTAGGATTAGCAGGAAAAAGCAAAAAATTTCAGAATTGCACCTTGCAATGTGGAGATATTACTGTTTGTGCATTTACAATATTCATTGATTTTTGCCATTGAAAAACGTCCAGAAATGTTTGAAGATACTGACTGAATGAAAGGAGCTGGCATCTCACTCTCTTTGAATCTTCTGTATCATGCTAGGATTAGCAGGAAAAAGCAAAAAATTTCAGAATTGCACCTTGCAATGTGGAGATATTACTGTTTGTGCATTTACAATATTCATTGATTTTTGCCATTGAAAAACGTCCAGAAATGTTTGAAGCTACTGCCTGAATGAAAGGAGCTGGCATCTCACTCTCTTTGAATCTTCTTTATCATGCTAGGATTAGCAGGAAAAAGCAAAAAATTTCAGAATTGCACCTTGCAATGCGGAGAAATTACTGTTTGTGCATTTACAATATTCATTGATTTTTGCCATTGAAAAACATCATGTTATTCATATACCAGAAATGTTTGAAGCTACTGACTGAATGAAAAGAGCTGGCATCTCACTCTCTTTGAATCTTCTTTATCATGCTAAGAGGAGCAGAAAAAAGCCAAAAATTTCAGAATTGCACCTTGCAATGTGGAGATATTACTGTTTGTGCATTTACAATATTCATTGATTTTTGCCATTGAAAAAGTCCAGAAATGTTTGAAGCTACTGACTGAATGAAAGGAGCTGGCATCTCACTCTCTTTGAATCTTCTTTATCATGCTAGGATTAGCAGGAAAAAGCAAAAAATTTCAGAATTGCACCTTGCAATGCGAAGAAATTACTGTTTGTGCATTTACAATATTCATTGATTTTTGCCATTGAAAAACATCATGTTATTCATATACCAGAAATGTTTGAAGCTACTGACTGAATGAAAAGAGCTGGCATCTCACTCTCTTTGAATCTTCTTTATCATGCTAAGAGGAGCAGGAAAAAGCAAAAAATTTCAGAATTGCACCTTGCAATGTGGAGATATTATTGTTTGTGCATTTACAATATTCATTGATTTTTGCCATTGAAAAACGTCCAGAAATGTTTGAAGCTACTGACTGAATGAAAGGAGCTGGCATCTCACTCTCTTTGAATCTTCTTTATCATGCTAGGATTAGCAGGAAAAAGCAAAAAATTTCAGAATTGCACCTTGCAATGCGGAGAAATTACTGTTTGTGCATTTACAATATTCATTGATTTTTGCCATTGAAAAACATCATGTTATTCATACACCAGAAATGTTTGAAGTTACTGACTGAATGAAAAGAGCTGGCATCTCACTCTCTTTGAATCTTCTTTATCATGCTAAGAGGAGCAGGAAAAAGCAAAAAATTTCAGAATTGCACCTTGCAATGTGGAGATATTACTGTTTGTGCATTTACAATATTCATTGATTTTTGCCATTGAAAAACGTCCAGAAATGTTTGAAGCTACTGACTGAATGAAAGGAGCTGGCATCTCACTCTCTTTGAATCTTCTTTATCATGCTAGGATTAGCAGGAAAAAGCAAAAAATTTCAGAATTGCACCTTGCAATGTGGAGATATTACTGTTTGTGCATTTACAATATTCATTGATTTTTGCCATTGAAAAACGTCCAGAAATGTTTGAAGCTACTGACTGAATGAAAGGAGCTGGCATCTCACTCTCTTTGAATCTTCTTTATCATGCTAGTATTAGCAGGAAAAAGCAAAAAATTTCAGAATTGCACCTTGCAATGCGGAGAAATTACTGTTTGTGCATTTACAATATTCATTGATTTTTGCCATTGAAAAACATCATGTTATTCATATACCAGAAATGTTTGAAGCTACTGACTGAATGAAAAGAGCTGGCATCTCACTCTCTTTGAATCTTCTTTATCATGCTAAGAGGAGCAGGAAAAAGCAAAAAATTTCAGAATTGCACCTTGTAATGTGGAGATATTACTGTTTGTGCATTTACAATATTCATTGATTTTTGCCATTGAAAAACGTCCAGAAATGTTTGAAGCTACTGACTGAATGAAAGGAGCTGGCATCTCACTCTCTTTGAATCTTCTTTATCATGCTAGGATTAGCAGGAAAAAGCAAAACATTTCAGAATTGCACCTTGCAATGTGGAGATATTACTGTTTGTGCATTTACAATATTCATTGATTTTTGCCATTGAAAAACGTCCAGAAATGTTTGAAGCTACTGACTGAATGAAAGGAGCGGGCATCTCACTCTCTTTGAATCTTCTTTATCATGCTAGGATTAGCAGGAAAAAGCAAAAAATTTCAGAATTGCACCTTGCAATGTGGAGATATTACTGTTTGTGCATTTACAATATTCATTGATTTTTGCCATTGAAAAACGTCCAGAAATGTTTGAAGCTACTGACTGAATGAAAGGAGCGGGCATCTCACTCTCTTTGAATCTTCTTTATCATGCTAGGATTAGCAGGAAAAAGCAAAAAATTTCAGAATTGCACATTGCAATGCGGAGAAATTACTGTTTGTGCATTTACAATATTCATTGATTTTTGCCATTGAAAAACATCATGTTATTCATATACCAGAAATGTTTGAAGCTACTGACTGAATGAAAGGAGCTGGCATCTCACTCTTTTTGAATCTTCTTTATCATGCTAAGAGGAGCAGGAAAAAGCAAAAAATTTCAGAATTGCACCTTGCAACGTGGAGATATTACTGTTTGTGCATTTACAATATTCATTGATTTTTGCCATTGAAAAACGTCCAGAAATGTTTGAAGCTACTGACTGAATGAAAGGAGCTGGCATCTCACTCTCTTTGAATCTTCTTTATCATGCTAGGATTAGCAGGAAAAAGCAAAAAATTTCAGAAATGCACCTTGCAATGCGGAGAAATTACTGTTTGTGCATTTACAATATTCATTGATTTTTGCCATTGAAAAACATCATGTTATTCATATACCAGAAATGTTTGAAGCTACTGACTGAATGAAAAGAGCTGGCATCTCACTCTCTTTGAATCTTCTTTATCATGCTAAGAGGAGCAGGAAAAAGCAAAAAATTTCAGAATTGCACCTTGCAATGTGGAGATATTACTGTTTGTGCATTTACAATATTCATTGATTTTTGCATTGAAAAACGTCCAGAAATGTTTGAAGCTACGGACTGAATGAAAGGAGCTGGCATCTCACTCTCTTTGAATCTTCTTTATCATGCTAGAATTAGCAGGGAAAAGCAAAAAATTTCAGAATTGCACCTTGCAATGTGGAGATATTACTGTTTGTGCATTTACAATATTCATTGATTTTTGCCATTGAAAAACGTCCAGAAATGTTTGAAGCTACTGACTGAATGAAAGGAGCTGGCATCTCACTCTCTTTGAATCTTCTTTATCATGCTAGGATTAGCAGGAAAAAGCAAAAAATTTCAGAATTGCACCTTGCAATGTGGAGATATTACTGTTTGTGCATTTACAATATTCATTGATTTTTGCCATTGAAAAACGTCCAGAAATGTTTGAAGCTACTGACTGAATGAAAGGAGCTGGCATCTCACTCTCTTTGAATCTTCTTTATCATGCTAGGATTAGCAGGAAAAAGCAAAAAATTTCAGAATTGCACCTTGCAATGTGGAGATATTACTGTTTGTGCATTTACAATATTCATTGATTTTTGCCATTGAAAAACGTCCAGAAATGTTTGAAGCTACTGACTGAATGAAAGGAGCTGGCATCTCACTCTCTTTGAATCTTCTTTATCATGCTAGGATTAGCAGGAAAAAGCAAAAAATTTCAGAATTGCACCTTGCAATGTGGAGATATTACTGTTTGTGCATTTACAATATTCATTGATTTTTGCCATTGAAAAACGTCCAGAAATGTTTGAAGCTACTGACTGAATGAAAGGAGCTGGCATCTCACTCTCTTTGAATCTTCTTTATCATGCTAGGATTAGCAGGAAAAAGCAAAAAATTTCAGAATTGCACCTTGCAATGTGGAGATATTACTGTTTGTGCATTTACAATATTCATTGATTTTTGCCATTGAAAAACGTCCAGAAATGTTTGAAGCTACTGACTGAATGAAAGGAGCTGGCATGTCACTCTCTTTGAATCTTCTTTATCATGCTAGGATTAGCAGGAAAAAGCAAAAAATTTCAGAATTGCACCTTGCAATGTGGAGATATTACTGTTTGTGCATTTACAATATTCATTGATTTTTGCCATTGAAAAACATCATGTTATTCATATACCAGAAATGTTTGAAGCTACTGACTGAATGAAAGGAGCTGGCATCTCACTCTCTTTGAATCTTCTATATCATGCTAAGAGGAGCAGTCAAAAGCAAAAAATTTCAGAATTGCACCTTGCAATGCGGAGATATTACTGTTTGTGCATTTACAATATTCATTGATTTTTGCCATTGAAAAACGTCCAGAAATGTTTGAAGCTACTGACTGAATGAAAGGAGCTGGCATCTCACTCTCTTTGAATCTTCTTTATCATGCTAGGATTAGCAGGAAAAAGCAAAAAATTTCAGAATTGCACCTTGCAATGTGGAGATATTACTGTTTGTGCATTTACAATATTCATTGATGTTTGCCATTGAAAAACGTCCAGAAATGTTTGAAGCTACTGACTGAATGAAAGGAGCTGGCATCTCACTCTCTTTGAATCTTCTTTATCATGCTAGGATTAGCAGGAAAAAGCAAAAAATTTCAGAATTGCACCTTGCAATGTGGAGATATTACTGTTTGTGCATTTACAATATTCATTGATTTTTGCCATTGAAAAACGTCCAGAAATGTTTGAAGCTACTGACTGAATGAAAGGAGCTGGCATCTCACTCTCTTTGAATCTTCTTTATCATGCTAGGATTAGCAGGAAAAAGCAAAAAATTTCAGAATTGCACCTTGCAATGCGGAGAAATTACTGTTTGTGCATTTACAATATTCATTGATTTTTGCCATTGAAAAACATCATGTTATTCATATACCAGAAATGTTTGAAGCTACTGACTGAATGAAAAGAGCTGGCATCTCACTCTCTTTGAATCTTCTTTATCATGCTAAGAGGAGCAGGAAAAAGCCAAAAATTTCAGAATTGCACCTTGCAATGTGGAGATATTACTGTTTGTGCATTTACAATATTCATTGATTTTTGACATTGAAAAAGTCCAGAAATGTTTGAAGCTACTGACTGAATGAAAGGAGCTGGCATCTCACTCTCTTTGAATCTTCTTTATCATGCTAGGATTAGCAGGAAAAAGCAAAAAATTTCAGAATTGCACCTTGCAATGCGGAGAAATTACTGTTTGTGCATTTACAATATTCATTGATTTTTGCCATTGAAAAACATCATGTTATTCATATACCAGAAATGTTTGAAGCTACTGACTGAATGAAAAGAGCTGGCATCTCACTCTCTTTGAATCTTCTTTATCATGCTAAGAGGAGCAGGAAAAAGTAAAAAATTTCAGAATTGCACCTTGCAATGTGGAGATATTATTGTTTGTGCATTTACAAAATTCATTGATTTTTACCATTGAAAAACGTCCAGAAATGTTTGAAGCTACTGACTGAATGAAAGGAGCTGGCATCTCACTCTCTTTGAATCTTCTTTATCATGCTAGGATTAGCAGGAAAAAGCAAAAAATTTCAGAATTGCACCTTGCAATGCGGAGAAATTACTGTTTGTGCATTTACAATATTCATTGATTTTTGCCATTGAAAAACATCATGTTATTCATACACCAGAAATGTTTGAAGCTACTGACTGAATGAAAAGAGCTGGCATCTCACTCTCTTTGAATCTTCTTTATCATGCTAAGAGGAGCAGGAAAAAGCAAAAAATTTCAGAATTGCACCTTGCAATGTGGAGATATTATTGTTTGTGCATTTACAATATTCATTGATTTTTGCCATTGAAAAACGTCCAGAAATGTTTGAAGCTACTGACTGAATGAAAGGAGCTGGCATCTCACTCTCTTTGAATCTTCTTTATCATGCTAGGATTAGCAGGAAAAAGCAAAAAATTTCAGAATTGCACCTTGCAATGCGGAGAAATTACTGTTTGTGCATTTACAATATTCATTGATTTTTGCCATTGAAAAACATCATGTTATTCATACACCAGAAATGTTTGAAGTTACTGACTGAATGAAAAGAGCTGGCATCTCACTCTCTTTGAATCTTCTTTATCATGCTAAGAGGAGCAGGAAAAAGCAAAAAATTTCAGAATTGCACCTTGCAATGTGGAGATATTACTGTTTGTGCATTTACAATATTCATTGATTTTTGCCATTGAAAAACGTCCAGAAATGTTTGAAGCTACTGACTGAATGAAAGGAGCTGGCATCTCACTCTCTTTGAATCTTCTTTATCATGCTAGGATTAGCAGGAAAAAGCAAAAAATTTCAGAATTGCACCTTGCAATGTGGAGATATTACTGTTTGTGCATTTACAATATTCATTGATTTTTGCCATTGAAAAACGTCCAGAAATGTTTGAAGCTACTGACTGAATGAAAGGAGCTGGCATCTCACTCTCTTTGAATCTTCTTTATCATGCTAGTATTAGCAGGAAAAAGCAAAAAATTTCAGAATTGCACCTTGCAATGCGGAGAAATTACTGTTTGTGCATTTACAATATTCATTGATTTTTGCCATTGAAAAACATCATGTTATTCATATACCAGAAATGTTTGAAGCTACTGACTGAATGAAAAGAGCTGGCATCTCACTCTCTTTGAATCTTCTTTATCATGCTAAGAGGAGCAGGAAAAAGCAAAAAATTTCAGAATTGCACCTTGCAATGTGGAGATATTACTGTTTGTGCATTTACAATATTCATTGATTTTTGCATTGAAAAACGTCCAGAAATGTTTGAAGCTACTGACTGAATGAAAGGAGCTGGCATCTCACTCTCTTTTAATCTTCTTTATCATGCTAGGATTAGCAGGAAAAAGCAAAAAATTTCAGAATTGCACCTTGCAATGTGGAGATATTACTGTTTGTGCATTTACAATATTCATTGATTTTTGCCATTGAAAAACGTCCAGAAATGTTTGAAGCTACTGACTGAATGAAAAGAGCTGGCATCTCACTCTCTTTGAATCTTCTTTATCATGCTAAGAGGAGCAGGAAAAAGCAAAAAATTTCAGAATTGCACCTTGCAATGTGGAGATATTACTGTTTGTGCATTTACAATATTCATTGATTTTTGCCATTGAAAAACGTCCAGAAATGTTTGAAGCTACTGACTGAATGAAAGGAGCTGGCATCTCACTCTCTTTGAATCTTCTTTATCATGCTAGGATTAGCAGGAAAAAGCAAAACATTTCAGAATTGCACCTTGCAATGTGGAGATATTACTGTTTGTGCATTTACAATATTCATTGATTTTTGCCATTGAAAAACGTCCAGAAATGTTTGAAGCTACTGACTGAATGAAAGGAGCGGGCATCTCACTCTCTTTGAATCTTCTTTATCATGCTAGGATTAGCAGGAAAAAGCAAAAAATTTCAGAATTGCACCTTGCAATGTGGAGATATTACTGTTTGTGCATTTACAATATTCATTGATTTTTGCCATTGAAAAACGTCCAGAAATGTTTGAAGCTACTGACTGAATGAAAGGAGCGGGCATCTCACTCTCTTTGAATCTTCTTTATCATGCTAGGATTAGCAGGAAAAAGCAAAAAATTTCAGAATTGCACCTTGCAATGCGGAGAAATTACTGTTTGTGCATTTACAATATTCATTGATTTTTGCCATTGAAAAACATCATGTTATTCATATACCAGAAATGTTTGAAGCTACTGACTGAATGAAAGGAGCTGGCATCTCACTCTTTTTGAATCTTCTTTATCATGCTAAGAGGAGCAGGAAAAAGCAAAAAATTTCAGAATTGCACCTTGCAACGTGGAGATATTACTGTTTGTGCATTTACAATATTCATTGATTTTTGCCATTGAAAAACGTCCAGAAATGTTTGAAGCTACTGACTGAATGAAAGGAGCTGGCATCTCACTCTCTTTGAATCTTCTTTATCATGCTAGGATTAGCAGGAAAAAGCAAAAAATTTCAGAAATGCACCTTGCAATGCGGAGAAATTACTGTTTGTGCATTTACAATATTCATTGATTTTTGCCATTGAAAAACATCATGTTATTCATATACCAGAAATGTTTGAAGCTACTGACTGAATGAAAAGAGCTGGCATCTCACTCTCTTTGAATCTTCTTTATCATGCTAAGAGGAGCAGGAAAAAGCAAAAAATTTCAGAATTGCACCTTGCAATGTGGAGATATTACTGTTTGTGCATTTACAATATTCATTGATTTTTGCATTGAAAAACGTCCAGAAATGTTTGAAGCTACTGACTGAATGAAAGGAGCTGGCATCTCACTCTCTTTGAATCTTCTTTATCATGCTAGAATTAGCAGGGAAAAGCAAAAAATTTCAGAATTGCACCTTGCAATGTGGAGATATTACTGTTTGTGCATTTACAATATTCATTGATTTTTGCCATTGAAAAACGTCCAGAAATGTTTGAAGCTACTGACTGAATGAAAGGAGCTGGCATCTCACTCTCTTTGAATCTTCTTTATCATGCTAGGATTAGCAGGAAAAAGCAAAAAATTTCAGAATTGCACCTTGCAATGTGGAGATATTACTGTTTGTGCATTTACAATATTCATTGATTTTTGCCATTGAAAAACGTCCAGAAATGTTTGAAGCTACTGACTGAATGAAAGGAGCTGGCATCTCACTCTCTTTGAATCTTCTTTATCATGCTAGGATTAGCAGGAAAAAGCAAAAAATTTCAGAATTGCACCTTGCAATGTGGAGATATTACTGTTTGTGCATTTACAATATTCATTGATTTTTGCCATTGAAAAACGTCCAGAAATGTTTGAAGCTACTGACTGAATGAAAGGAGCTGGCATCTCACTCTCTTTGAATCTTCTTTATCATGCTAGGATTAGCAGGAAAAAGCAAAAAATTTCAGAATTGCACCTTGCAATGTGGAGATATTACTGTTTGTGCATTTACAATATTCATTGATTTTTGCCATTGAAAAACGTCCAGAAATGTTTGAAGCTACTGACTGAATGAAAGGAGCTGGCATCTCACTCTCTTTGAATCTTCTTTATCATGCTAGGATTAGCAGGAAAAAGCAAAAAATTTCAGAATTGCACCTTGCAATGTGGAGATATTACTGTTTGTGCATTTACAATATTCATTGATTTTTGCCATTGAAAAACGTCCAGAAATGTTTGAAGCTACTGACTGAATGAAAGGAGCTGGCATGTCACTCTCTTTGAATCTTCTTTATCATGCTAGGATTAGCAGGAAAAAGCAAAAAATTTCAGAATTGCACCTTGCAATGTGGAGATATTACTGTTTGTGCATTTACAATATTCATTGATTTTTGCCATTGAAAAACATCATGTTATTCATATACCAGAAATGTTTGAAGCTACTGACTGAATGAAAGGAGCTGGCATCTCACTCTCTTTGAATCTTCTATATCATGCTAAGGGGAGCAGGAAAAAGCAAAAAATTTCAGAATTGCACCTTGCAATGCGGAGATATTACTGTTTGTGCATTTACAATATTCATTGATTTTTGCCATTGAAAAACGTCCAGAAATGTTTGAAGCTACTGACTGAATGAAAGGATCTGGCATCTCACTCTCTTTGAATCTTCTTTATCATGCTAGGATTAGCAGGAAAAAGCAAAAAATTTCAGAATTGCACCTTGCAATGTGGAGATATTACTGTTTGTGCATTTACAATATTCATTGATGTTTGCCATTGAAAAACGTCCAGAAATGTTTGAAGCTACTGACTGAATGAAAGGAGCTGGCATCTCACTCTCTTTGAATCTTCTTTATCATGCTAGGATTAGCAGGAAAAAGCAAAAAATTTCAGAATTGCACCTTGCAATGTGGAGATATTACTGTTTGTGCATTTACAATATTCATTGATTTTTGCCATTGAAAAACGTCCAGAAATGTTTGAAGCTACTGACTGAATGAAAGGAGCTGGCATCTCACTCTCTTTGAATCTTCTTTATCATGCTAGGATTAGCAGGAAAAAGCAAAAAATTTCAGAATTGCACCTTGCAATGCGGAGAAATTACTGTTTGTGCATTTACAATATTCATTGATTTTTGCCATTGAAAAACATCATGTTATTCATATACCAGAAATGTTTGAAGCTACTGACTGAATGAAAAGAGCTGGCATCTCACTCTCTTTGAATCTTCTTTATCATGCTAAGAGGAGCAGGAAAAAGCAAAAAATTTCAGAATTGCACCTTGCAATGTGGAGATATTATTGTTTGTGCATTTACAAAATTCATTGATTTTTGCCATTGAAAAACGTCCAGAAATGTTTGAAGCTACTGACTGAATGAAAGGAGCTGGCATCTCACTCTCTTTGAATCTTCTTTATCATGCTAGGATTAGCAGGAAAAAGCAAAAAATTTCAGAATTGCACCTTGCAATGCGGAGAAATTACTGTTTGTGCATTTACAATATTCATTGATTTTTGCCATTGAAAAACATCATGTTATTCATACACCAGAAATGTTTGAAGCTACTGACTGAATGAAAAGAGCTGGCATCTCACTCTCTTTGAATCTTCTTTATCATGCTAAGAGGAGCAGGAAAAAGCAAAAAATTTCAGAATTGCACCTTGCAATGTGGAGATATTACTGTTTGTGCATTTACAATATTCATTGATTTTTACCATTGAAAAACGTCCAGAAATGTTTGAAGCTACTGACTGAATGAAAGGAGCTGGCATCTCACTCTCTTTGAATCTTCTTTATCATGCTAGGATTAGCAGGAAAAAGCAAAAAATTTCAGAATTGCACCTTGCAATGTGGAGATATTACTGTTTGTGCATTTACAATATTCATTGATTTTTGCCATTGAAAAACGTCCAGAAATGTTTGAAGCTACTGACTGAATGTAAGGAGCTGGCATCTCACTCTCTTTGAATCTTCTTTATCATGCTAGGATTAGCAGGAAAAAGCAAAAAATTTCAGAATTGCACCTTGCAATGCGGAGAAATTACTGTTTGTGCATTTACAATATTCATTGATTTTTGCCATTGAAAAACATCATGTTATTCATATACCAGAAATGTTTGAAGCTACTGACTGAATGAAAGGAGCTGGCATCTCACTCTCTTTGAATCTTCTTTATCATGCTAAGAGGAGCAGGAAAAAGCAAAAAAATTCAGAATTGCACCTTGCAATGTGGAGATATTACTGTTTGTGCATTTACAATATTCATTGATTTTTGCCATTGAAAAACGTCCAGAAATGTTTGAAGCTACTGACTGAATGAAAGGAGCTGGCATCTCACTCTCCTTGAATCTTCTTTATCATGCTAGGATTAGCAGGAAAAAGCAAAAAATTTCAGAATTGCACCTTGCAATGCGGAGAAATTACTGTTTGTGCATTTACAATATTCATTGATTTTTGCCATTGAAAAACATCATGTTATTCATATACCAGAAATGTTTGAAGCTACTGACTGAATGAAAAGAGCTGGCATCTCACTCTCTTTGAATCTTCTTTATCATGCTAAGAGGAGCAGGAAAAAGCAAAAAATTTCAGAATTGCACCTTGCAATGTGGAGATATTACTGTTTGTGCATTTACAATATTCATTGATTTTTGCATTGAAAAACGTCCAGAAATGTTTGAAGCTACTGACTGAATGAAAGGAGCTGGCATCTCACTCTCTTTGAATCTTCTTTATCATGCTAAGAGGAGCAGGAAAAAGCAAAAAATTTCAGAATTGCACCTTGCAATGTGGAGATATTACTGTTTGTGCGTTTACAATATTCATTGATTTTTGCCATTGAAAAACGTCCAGAAATGTTTGAAGCTACTGACTGAATGAAAGGAGCTGGCATCTCACTCTCTTTGAATCTTCTTTATCATGCTAGGATTAGCAGGAAAAAGCAAAAAATTTCAGAATTGCACCTTGCAATGCGGAGAAATTACTGTTTGTGCATTTACAATATTCATTGATTTTTGCCATTGAAAAACATCATGTTATTCATATACCAGAAATGTTTGAAGCTACTGACTGAATGAAAAGACCTGGCATCTCACTCTCTTTGAATCTTCTTTATCATGCTAGGATTAGGAGGAAAAAGCAAAAAATTTCAGAATTGCACCTTGCAATGTGGAGATATTACTGTTTGTGCATTTACAATATTCATTGATTTTTGCCATTGAAAAACGTCCAGAAATGTTTGAAGCTACTGACTGAATGAAAGGAGCTGGCATCTCACTCTCTTTGAATCTCCTTTATCATGCTAGGATTAGCAGGAAAAAGCAAAAAATTTCAGAATTGCACCTTGCAATGCGGAGAAATTACTGTTTGTGCATTTACAATATTCATTGATTTTTGCCATTGAAAAACATCATGTTATTCATATACCAGAAATGTTTGAAGCTACTGACTGAATGAAAAGAGCTGGCACCTCACTCTCTTTGAATCTTCTTTATCATGCTAAGAGGAGCAGGAAAAAGCAAAAAATTTCAGAATTGCACCTTGCAATGTGGAGATATTACTGTTTGTGCATTTACAATATTCATTGATTTTTGCCATTGAAAAACGTCCAGAAATGTTTGAAGCTACTGACTGAATGAAAGGAGCTGGCATCTCACTCTCTTTGAATCTTCTTTATCATGCTAGAATTAGCAGGAAAAAGCAAAAAATTTCAGAATTGCACCTTGCAATGTGGAGATATTACTGTTTGTGCATTTACAATATTCATTGATTTTTGCCATTGAAAAACGTCCAGAAATGTTTGAAGCTACTGACTGAATGAAAGGAGCTGGCATCACTACTCTCTTTGAATCTTCTTTATCATGCTAGGATTAGCAGGAAAAAGCAAAAAATTTCAGAATTGCCCCTTGCAATGTGGAGATATTACTGTTTGTGCATTTACAATATTCATTGATTTTTGCCATTGAAAAACGTCCAGAAATGTTTGAAGCTACTGACTGAATGAAAGGAGCTGGCATCTCACTCTCTTTGAATCTTCTTTATCATGCTAGGATTAGCAGGAAAAAGCAAAAAATTTCAGAATTGCACCTTGCAATGTGGAGATATTACTGTTTGTGCATTTACAATATTCATTGATTTTTGCCATTAAAAAACGTCCAGAGATGTTTGAAGCTACTGACTGAATGAAAGGAGCTGGCATCTCACTCTCTTTGAATCTTCTTTATCATGCTAGGATTAGCAGGAAAAAGCAAAAAATTTCAGAATTGCACCTTGCAATCTGGAGATATTACTGTTTGTGCATTTACAATATTCATTGATTTTTGCCATTGAAAAACATCCAGAAATGTTTGAAGCTACTGACTGAATGAAAGGAGCTGGCATCTCACTCTCTTTGAATCTTCTTTATCATGCTAGGATTAGCAGGAAAAAGCAAAAAATTTCAGAATTGCACCTTGCAATGCGGAGAAATTACTGTTTGTGCATTTACAATATTCATTGATTTTTGCCATTGAAAAACATCATGCTATTCATATACCAGAAATGTTTGAAGCAACTGACTGAATGAAAGGAGCTGGCATCTCACTCTCTTTGAATCTTCTTTATCATGCTAAGAGGAGCAGGAAAAAGCAAAAAATTTCAGAATTGCACCTTGCAATGTGGAGATATTACTGTTTGTGCATTTACAATATTCATTGATTTTTGCCATTGAAAAACGTCCAGAAATGTTTGAAGCTACTGACTGAATGAAAGGAGCTGGCATCTCACTCTCTTTGAATCTTCTTTATCATGCTAGGATTAGCAGGAAAAAGCAAAAAATTTCAGAATTGCACCTTCCAATGCGGAGAAATTACTGTTTGTGCATTTACAATATTCATTGATTTTTGCCATTGAAAAACATCATGTTATTCATACACCAGAAATGTTTGAAGCTACTGACTGAATGAAAAGAGCTGGCATCTCACTCTCTTTGAATCTTCTTTATCATGCTAAGAGGAGCAGGAAAAAGCAAAAAATTTCAGAATTGCACCTTGCAATGTGGAGATATTACTGTTTGTGCATTTACAATATTCATTGATTTTTACCATTGAAAAACGTCCAGAAATGTTTGAAGCTACTGACTGAATGAAAGGAGCTGGCATCTCACTCTCTTTGAATCTTCTTTATCATGCTAGGATTAGCAGGAAAAAGCAAAAAATTTCAGAATTGCACCTTGCAATGTGGAGATATTACTGTTTGTGCATTTACAATATTCATTGATTTTTGCCATTGAAAAACGTCCAGAAATGTTTGAAGCTACTGACTGAATGTAAGGAGCTGGCATCTCACTCTCTTTGAATCTTCTTTATCATGCTAGGATTAGCAGGAAAAAGCAAAAAATTTCAGAATTGCACCTTGCAATGCGGAGAAATTACTGTTTGTGCATTTACAATATTCATTGATTTTTGCCATTGAAAAACATCATGTTATTCATATACCAGAAATGTTTGAAGCTACTGACTGAATGAAAGGAGCTGGCATCTCACTCTCTTTGAATCTTCTTTATCATGCCAAGAGGAGCAGGAAAAAGCAAAAAATTTCAGAATTGCACCTTGCAATGTGGAGATATTACTGTTTGTGCATTTACAATATTCATTGATTTTTGCATTGAAAAACGTCCAGAAATGTTTGAAGCTACTGACTGAATGAAAGGAGCTGGCATCTCACTCTCTTTGAATCTTCTTTATCATGCTAAGAGGAGCAGGAAAAAGCAAAAAATTTCAGAATTGCACCTTGCAATGTGGAGATATTACTGTTTGTGCGTTTACAATATTCATTGATTTTTGCCATTGAAAAACGTCCAGAAATGTTTGAAGCTACTGACTGAATGAAAGGAGCTGGCATCTCACTCTCTTTGAATCTTCTTTATCATGCTAGGATTAGCAGGAAAAAGCAAAAAATTTCAGAATTGCACCTTGCAATGCGGAGAAATTACTGTTTGTGCATTTACAATATTCATTGATTTTTACCATTGAAAAACATCATGTTATTCATATACCAGAAATGTTTGAAGCTACTGACTGAATGAAAAGACCTGGCATCTCACTCTCTTTGAATCTTCTTTATCATGCTAGGATTAGGAGGAAAAAGCAAAAAATTTCAGAATTGCACCTTGCAATGTGGAGATATTACTGTTTGTGCATTTACAATATTCATTGATTTTTGCCATTGAAAAACGTCCAGAAATGTTTGAAGCTACTGACTGAATGAAAGGAGCTGGCATCTCACTCTCTTTGAATCTTCTTTATCATGCTAGGATTAGCAGGAAAAAGCAAAAAATTTCAGAATTGCACCTTGCAATGCGGAGAAATTACTGTTTGTGCATTTACAATATTCATTGATTTTTGCCATTGAAAAACATCATGTTATTCATATACCAGAAATGTTTGAAGCTACTGACTGAATGAAAAGAGCTGGCATCTCACTCTCTTTGAATCTTCTTTATCATGCTAAGAGGAGCAGGAAAAAGCAAAAAATTTCAGAATTGCACCTTGCAATGTGGAGATATTACTGTTTGTGCATTTACAATATTCATTGATTTTTGCCATTGAAAAACGTCCAGAAATGTTTGAAGCTACTGACTGAATGAAAGGAGCTGGCATCTCACTCTCTTTGAATCTTCTTTATCATGCTAGAATTAGCAGGAAAAAGCAAAAAATTTCAGAATTGCACCTTGCAATGTGGAGATATTACTGTTTGTGCATTTACAATATTCATTGATTTTTGCCATTGAAAAACGTCCAGAAATGTTTGAAGCTACTGACTGAATGAAAGGAGCTGGCATCTCACTCTCTTTGAATCTTCTTTATCATGCTAGGTTTAGCAGGAAAAAGCAAAAAATTTCAGAATTGCCCCTTGCAATGTGGAGATATTACTGTTTGTGCATTTACAATATTCATTGATTTTTGCCATTGAAAAACGTCCAGAAATGTTTGAAGCTACTGACTGAATGAAAGGAGCTGGCATCTCACTCTCTTTGAATCTTCTTTATCATGCTAGGATTAGCAGGAAAAAGCAAAAAATTTCAGAATTGCACCTTGCAATGTGGAGATATTACTGTTTGTGCATTTACAATATTCATTGATTTTTGCCATTAAAAAACGTCCAGAGATGTTTGAAGCTACTGACTGAATGAAAGGAGCTGGCATCTCACTCTCTTTGAATCTTCTTTATCATGCTAGGATTAGCAGGAAAAAGCAAAAAATTTCAGAATTGCACCTTGCAATCTGGAGATATTACTGTTTGTGCATTTACAATATTCATTGATTTTTGCCATTGAAAAACATCCAGAAATGTTTGAAGCTACTGACTGAATGAAAGGAGCTGGCATCTCACTCTCTTTGAATCTTCTTTATCATGCTAGGATTAGCAGGAAAAAGCAAAAAATTTCAGAATTGCACCTTGCAATGCGGAGAAATTACTGTTTGTGCATTTACAATATTCATTGATTTTTGCCATTGAAAAACATCATGCTATTCATATACCAGAAATGTTTGAAGCAACTGACTGAATGAAAGGAGCTGGCATCTCACTCTCTTTGAATCTTCTTTATCATGCTAAGAGGAGCAGGAAAAAGCAAAAAATTTCAGAATTGCACCTTGCAATGTGGAGATATTACTGTTTGTGCATTTACAATATTCATTGATTTTTGCCATTGAAAAACGTCCAGAAATGTTTGAAGCTACTGACTGAATGAAAGGAGCTGGCATCTCACTCTCTTTGAATCTTCTTTATCATGCTAGGATTAGCAGGAAAAAGCAAAAAATTTCAGAATTGCACCTTGCAATGCGGAGAAATTACTGTTTGTGCATTTACAATATTCATTGATTTTTGCCATTGAAAAACATCATGTTATTCATATACCAGAAATGTTTGAAGCTACTGACTGAATGAAAAGAGCTGGCATCTCACTCTCTTTGAATCTTCTTTATCATGCTAAGAGGAGCAGGAAAAAGCAAAAAATTTCAGAATTGCACCTTGCAATGTGGAGATATTACTGTTTGTGCATTTACAATATTCATTGATTTTTGCCATTGAAAAACGTCCAGAAATGTTTGAAGCTACTGACTGAATGAAAGGAGCTGGCATCTCACTCTCTTTGAATCTTCTTTAACATGCTAAGAGGAGCAGGAAAAAGCAAAAAATTTCAGAATTGCACCTTGCAATGTGGCGATATTACTGTTTGGGCATTTACAATATTCATTGATTTTTGCCATTGAAAAACGTCCAGAAATGTTTGAAGCTACTGAATGAATGAAAGGAGCTGGCATCTCACTCTCTTTGAATCTTTTTTATCATGCTAGGATTAGCAGGAAAAAGCAAAAAATTTCAGAATTGCACCTTGCAGTGTGGAGAAATTACTGTTTGTGCATTTACAATATTCATTGATTTTTGCCATTGAAAAACATCATGTTATTCATATACCAGAAATGTTTGAAGCTACTGACTGAATGAAAAGAGCTGGCATCTAACTCTCTTTGAATCTTCTTTATCATGCTAGGATTAGCAGGAAAAAGCAAAAAATTTCAGAATTGCACCTTGCAATGTGGAGATATTACTGTTTGTGCATTTACAATATTCATTGATTTTTGCCATTGAAAAACGTCCAGAAATGTTTGAAGCTACTGACTGAATGAAAGGAGCTGGCATCTCACTCTCTTTGAATCTTCTTTATCATGCTAGGATTAGCAGGAAAAAGCAAAAAAATTCAGAATTGCACCTTGCAATGCGGAGAAATTACTCTTTGTGCATTTACAATATTCATTGATTTTTGCCATTGAAAAACATCATGTTATTCATATACCAGAAATGTTTGAAGCTACTGACTGAATGAAAAGAGCTGGCATCTCACTCTCTTTGAATCTTCTTTATCATGCTAAGAGGAGCAGGAAAAAGCAAAATATTTCAGAATTGCACCTTGCAATGTAGAGATATTACTGTTTGTGCATTTACAATATTCATTGATTTTTGCCATTGAAAAACGTCCAGAAATGTTTGAAGCTACTGACTGAATGAAAGGAGCTGGCATCTCACTGTCTTTGAATCTTCTTTATTATGCTAGGATTAGCAGGAAAAAGCAAAAAATTTCAGAATTGCACCTTTCAATGTGGAGATATTACTGTTTGTGCATTTACAATATTCATTGATTTTTGCCATTGAAAAATGTCCAGAAATGTTTGAAGCTACTGACTGAATGAAAGGAGCTGGCATCTCACTCTGTTTGAAACTTCTTTATCATGCTAGGATTAGCAGGAAAAAGCAAAAAATTTCAGAATTGCACCTTGCAATGTGGAGATATTACTGTTTGTGTATTTACAATATTCATTGATTTTTGCCATTGAAAAACATCATGTTATTCATATACCAGAAATGTTTGAAGCTACTGACTGAATGAAAAGACCTGGCATCTCACTCTCTTTGAATCTTCTTTATCATGCTAGGATTAGGAGGAAAAAGCAAAAAATTTCAGAATTGCACCTTGCAATGTGGAGATATTACTGTTTGTGCATTTACAATATTCATTGATTTTTGCCATTGAAAAACGTCCAGAAATGTTTGAAGCTACTGACTGAATGAAAGGAGCTGGCATCTCACTCTCTTTGAATCTTCTTTATCATGCTAGGATTAGCAGGAAAAAGCAAAAAATTTCGGAATTGCACCTTGCAATGTGGAGATATTACTGTTTGTGCATTTACAATATTCATTGATTTTTGCCATTGAAAAACGTCCAGAAATGTTTGAAGCTACTGACTGAATGAAAGGAGCTGGCATCTCACTCTCTTTGAATCTTCTTTATCATGCTAGGATTAGCAGGAAAAAGCAAAAAATTTCAGAATTGCACCTTGCAATGTGGAGATATTACTGTTTGTGCATTTACAATATTCATTGATTTTTGCCATTGAAAATCATCATGTTATTCATATACCAGAAATGTTTGAAGCTACTGACTGAATGAAAGGAGCTGGCATCTCACTCTCTTTGAATCTTCTTTATCATGCTAGGATTAGCAGGAAAAAGCAAAAAATTTCAGAATTGCACCTTGCAATGCGGAGAAATTACTGTTTGTGCATTTACAATATTCATTGATTTTTGCCATTGAAAAACATCATGTTATTCATATACCAGAAATGTTTGAAGCTACTGACTGAATGAAAGGAGCTGGCATCTCACTCTCTTTGAATCTTCTTTATCATGCCAAGAGGAGCAGGAAAAAGCAAAAAATTTCAGAATTGCACCTTGCAATGTGGAGATATTACTGTTTGTGCATTTACAATATTCATTGATTTTTGCATTGAAAAACGTCCAGAAATGTTTGAAGCTACTGACTGAATGAAAGGAGCTGGCATCTCACTCTCTTTGAATCTTCTTTATCATGCTAAGAGGAGCAGGAAAAAGCAAAAAATTTCAGAATTGCACCTTGCAATGTGGAGATATTACTGTTTGTGCGTTTACAATATTCATTGATTTTTGCCATTGAAAAACGTCCAGAAATGTTTGAAGCTACTGACTGAATGAAAGGAGCTGGCATCTCACTCTCTTTGAATCTTCTTTATCATGCTAGGATTAGCAGGAAAAAGCAAAAAATTTCAGAATTGCACCTTGCAATGCGGAGAAATTACTGTTTGTGCATTTACAATATTCATTGATTTTTACCATTGAAAAACATCATGTTATTCATATACCAGAAATGTTTGAAGCTACTGACTGAATGAAAAGACCTGGCATCTCACTCTCTTTGAATCTTCTTTATCATGCTAGGATTAGGAGGAAAAAGCAAAAAATTTCAGAATTGCACCTTGCAATGTGGAGATATTACTGTTTGTGCATTTACAATATTCATTGATTTTTGCCATTGAAAAACGTCCAGAAATGTTTGAAGCTACTGACTGAATGAAAGGAGCTGGCATCTCACTCTCTTTGAATCTTCTTTATCATGCTAGGATTAGCAGGAAAAAGCAAAAAATTTCAGAATTGCACCTTGCAATGCGGAGAAATTACTGTTTGTGCATTTACAATATTCATTGATTTTTGCCATTGAAAAACATCATGTTATTCATATACCAGAAATGTTTGAAGCTACTGACTGAATGAAAAGAGCTGGCATCTCACTCTCTTTGAATCTTCTTTATCATGCTAAGAGGAGCAGGAAAAAGCAAAAAATTTCAGAATTGCACCTTGCAATGTGGAGATATTACTGTTTGTGCATTTACAATATTCATTGATTTTTGCCATTGAAAAACGTCCAGAAATGTTTGAAGCTACTGACTGAATGAAAGGAGCTGGCATCTCACTCTCTTTGAATCTTCTTTATCATGCTAGAATTAGCAGGAAAAAGCAAAAAATTTCAGAATTGCACCTTGCAATGTGGAGATATTACTGTTTGTGCATTTACAATATTCATTGATTTTTGCCATTGAAAAACGTCCAGAAATGTTTGAAGCTACTGACTGAATGAAAGGAGCTGGCATCTCACTCTCTTTGAATCTTCTTTATCATGCTAGGTTTAGCAGGAAAAAGCAAAAAATTTCAGAATTGCCCCTTGCAATGTGGAGATATTACTGTTTGTGCATTTACAATATTCATTGATTTTTGCCATTGAAAAACGTCCAGAAATGTTTGAAGCTACTGACTGAATGAAAGGAGCTGGCATCTCACTCTCTTTGAATCTTCTTTATCATGCTAGGATTAGCAGGAAAAAGCAAAAAATTTCAGAATTGCACCTTGCAATGTGGAGATATTACTGTTTGTGCATTTACAATATTCATTGATTTTTGCCATTAAAAAACGTCCAGAGATGTTTGAAGCTACTGACTGAATGAAAGGAGCTGGCATCTCACTCTCTTTGAATCTTCTTTATCATGCTAGGATTAGCAGGAAAAAGCAAAAAATTTCAGAATTGCACCTTGCAATCTGGAGATATTACTGTTTGTGCATTTACAATATTCATTGATTTTTGCCATTGAAAAACATCCAGAAATGTTTGAAGCTACTGACTGAATGAAAGGAGCTGGCATCTCACTCTCTTTGAATCTTCTTTATCATGCTAGGATTAGCAGGAAAAAGCAAAAAATTTCAGAATTGCACCTTGCAATGCGGAGAAATTACTGTTTGTGCATTTACAATATTCATTGATTTTTGCCATTGAAAAACATCATGCTATTCATATACCAGAAATGTTTGAAGCAACTGACTGAATGAAAGGAGCTGGCATCTCACTCTCTTTGAATCTTCTTTATCATGCTAAGAGGAGCAGGAAAAAGCAAAAAATTTCAGAATTGCACCTTGCAATGTGGAGATATTACTGTTTGTGCATTTACAATATTCATTGATTTTTGCCATTGAAAAACGTCCAGAAATGTTTGAAGCTACTGACTGAATGAAAGGAGCTGGCATCTCACTCTCTTTGAATCTTCTTTATCATGCTAGGATTAGCAGGAAAAAGCAAAAAATTTCAGAATTGCACCTTGCAATGCGGAGAAATTACTGTTTGTGCATTTACAATATTCATTGATTTTTGCCATTGAAAAACATCATGTTATTCATATACCAGAAATGTTTGAAGCTACTGACTGAATGAAAAGAGCTGGCATCTCACTCTCTTTGAATCTTCTTTATCATGCTAAGAGGAGCAGGAAAAAGCAAAAAATTTCAGAATTGCACCTTGCAATGTGGAGATATTACTGTTTGTGCATTTACAATATTCATTGATTTTTGCCATTGAAAAACGTCCAGAAATGTTTGAAGCTACTGACTGAATGAAAGGAGCTGGCATCTCACTCTCTTTGAATCTTCTTTAACATGCTAAGAGGAGCAGGAAAAAGCAAAAAATTTCAGAATTGCACCTTGCAATGTGGCGATATTACTGTTTGGGCATTTACAATATTCATTGATTTTTGCCATTGAAAAACGTCCAGAAATGTTTGAAGCTACTGAATGAATGAAAGGAGCTGGCATCTCACTCTCTTTGAATCTTCTTTATCATGCTAGGATTAGCAGGAAAAAGCAAAAAATTTCAGAATTGCACCTTGCAATGTGGAGAAATTACTGTTTGTGCATTTACAATATTCATTGATTTTTGCCATTGAAAAACATCATGTTATTCATATACCAGAAATGTTTGAAGCTACTGACTGAATGAAAAGAGCTGGCATCTAACTCTCTTTGAATCTTCTTTATCATGCTAGGATTAGCAGGAAAAAGCAAAAAATTTCAGAATTGCACCTTGCAATGTGGAGATATTACTGTTTGTGCATTTACAATATTCATTGATTTTTGCCATTGAAAAACGTCCAGAAATGTTTGAAGCTACTGACTGAATGAAAGGAGCTGGCATCTCACTCTCTTTGAATCTTCTTTATCATGCTAGGATTAGCAGGAAAAAGCAAAAAAATTCAGAATTGCACCTTGCAATGCGGAGAAATTACTCTTTGTGCATTTACAATATTCATTGATTTTTGCCATTGAAAAACATCATGTTATTCATATACCAGAAATGTTTGAAGCTACTGACTGAATGAAAAGAGCTGGCATCTCACTCTCTTTGAATCTTCTTTATCATGCTAAGAGGAGCAGGAAAAAGCAAAATATTTCAGAATTGCACCTTGCAATGTAGAGATATTACTGTTTGTGCATTTACAATATTCATTGATTTTTGCCATTGAAAAACGTCCAGAAATGTTTGAAGCTACTGACTGAATGAAAGGAGCTGGCATCTCACTGTCTTTGAATCTTCTTTATTATGCTAGGATTAGCAGGAAAAAGCAAAAAATTTCAGAATTGCACCTTTCAATGTGGAGATATTACTGTTTGTGCATTTACAATATTCATTGATTTTTGCCATTGAAAAATGTCCAGAAATGTTTGAAGCTACTGACTGAATGAAAGGAGCTGGCATCTCACTCTCTTTGAAACTTCTTTATCATGCTAGGATTAGCAGGAAAAAGCAAAAAATTTCAGAATTGCACCTTGCAATGTGGAGATATTACTGTTTGTGTATTTACAATATTCATTGATTTTTGCCATTGAAAAACGTCCAGAAATGTTTGAAGCTACTGACTGAATGAAAGGAGCTGGCATCTCACTCTCTTTGAATCTTCTTTATCATGCTAGGATTAGCAGGAAAAAGCAAAAAATTTCGGAATTGCACCTTGCAATGTGGAGATATTACTGTTTGTGCATTTACAATATTCATTGATTTTTGCCATTGAAAAACGTCCAGAAATGTTTGAAGCTACTGACTGAATGAAAGGAGCTGGCATCTCACTCTCTTTGAATCTTCTTTATCATGCTAGGATTAGCAGGAAAAAGCAAAAAATTTCAGAATTGCACCTTGCAATGTGGAGATATTACTGTTTGTGCATTTACAATATTCATTGATTTTTGCCATTGAAAAACATCATGTTATTCATATACCAGAAATGTTTGAAGCTACTGACTGAATGAAAGGAGCTGGCATCTCACTCTCTTTGAATCTTCTTTATCATGCTAGGATTAGCAGGAAAAAGCAAAAAATTTCAGAATTATACCTTGCAATGCGGAGATATTACTGTTTGTGCATTTACAATATTCATTGATTTTTGCCATTGAAAAACATCATGTTATTCATATACCAGAAATGTTTAAAGCTACTGACTGAATGAAAAGAGCTGGCATCTCACTCTCTTTGAATCTTCTTTATCATGCTAAGAGGAGCAGAAAAAAGCAAAAAATTTCAGAATTGCACCTTGCAATGCGGAGATATTATTATTTGTGCATTTACAATATTCATTGATTTTTGCCATTGAAAAACGTCCAGAAATGTTTGAAGCTACTGACTGAATGAAAGGAGCTGGCATCTCACTCTCTTTGAATCTTCTTTATCATGCTAGGATTAGCAGGAAAAAGCAAAAAATTTCAGAATTGCACCTTGCAATGTGGAGATATTACTGTTTGTGCATTTACAATATTCATTGATTTTTGCCATTGAAAAACGTCCAGAAATGTTTGAAGCTACTGACTGAATGAAAGGAGCTGGCATCTCACTGTCTTTGAATCTTCTTTATCATGCTAGGATTAGCAGGAAAAAGCAAAAAATTTCAGAATTGCACCTTGCAATGTGGAGATATTACTGTTTGTGCATTTACAATATTCATTGATTTTTGCCATTGAAAAACGTCCAGAAATGTTTGAAGCTACTGACTGAATGAAAGGAGCTGGCATCTCACTCTCTTTGAATCTTCTTTATCATGCTAGGATTAGCAGGAAAAAGCAAAAAATTTCAGAATTGCACCTTGCAATGCGGAGAAATTACTGTTTGTGCATTTACAATATTCATTGATTTTTGCCATTGAAAAACATCATGTTATTCATATACCAGAAATGTTTGAAGCTACTGACTGAATGAAAAGAGCTGGCATCTCACTCTCTTTGAATCTTCTTTATGATGCTAAGAGGAGCAGGAAAAAGCAAAAAATTCAGAATTGCACCTTGCAATGTGGAGATATTACTGTTTGTGCATTTACAATATTCATTGATTTTTGCCATTGAAAAACGTCCAGAAATGTTTGAAGCTACTGACTGAATGAAAGGAGCTGGCATCTCACTCTCTTTGAATCTTCTTTATCATGCTAGGATTAGCAGGAAAAAGCAAAAAATTTCAGAATTGCACCTTGCAATGCGGAGAAATTACTGTTTGTGCATTTACAATATTCATTGATTTTTGCCGTTGAAAAACGTCCAGAAATGTTTGAAGCTACTGACTGAATGAAAGGAGCTGGCATCTCACTCTCTTTGAATCTTCTTTATCATGCTAGGATTAGCAGGAAAAAGCAAAAAATTTCAGAATTGCACCTTGAAATGTGGAGATATTACTGTTTGTGCACTTACAATATTCATTGATTTTTGCCATTGAAAAACGTCCAGAAATGTTTGAAGCTACTGACTGAATGAAAGGAGCTGGCATCTCACTCTCTTTGAATCTTCTTTATCATGCTAGGATTAGCAGGAAAAAGCAAAAAATTTCAGAATTGCACCTTGCAATGTGGAGATATTACTGTTTGTGCATTTACAATATTCATTGATTTTTGCCATTGAAAAACGTCCAGAAATGTTTGAAGCTACTGACTGAATGAAAGGAGCTGGCATCTCACTCTCTTTGAATCTTCTTTATCATGCTAGGATTAGCAGGAAAAAGCAAAAAATTTCAGAATTGCACCTTGCAATGTGGAGATATTACTGTTTGTGCATTTACAATATTCATTGATTTTTGCCATTGAAAAACGTCCAGAAATGTTTGAAGCTACTGACTGAATGAAAGGAGCTGGCATCTCACTCTCTTTGAATCTTCTTTATCATGCTAGGATTAGCAGGAAAAAGCAAAAAATTTCAGAATTGCACCTTGCAATGTGGAGATATTACTGTTTGTGCATTTACAATATTCATTGATTTTTGCCATTGAAAAACGTCCAGAAATGTTTGAAGCTACTGACTGAATGAAAGGAGCTGGCATCTCACTCTCTTTGAATCTTCTTTATCATGCTAGGATTAGCAGGAAAAAGCAAAAAATTTCAGAATTGCACCTTGCAATATGGAGATATTACTGTTTGTGCATTTACAATATTCATTGATTTTTGCCATTGAAAAACGTCCAGAAATGTTTGAAGCTACTGACTGAATGAAAGGAGCTGGCATCTCACTGTCTTTGAATCTTCTTTATCATGCTAGGATTAGCAGGAAAAAGCAAAAAATTTCAGAATTGCACCTTGCAATGTGGAGATATTACTGTTTGTGCATTTACAATATTCATTGATTTTTGCCATTGAAAAACGTCCAGAAATGTTTGAAGCTACTGACTGAATGAAAGGAGCTGGCATCTCACTCTCTTTGAATCTTCTTTATCATGCTAGGATTAGCAGGAAAAACCAAAAAATTTCAGAATTGCACCTTGCAATGCGGAGAAATTACTGTTTGTGCATTTACAATATTCATTGATTTTTGCCATTGAAAAACATCATGTTATTCATATACCAGAAATGTTTGAAGCTACTGACTGAATGAAAAGAGCTGGCATCTCACTCTCTTTGAATCTTCTTTATCATGCTAAGAGGAGCAGGAAAAAGCAAAAAATTCAGAATTGCACCTTGCAATGTGGAGATATTACTGTTTGTGCATTTACAATATTCATTGATTTTTGCCATTGAAAAACGTCCAGAAATGTTTGAAGCTACTGACTGAATGAAAGGAGCTGGCATCTCACTCTCTTTGAATCTTCTTTATCATGCTAGGATTAGCAGGAAAAAGCAAAAAATTTCAGAATTGCACCTTGCAATGCGGAGAAATTACTGTTTGTGCATTTACAATATTCATTGATTTTTGCCGTTGAAAAACGTCCAGAAATGTTTGAAGCTACTGACTGAATGAAAGGAGCTGGCATCTCACTCTCTTTGAATCTTCTTTATCATGCTAGGATTAGCAGGAAAAAGCAAAAAATTTCAGAATTGCACCTTGAAATGTGGAGATATTACTGTTTGTGCACTTACAATATTCATTGATTTTTGCCATTGAAAAACGTCCAGAAATGTTTGAAGCTACTGACTGAATGAAAGGAGCTGGCATCTCACTCTCTTTGAATCTTCTTTATCATGCTAGGATTAGCAGGAAAAAGTAAAAAATTTCAGAATTGCACCTTGCAATGTGGAGATATTACTGTTTGTGCATTTACAATATTCATTGATTTTTGCCATTGAAAAACGTCCAGAAATGTTTGAAGCTACTGACTGAATGAAAGGAGCTGGCATCTCACTCTCTTTGAATCTTCTTTATCATGCTAGGATTAGCAGGAAAAAGCAAAAAATTTCAGAATTGCACCTTGCAATGTGGAGATATTACTGTTTGTGCATTTACAATATTCATTGATTTTTGCCATTGAAAAACGTCCAGAAATGTTTGAAGCTACTGACTGAATGAAAGGAGCTGGCATCTCACTCTCTTTGAATCTTCTTTATCATGCTAGGATTAGCAGGAAAAAGCAAAAAATTTCAGAATTGCACCTTGCAATGTGGAGATATTACTGTTTGTGCATTTACAATATTCATTGATTTTTGCCATTGAAAAACGTCCAGAAATGTTTGAAGCTACTGACTGAATGAAAGGAGCTGGCATCTCACTCTCTTTGAATCTTCTTTATCATGCTAGGATTAGCAGGAAAAAGCAAAAAATTTCAGAATTGCACCTTGCAATATGGAGATATTACTGTTTGTGCATTTACAATATTCATTGATTTTTGCCATTGAAAAACGTCCAGAAATGTTTGAAGCTACTGACTGAATGAAAGGAGCTGGCATCTCACTCTCTTTGAATCTTCTTTATCATGCTAGGATTAGCAGGAAAAAGCAAAAAATTTCAGAATTGCACCTTGCAATGTGGAGATATTACTGTTTGAGCATTTACAATATTCATTGATTTTTGCCATTGAAAAACGTCCAGAAATGTTTGAAGCTACTGACTGAATGAAAGGAGCTGGCATCTCACTCTCTTTGAATCTTCTTTATCATGCTAGGATTAGCAGGAAAAAGCAAAAAATTTCAGAATTGCACCTTGCAATGTGGAGATATTACTGTTTGAGCATTTACAATATTCATTGATTTTTGCCATTGAAAAACGTCCAGAAATGTTTGAAGCTACTGACTGAATGAAAGGAGCTGGCATCTCACTCTCTTTGAATCTTCTTTATCATGCTAGGATTAGCAGGAAAAAGCAAAAAATTTCAGAATTTCACCTTGCAATGCGGAGAAATTACTGTTTGTGCATTTACAATATTCATTGATTTTTGCCATTGAAAAACATCATGTCATTCATATACCAGAAATGTTTGAAGCTACTGACTGAATGAAAAGAGCTGGCATCTCACTCTCTTTGAATCTTCTTTATCATGCTAAAAGGAGCAGGAAAAAGCAAAAAATTTCAGAATTGCACCTTGCAATGTGGAGATATTACTGTTTGTGCATTTACAATATTCATTGATTTTTGCCATTGAAAAACGTCCAGAAATGTTTGAAGCTACTGACTGAATGAAAGGAGCTTGCATCTCACTCTCTTTGAATCTTCTTTATCATGCTAGGATTAGCAGGAAAAAGCAAAAAATTTCAGAATTGCACCTTGCAATGTGGAGATATTACTGTTTGTGCATTTACAATATTCATTGATTTTTGCCATTGAAAAACGTCCAGAAATGGTTGAAGCTACTGACTGAAGGAAAGGAGCTGGCATCTCACTCTCTTTGAATCTTCTTTATCATGCTAGGATTAGCAGGAAAAAGCAAAAAATTTCAGAATTGCACCTTGCAATGTGGAGATATTACTGTTTGTGCATTTACAATATTCATTGATTTTTGCCATTGAAAAACGTCCAGAAATGTTTGAAGCTACTGACTGAATGAAAGGAGCTGGCATCTCACTCTCTTTGAATCTTCTTTATCATGCTAGGATTAGCAGGAAAAAGCAAAAAATTTCAGAATTGCACCTTGCAATGCGGAGAAATTACTGTTTGTGCATTTACAATATTCATTGATTTTTGCCATTGAAAAACATCATGTTATTCATATACCAGAAATGTTTGAAGCTACTGACTGAATGAAAAGAGCTGGCATCTCACTCTCTTTGAATCTTCTTTATCATGCTAAGAGGAGCAGGAAAAAGCAAAAAATTTCAGAATTGCACCTTGCAATGTGGAGATATTACTGTTTGTGCATTTACAATATTCATTGATTTTTGCCATTGAAAAACGTCCAGAAATGTTTGAAGCTACTGACTGAATGAAAGGAGCTGGCATCTCACTCTCTTTGAATCTTCTTTATCATGCTAGGATTAGCAGGAAAAAGCAAAAAATTTCAGAATTGCACCTTGCAATGTGGAGATATTACTGTTTGTGCATTTACAATATTCATTGATTTTTGCCATTGAAAAACGTCCAGAAATGTTTGAAGCTACTGACTGAATGAAAGGAGCTGGCATCTCACTCTCTTTGAATCTTCTTTATCATGCTAGGATTAGCAGGAAAAAGCAAAAAATTTCAGAATTGCACCTTGCAATGTGGAGATATTACTGTTTGTGCATTTACAATATTCATTGATTTTTGCCATTGAAAAACGTCCAGAAATGTTTGAAGCTACTGACTGAATGAAAGGAGCTGGCATCTCACTCTCTTTGAATCTTCTTTATCATGCTAGGATTAGCAGGAAAAAGCAAAAAATTTCAGAATTGCACCTTGCAATGTGGAGATATTACTGTTTGTGCATTTACAATATTCATTGATTTTTGCCATTGAAAAACGTCCAGAAATGTTTGAAGCTACTGACTGAATGAAAGGAGCTGGCATCTCACTCTCTTTGAATCTTCTTTATCATGCTAGGATTAGCAGGAAAAAGCAAAAAATTTCAGAATTGCACCTTGCAATGTGGAGATATTACTGTTTGTGCATTTACAATATTCATTGATTTTTGCCATTGAAAAACGTCCAGAAATGTTTGAAGCTACTGACTTAATGAAAGAAGCTGGCATCTCACTCTCTTTGAATCTTCTTTATCATGCTAGGATTAGCAGGAAAAAGCAAAAAATTTCAGAATTGCACCTTGCAATGTGGAGATATTACTGTTTGTGCATTTACAATATTCATTGATTTTTGCCATTGAAAAACGTCCAGAAATGTTTGAAGCTACTGACTGAATGAAACGAGCTGGCATCTCACTCTCTTTGAATCTTCTTTATCATGCTAGGATTAGCAGGAAAAAGCAAAAAATTTCAGAATTGCACCTTGCAATGTGGAGATATTACTGTTTGTGCATTTACAATACTCATTGATTTTTGCCATTGAAAAACGTCCAGAAATGTTTGAAGCTACTGACTGAATGAAAGGAGCTGGCATCTCACTCTCTTTGAATCTTCTTTATCATGCTAGGATTAGAAGGAAAAAGCAAAAAATTTCAGAATTGCACCTTGCAATGTGGAGATATTACTGTTTGAGCATTTACAATATTCATTGATTTTTGCCATTGAAAAACGTCCAGAAATGTTTGAAGCTACTGACTGAATGAAAAGAGCTGGCATCTCACTCTCTTTGAATCTTCTTTATCATGCTAAAAGAAGCAGGAAAAAGCAAAAAATTTCAGAATTGCACCTTGCAATGCGGAGAAATTACTGTTTGTGCATTTACAATATTCATTGATTTTTGCCATTGAAAAACATCATGTTATTCATATACCAGAAATGTTTGAAGCTACTGACTGAATGAAAAGAGCTGGCATCTCACTCTCTTTGAATCTTCTTTATCATGCTAAGAGGAGCAGGAAAAAGCAAAAAATTTCAGAATTGCACCTTGCAATGTGGAGATATTACTGTTTGTGCATTTACAATATTCATTGATTTTTCCCATTGAAAAACGTCCAGAAATGTTTGAAGCTACTGACTGAATGAAAGGAGCTGGCATCTCACTCTCTTTGAATCTTCTTTATCATGCTAGGATTAGCAGGAAAAAGCAAAAAATTTCAGAATTGCACCTTGCAATGTGGAGATATTACTGTTTGTGCATTTACAATACTCATTGATTTTTGCCATTGAAAAACGTCCAGAAATGTTTGAAGCTACTGACTGAATGAAAGGAGCTGGCATCTCACTCTCTTTGAATCTTCTTTATCATGCTAGGATTAGCAGGAAAAAGCAAAAAATTTCAGAATTGCACCTTGCAATGTGGAGATATTACTGTTTGAGCATTTACAATATTCATTGATTTTTGCCATTGAAAAACGTCCAGAAATGTTTGAAGCTACTGACTGAATGAAAGGAGCTGGCATCTCACTCTCTTTGAATCTTCTTTATCATGCTAGGATTAGCAGGAAAAAGTAAAAAATTTCAGAATTGCACCTTGCAATGTGGAGATATTACTGTTTGTGCATTTACAATATTCATTGATTTTTGCCATTGAAAAACGTCCAGAAATGTTTGAAGCTACTGACTGAATGAAAGGAGCTGGCATCTCACTCTCTTTGAATCTTCTTTATCATGCTAGGATTAGCAGGAAAAAGCAAAAAATTTCAGAATTTCACCTTGCAATGCGGAGAAATTACTGTTTGTGCATTTACATTATTCATTGATTTTTGCCATTGAAAAACATCATGTCATTCATATACCAGAAATGTTTGAAGCTACTGACTGAATGAAAAGAGCTGGCATCTCACTCTCTTTGAATCTTCTTTATCATGCTAAAAGGAGCAGGAAAAAGCAAAAAATTTCAGAATTGCACCTTGCAATGCGGAGAAATTACTGTTTGTGCATTTACAATATTCATTGATTTTTGCCATTGAAAAACATCATGTTATTCATATACCAGAAATGTTTGAAGCTACTGACTGAATGAAAAGAGCTGGCATCTCACTCTCTTTGAATCTTCTTTATCATGCTAAGAGGAGCAGGAAAAAGCAAAAAATTTCAGAATTGCACCTTGCAATGTGGAGATATTACTGTTTGTGCATTTACAATATTCATTGATTTTTGCCATTGAAAAACGTCCAGAAATGTTTGAAGCTACTGACTGAATGAAAGGAGCTGGCATCTCACTCTCTTTGAATCTTCTTTATCATGCTAGGATTAGCAGGAAAAAGCAAAAAATTTCAGAATTGCACCTTGCAATGCGGAGAAATTACTGTTTGTGCATTTACAATATTCATTGATTTTTGCCATTGAAAAACATCATGTTATTCATATACCAGAAATGTTTGAAGCTACTGACTGAATGAAAAGAGCTGGCATCTCACTCTCTTTGAATCTTCTTTATCATGCTAGGATTAGCAGGAAAAAGCAAAAAATTTCAGAATTGCACCTTGCAATATGGAGATATTACTGTTTGTGCATTTACAATATTCATTGATTTTTGCCATTGAAAAACGTCCAGAAATGTTTGAAGCAACTGACTGAATGAAAGGAGCTGGCATCTCACTCTCTTTGAATCTTCTTTATCATGCTAGGATTAGCAGGAAAAAGCAAAAAATTTCAGAATTGCACCTTGAAATGTGGAGATATTACGGTTTGTGCATTTACAATATTCATTGATTTTTGCCATTGAAAAACGTCCAGAAATGTTTGAAGCTACTGACTGAATGAAAGGAGCTGGCATCTCACTCTCTTTGAATCTTCTTTATCATGCTAGGATTAGCAGGAAAAAGCAAAAAATTTCAGAATTGCACCTTGCAATGTGGAGATATTACTGTTTGTGCATTTACAATATTCATTGATTTTTGCCATTGAAAAACGTCCAGAAATGTTTGAAGCTACTGACTGAATGAAAGGAGCTGGCATCTCACTCTCTTTGAATCTTCTTTATCATGCTAGGATTAGCAGGAAAAAGCAAAAAATTTCAGAATTGCACCTTGCAATGTGGAGATATTACTGTTTGTGCATTTACAATATTCATTGATTTTTGCCTTTGAAAAACGTCCAGAAATGTTTGAAGCTACTGACTGAATGAAAGGAGCTGGCATGTCACTCTCTTTGAATCTTCTTTATCATGCTAGGATTAGCAGGAAAAAGCAAAAAATTTCAGAATTGCACCTTGCAATATGGAGATATTACTATTTGTGCATTTACAATATTCATTGATTTTTGCCATTGAAAAACGTCCAGAAATGTTTGAAGCTACTGATTGAATGAAAGGAGCTGGCATCTCACTCTCTTTGAAACTTCTTTATCATGCTAGGATTAGCAGGAAAAAGCAAAAAATTTCAGAATTGCACCTTGCAATGTGGAGAAATTACTGTTTGTGCATTTACAATATTCATTGATTTTTGCCATTGAAAAACGTCCAGAAATGTTTGAAGCTACTGACTGAATGAAAGGAGCTGGCATCTCACTCTCTTTGAATCTTCTTTATCATGCTAGGATTAGCAGGAAAAAGCAAAAAATTTCAGAATTTCACCTTGCAATGCGGAGAAATTACTGTTTGTGCATTTACAATATTCATTGATTTTTGCCATTGAAAAACATCATGTCATTCATATACCAGAAATGTTTGAAGCTACTGACTGAATGAAAAGAGCTGGCATCTCACTCTCTTTGAATCTTCTTTATCATGCTAAAAGGAGCAGGAAAAAGCAAAAAATTTCAGAATTGCACCTTGCAATGTGGAGATATTACTGTTTGTGCATTTACAATATTCATTGATTTTTGCCATTGAAAAACGTCCAGAAATGTTTGAAGCTACTGACTGAATGAAAGGAGCTTGCATCTCACTCTCTTTGAATCTTCTTTATCATGCTAGGATTAGCAGGAAAAAGCAAAAAATTTCAGAATTGCACCTTGCAATGTGGAGATATTACTGTTTGTGCATTTACAATATTCATTGATTTTTGCCATTGAAAAACGTCCAGAAATGGTTGAAGCTACTGACTGAAGGAAAGGAGCTGGCATCTCACTCTCTTTGAATCTTCTTTATCATGCTAGGATTAGCAGGAAAAAGCAAAAAATTTCAGAATTGCACCTTGCAATGTGGAGATATTACTGTTTGTGCATTTACAATATTCATTGATTTTTGCCATTGAAAAACGTCCAGAAATGTTTGAAGCTACTGACTGAATGAAAGGAGCTGGCATCTCACTCTCTTTGAATCTTCTTTATCATGCTAGGATTAGCAGGAAAAAGCAAAAAATTTCAGAATTGCACCTTGCAATGCGGAGAAATTACTGTTTGTGCATTTACAATATTCATTGATTTTTGCCATTGAAAAACATCATGTTATTCATATACCAGAAATGTTTGAAGCTACTGACTGAATGAAAAGAGCTGGCATCTCACTCTCTTTGAATCTTCTTTATCATGCTAAGAGGAGCAGGAAAAAGCAAAAAATTTCAGAATTGCACCTTGCAATGTGGAGATATTACTGTTTGTGCATTTACAATATTCATTGATTTTTGCCATTGAAAAACGTCCAGAAATGTTTGAAGCTACTGACTGAATGAAAGGAGCTGGCATCTCACTCTCTTTGAATCTTCTTTATCATGCTAGGATTAGCAGGAAAAAGCAAAAAATTTCAGAATTGCACCTTGCAATGTGGAGATATTACTGTTTGTGCATTTACAATATTCATTGATTTTTGCCATTGAAAAACGTCCAGAAATGTTTGAAGCTACTGACTGAATGAAAGGAGCTGGCATCTCACTCTCTTTGAATCTTCTTTATCATGCTAGGATTAGCAGGAAAAAGCAAAAAATTTCAGAATTGCACCTTGCAATGTGGAGATATTACTGTTTGTGCATTTACAATATTCATTGATTTTTGCCATTGAAAAACGTCCAGAAATGTTTGAAGCTACTGACTGAATGAAAGGAGCTGGCATCTCACTCTCTTTGAATCTTCTTTATCATGCTAGGATTAGCAGGAAAAAGCAAAAAATTTCAGAATTGCACCTTGCAATGTGGAGATATTACTGTTTGTGCATTTACAATATTCATTGATTTTTGCCATTGAAAAACGTCCAGAAATGTTTGAAGCTACTGACTGAATGAAAGGAGCTGGCATCTCACTCTCTTTGAATCTTCTTTATCATGCTAGGATTAGCAGGAAAAAGCAAAAAATTTCAGAATTGCACCTTGCAATGTGGAGATATTACTGTTTGTGCATTTACAATATTCATTGATTTTTGCCATTGAAAAACGTCCAGAAATGTTTGAAGCTACTGACTTAATGAAAGAAGCTGGCATCTCACTCTCTTTGAATCTTCTTTATCATGCTAGGATTAGCAGGAAAAAGCAAAAAATTTCAGAATTGCACCTTGCAATGTGGAGATATTACTGTTTGTGCATTTACAATATTCATTGATTTTTGCCATTGAAAAACGTCCAGAAATGTTTGAAGCTACTGACTGAATGAAACGAGCTGGCATCTCACTCTCTTTGAATCTTCTTTATCATGCTAGGATTAGCAGGAAAAAGCAAAAAATTTCAGAATTGCACCTTGCAATGTGGAGATATTACTGTTTGTGCATTTACAATACTCATTGATTTTTGCCATTGAAAAACGTCCAGAAATGTTTGAAGCTACTGACTGAATGAAAGGAGCTGGCATCTCACTCTCTTTGAATCTTCTTTATCATGCTAGGATTAGAAGGAAAAAGCAAAAAATTTCAGAATTGCACCTTGCAATGTGGAGATATTACTGTTTGAGCATTTACAATATTCATTGATTTTTGCCATTGAAAAACGTCCAGAAATGTTTGAAGCTACTGACTGAATGAAAAGAGCTGGCATCTCACTCTCTTTGAATCTTCTTTATCATGCTAAAAGAAGCAGGAAAAAGCAAAAAATTTCAGAATTGCACCTTGCAATGCGGAGAAATTACTGTTTGTGCATTTACAATATTCATTGATTTTTGCCATTGAAAAACATCATGTTATTCATATACCAGAAATGTTTGAAGCTACTGACTGAATGAAAAGAGCTGGCATCTCACTCTCTTTGAATCTTCTTTATCATGCTAAGAGGAGCAGGAAAAAGCAAAAAATTTCAGAATTGCACCTTGCAATGTGGAGATATTACTGTTTGTGCATTTACAATATTCATTGATTTTTCCCATTGAAAAACGTCCAGAAATGTTTGAAGCTACTGACTGAATGAAAGGAGCTGGCATCTCACTCTCTTTGAATCTTCTTTATCATGCTAGGATTAGCAGGAAAAAGCAAAAAATTTCAGAATTGCACCTTGCAATGTGGAGATATTACTGTTTGTGCATTTACAATACTCATTGATTTTTGCCATTGAAAAACGTCCAGAAATGTTTGAAGCTACTGACTGAATGAAAGGAGCTGGCATCTCACTCTCTTTGAATCTTCTTTATCATGCTAGGATTAGCAGGAAAAAGCAAAAAATTTCAGAATTGCACCTTGCAATGTGGAGATATTACTGTTTGAGCATTTACAATATTCATTGATTTTTGCCATTGAAAAACGTCCAGAAATGTTTGAAGCTACTGACTGAATGAAAGGAGCTGGCATCTCACTCTCTTTGAATCTTCTTTATCATGCTAGGATTAGCAGGAAAAAGTAAAAAATTTCAGAATTGCACCTTGCAATGTGGAGATATTACTGTTTGTGCATTTACAATATTCATTGATTTTTGCCATTGAAAAACGTCCAGAAATGTTTGAAGCTACTGACTGAATGAAAGGAGCTGGCATCTCACTCTCTTTGAATCTTCTTTATCATGCTAGGATTAGCAGGAAAAAGCAAAAAATTTCAGAATTTCACCTTGCAATGCGGAGAAATTACTGTTTGTGCATTTACATTATTCATTGATTTTTGCCATTGAAAAACATCATGTCATTCATATACCAGAAATGTTTGAAGCTACTGACTGAATGAAAAGAGCTGGCATCTCACTCTCTTTGAATCTTCTTTATCATGCTAAAAGGAGCAGGAAAAAGCAAAAAATTTCAGAATTGCACCTTGCAATGCGGAGAAATTACTGTTTGTGCATTTACAATATTCATTGATTTTTGCCATTGAAAAACATCATGTTATTCATATACCAGAAATGTTTGAAGCTACTGACTGAATGAAAAGAGCTGGCATCTCACTCTCTTTGAATCTTCTTTATCATGCTAAGAGGAGCAGGAAAAAGCAAAAAATTTCAGAATTGCACCTTGCAATGTGGAGATATTACTGTTTGTGCATTTACAATATTCATTGATTTTTGCCATTGAAAAACGTCCAGAAATGTTTGAAGCTACTGACTGAATGAAAGGAGCTGGCATCTCACTCTCTTTGAATCTTCTTTATCATGCTAGGATTAGCAGGAAAAAGCAAAAAATTTCAGAATTGCACCTTGCAATGCGGAGAAATTACTGTTTGTGCATTTACAATATTCATTGATTTTTGCCATTGAAAAACATCATGTTATTCATATACCAGAAATGTTTGAAGCTACTGACTGAATGAAAAGAGCTGGCATCTCACTCTCTTTGAATCTTCTTTATCATGCTAGGATTAGCAGGAAAAAGCAAAAAATTTCAGAATTGCACCTTGCAATATGGAGATATTACTGTTTGTGCATTTACAATATTCATTGATTTTTGCCATTGAAAAACGTCCAGAAATGTTTGAAGCAACTGACTGAATGAAAGGAGCTGGCATCTCACTCTCTTTGAATCTTCTTTATCATGCTAGGATTAGCAGGAAAAAGCAAAAAATTTCAGAATTGCACCTTGAAATGTGGAGATATTACGGTTTGTGCATTTACAATATTCATTGATTTTTGCCATTGAAAAACGTCCAGAAATGTTTGAAGCTACTGACTGAATGAAAGGAGCTGGCATCTCACTCTCTTTGAATCTTCTTTATCATGCTAGGATTAGCAGGAAAAAGCAAAAAATTTCAGAATTGCACCTTGCAATGTGGAGATATTACTGTTTGTGCATTTACAATATTCATTGATTTTTGCCATTGAAAAACGTCCAGAAATGTTTGAAGCTACTGACTGAATGAAAGGAGCTGGCATCTCACTCTCTTTGAATCTTCTTTATCATGCTAGGATTAGCAGGAAAAAGCAAAAAATTTCAGAATTGCACCTTGCAATGTGGAGATATTACTGTTTGTGCATTTACAATATTCATTGATTTTTGCCTTTGAAAAACGTCCAGAAATGTTTGAAGCTACTGACTGAATGAAAGGAGCTGGCATGTCACTCTCTTTGAATCTTCTTTATCATGCTAGGATTAGCAGGAAAAAGCAAAAAATTTCAGAATTGCACCTTGCAATATGGAGATATTACTATTTGTGCATTTACAATATTCATTGATTTTTGCCATTGAAAAACGTCCAGAAATGTTTGAAGCTACTGATTGAATGAAAGGAGCTGGCATCTCACTCTCTTTGAAACTTCTTTATCATGCTAGGATTAGCAGGAAAAAGCAAAAAATTTCAGAATTGCACCTTGCAATGTGGAGAAATTACTGTTTGTGCATTTACAATATTCATTGATTTTTGCCATTGAAAAACGTCCAGAAATGTTTGAAGCTACTGACTGAATGAAAGGAGCTGGCATCTCACTCTCTTTGAATCTTCTTTATCATGCTAGGATTAGCAGGAAAAAGCAAAAAATTTCAGAATTGCACCTTGCAATGTAGAGATATTACTGTTTGTGCATTTACAATATTCATTGATTTTTGCCATTGAAAAACTTCCAGAAATGTTTGAAGCTACTGACTGAATGAAAGGAGCTGGCATCTCACTCTCTTTGAATCTTCTTTATCATGCTAGGATTAGCAGGAAAAAGCAAAAAATTTCAGAATTGCACCTTGCAATGCGGAGAAATTACTGTTTGTGAATTTACAATATTCATTGATTTTTGCCATTGAAAAACATCATGTTATTCATATACCAGAAATGTTTGAAGCTACTGACTGAATGAAAGTAGCTGGCATCTCACTCTCTGTGAATCTTCTTTATCATGCTAAGAGGAGCAGGAAAAAGCAAAAAATTTCAGATTTGCACCTTGCAATGTGGAGGTATTACTGTTTGTGCATTTACAATATTCATTGATTTTTGCCATTGAAAAACGTCCAGAAATGTTTGAAGCTACTGACTGAATGAAAGGAGCTGGCATCTCACTCTCTTTGAATCTTCTTTATCATGCTAGGATTAGCAGGAAAAAGCAAAAAATTTCAGAATTGCACCTTGCAATGCGGAGAAATTACTGTTTGTGCATTTACAATATTCATTGATTTTTGCCATTGAAAAACATCATGTTATTCATATACCAGAAATGTTTGAAGCTACTGACTGAATGAAAAGAGCTGGCATCTCACTCTCTTTGAATCTTCTTTATCATGCTAAGAGGAGCAGGAAAAAGCAAAAAATTTCAGAATTGCACCTTGCAATGTGGAGATATTACTGTTTGTGCATTTACAATATTCATTGATTTTTGCCATTGAAAAACGTCCAGAAATGTTTGAAGCTACTGACTGAATGAAAGGAGCTGGCATCTCACTCTCTTTGAATCTTCTTTAAGATGCTAAGAGGAGCAGGAAAAAGCAAAAAATTTCAGAATTGCACCTTGCAATGTGGAGATATTACTGTTTGTGCATTTACAATATTCATTGATTTTTGCCATTGAAAAACGTCCAGAAATGTTTGAAGCTACTGACTGAATGAAAGGAGCTGGCATCTCACTCTCTTTGAATCTTCTTTATCATGCTAGGATTAGCAGGAAAAAGCAAAAAATTTCAGAATTGCACCTTGCAATGCGGAGAAATTACTGTTTGTGCATTTACAATATTCATTGATTTTTGCCATTGAAAAACATCATGTTATTCATATACCAGAAATGTTTGAAGCTACTGACTGAATGAAAAGAGCTGGCATCTCACTCTCTTTGAATCTTCTTTATCATGCTAGCATTAGCAGGAAAAAGCAAAAAAATTCAGAATTGCACCTTGCAATGTGGAGATATTACTGTTTGTGCATTTACAATATTCATTGATTTTTGCCATTGAAAAACGTCCAGAAATGTTTGAAGCTACTGACTGAATGAAAGCAGCTGGCATCTCACTCTCTTTGAATCTTCTTTATCATGCTAAGAGGAGCAGGAAAAAGCAAAAAATTTCAGAATTGCACCTTGCAATGTAGAGATATTACTGTTTGTGCATTTACAATATTCATTGATTTTTGCCATTGAAAAACGTCCAGAAATGTTTGAAGCTACTGACTGAATGAAAGGAGCTGGCATCTCACTGTCTTTGAATCTTCTTTATCATGCTAGGATTAGCAGGAAAAAGCAAAAAATTTCAGAATTGCACCTTGCAATGTGGAGATATCACTGTTTGTGCATTTACAATATTCATTGATTTTTGCCATTGAAAAACGTCCAGAAATGTTTGAAGCTACTGACTGAATGAAATGAGCTGGCATCTCACTCTCTTTGAATCTTCTTTATCATGCTAGGATTAGCAGGAAAAAGCAAAAAATTTCAGAATTGCACCTTGCAATGTGGAGATATTACTGTTTGTGCATTTACAATATTCATTGATTTTTGCCATTGAAAAACGTCCAGAAATGTTTGAAGCTACTGACTGAATGAAAGGAGCTGGCATCTCACTCTCTTTGAATCTTCTTTATCATGCTAGGATTAGCAGGAAAAAGCAAAAAATTTCAGAATTGCACCTTGCAATGTGGAGATATTACTGTTTGTGCATTTACAATATTCATTGATTTTTGCCATTGAAAAACGTCCAGAAATGTTTGAAGCTACTGACTGAATGAAAGGAGCTGGCATCTCACTCTCTTTGAATCTTCTTTATCATGCTAGGATTAGCAGGAAAAAGCAAAAAATTTCAGAATTGCACCTTGCAATGTGGAGATATTACTGTTTGTGCATTTACAATATTCATTGATTTTTGCCATTAAAAAACATCATGTTATTCATATACCAGAAATGTTTGAAGGTACTGACTGAATGAAAGGAGCTGGCATCTCACTCTCTTTGAATCTTCTTTATCATGCTAAGAGGAGCAGAAAAAAGCAAAAAATTTCAGAATTGCACCTTGCAATGCGGAGATATTACTATTTGTGCATTTACAATATTCATTGATTTTTGCCATTGAAAAACGTCCAGAAATGTTTGAAGCTACTGACTGAATGAAAGGAGCTGGCATCTCCCTCTCTTTGAATCTTCTTTATCATGCTAGGATTAGCAGGAAAAAGCAAAAAATTTCAGAATTGCACCTTGCAATGTGGAGATATTACTGTTTGTGCATTTACAATATTCATTGATTTTTGCCATTGAAAAACGTCCAGAAATGTTTGAAGCTACTGACTGAATGAAAGGAGCTGGCATCTCACTCTCTTTGAATCTTCTTTATCATGCTAGGATTAGCAGGAAAAAGCAAAAAATTTCAGAATTGCACCTTGCAATGTGGAGATATTACTGTTTGTGCATTTACAATATTCATTGATTTTTGCCATTGAAAAACGTCCAGAAATGTTTGAAGCTACTGACTGAATGAAAGGAGCTGGCATCTCACTCTCTTTGAATTTTCTTTATCATGCTAGGATTAGCAGGAAAAAGCAAAAAATTTCAGAATTGCACCTTGCAATGTGGAGATATTACTGTTTGTGCATTTACAATATTCATTGATTTTTGCCATTGAAAAACGTCCAGAAATGTTTGAAGCTACTGACTGAATGAAAGGAGCTGGCATCTCACTCTCTTTGAATCTTCTTTATCATGCTAGGATTAGCAGGAAAAAGCAAAAAATTTCAGAATTGCACCTTGCAATGTGGAGATATTACTGTTTGTGCATTTACAATATTCATTGATTTTTGCCATTGAAAAACATCATGTTATTCATATATCAGAAATGTTTGAAGCTACTGACTGAATGAAAGGAGCTGGCATCTCACTCTCTTTGAATCTTCTTTATCATGCTAGGATTAGCAGGAAAAAGCAAAAAATTTCAGAATTGCACCTTGCAATGTGGAGATATTACTGTTTGTGCATTTACAATATTCATTGATTTTTGCCATTGAAAAACGTCCAGAAATGTTTGAAGCTACTGACTGAATGAAAGGAGCTGGCATCTCACTCTCTTTGAATCTTCTTTATCATGCTAGGATTAGCAGGAAAAAGCAAAAAATTTCAGAATTGCACCTTGCAATGCGGAGATATTACTGTTTGTGCATTTACAATATTCATTGATTTTTGCCATTGAAAAACATCATGTTATTCATATACCAGAAATGTTTAAAGCTACTGACTGAATGAAAAGAGCTGGCATCTCACTCTCTTTGAATCTTCTTTATCATGCTAAGAGGAGCAGAAAAAAGCAAAAAATTTCAGAATTGCACCTTGCAATGCGGAGATATTACTATTTGTGCATTTACAATATTCATTGATTTTTGCCATTGAAAAACGTCCAGAAATGTTTGAAGCTACTGACTGAATGAAAGGAGCTGGCATCTCCCTCTCTTTGAATCTTCTTTATCATGCTAGGATTAGCAGGAAAAAGCAAAAAATTTCAGAATTGCACCTTGCAATGTGGAGATATTACTGTTTGTGCATTTACAATATTCATTGATTTTTGCCATTGAAAAACGTCCAGAAATGTTTGAAGCTACTGACTGAATGAAAGGAGCTGGCATCTCACTCTCTTTGAATCTTCTTTATCATGCTAGGATTAGCAGGAAAAAGCAAAAAATTTCAGAATTGCACCTTGCAATGTGGAGATATTACTGTTTGTGCATTTACAATATTCATTGATTTTTGCCATTGAAAAACGTCCAGAAATGTTTGAAGCTACTGACTGAACGAAAGGAGCTGGCATCTCACTCTCTTTGAATCTTCTTTATCATGCTAGGATTAGCAGGAAAAAGCAAAAAATTTCAGAATTGCACCTTGCAATGTGGAGATATTACTGTTTGTGCATTTACAATATTCATTGATTTTTGCCATTGAAAAACATCATGTTATTCATATACCAGAAATGTTTGAAGCTACTGACTGAATGAAAGGAGCTGGCATCTCACTCTCTTTGAATCTTCTTTATCATGCTAGGATTAGCAGGAAAAAGCAAAAAATTTCAGAATTGCACCTTGCAATGTAGAGATATTACTGTTTGTGCATTTACAATATTCATTGATTTTTGCCATTGAAAAACGTCCAGAAATGTTTGAAGCTACTGACTGAATGAAAGGAGCTGGCATCTCACTCTCTTTGAATCTTCTTTATCATGCTAGGATTAGCAGGAAAAAGCAAAAAATTTCAGAATTGCACCTTGCAATGCGGAGATATTACTGTTTGTGCATTTACAATATTCATTGATTTTTGCCATTGAAAAACATCATGTTATTCATATACCAGAAATGTTTAAAGCTACTGACTGAATGAAAAGAGCTGGCATCTCACTCTCTTTGAATCTTCTTTATCATGCTAAGAGGAGCAGAAAAAAGCAAAAAATTTCAGAATTGCACCTTGCAATGCGGAGATATTACTATTTGTGCATTTACAATATTCATTGATTTTTGCCATTGAAAAACGTCCAGAAATGTTTGAAGCTACTGACTGAATGAAAGGAGCTGGCATCTCCCTCTCTTTGAATCTTCTTTATCATGCTATGATTAGCAGGAAAAAGCAAAAAATTTCAGAATTGCACCTTGCAATGTGGAGATATTACTGTTTGTGCATTTACAATATTCATTGATTTTTGCCATTGAAAAACGTCCAGAAATGTTTGAAGCTACTGACTGAATGAAAGGAGCTGGCATCTCACTCTCTTTGAATCTTCTTTATCATGCTAGGATTAGCAGGAAAAAAGCAAAAAATTTCAGAATTGCACCTTGCAATGTGGAGATATTACTGTTTGTGCATTTACAATATTCATTGATTTTTGCCATTGAAAAACGTCCAGAAATGTTTGAAGCTACTGACTGAATGAAAGGAGCTGGCATCTCACTGTCTTTGAATCTTCTTTATCATGCTAGGATTAGCAGGAAAAAGCAAAAAATTTCAGAATTGCACCTTGCAATGTGGAGATATTACTGTTTGTGCATTTACAATATTCATTGATTTTTGCCATTGAAAAACGTCCAGAAATGTTTGAAGCTACTGACTGAATGAAAGGAGCTGGCATCTCACTCTCTTTGAATCTTCTTTATCATGCTAGGATTAGCAGGAAAAAGCAAAAAATTTCAGAATTGCACCTTGCAATGTGGAGATATTACTGTTTGTGCATTTACAATATTCATTGATTTTTGCCATTGAAAAACATCATGTTATTCATATACCAGAAATGTTTGAAGCTACTGACTGAATGAAAGGAGCTGGCATCTCACTCTCTTTGAATCTTCTTTATCATGCTAGGATTAGCAGGAAAAAGCAAAAAATTTCAGAATTGCACCTTGCAATGCGGAGATATTACTGTTTGTGCATTTACAATATTCATTGATTTTTGCCATTGAAAAACATCATGTTATTCATATACCAGAAATGTTTAAAGCTACTGACTGAATGAAAAGAGCTGGCATCTCACTCTCTTTGAATCTTCTTTATCATGCTAAGAGGAGCAGAAAAAAGCAAAAAATTTCAGAATTGCACCTTGCAATGCGGAGATATTACTATTTGTGCATTTACAATATTCATTGATTTTTGCCATTGAAAAACGTCCAGAAATGTTTGATGCTACTGACTGAATAAAAGGAGCTGGCATCTCACTCTCTTTGAATCTTCTTTATCATGCTAGGATTAGCAGGAAAAAGCAAAAAATTTCAGAATTGCACCTTGCAATGTGGAGATATTACTGTTTGTGCATTTACAATATTCATTGATTTTTGCCATTGAAAAACGTCCAGAAATGTTTGAAGCTACTGACTGAATGAAAGGAGCTGGCATCTCACTCTCTTTGAATCTTCTTTATCATGCTAGGATTAGCAGGAAAAAGCAAAAAATTTCAGAATTGCACCTTGCAATGTGGAGATATTACTGTTTGTGCATTTACAATATTCATTGATTTTTGCCATTGAAAAACGTCCAGAAATGTTTGAAGCTACTGACTGAATGAAAGGAGCTGGCATCTCACTCTCTTTGAATCTTCTTTATCATGCTAGGATTAGCAGGAAAAAGCAAAAATTTCAGAATTGCACCTTGCAATGTGGAGATATTACTGTTTGTGCATTTACAATATTCATTGATTTTTGCCATTGAAAAACGTCCAGAAATGTTTGAAGCTACTGACTGAATGAAAGGAGCTGGCATCTCACTCTCTTTGAATCTTCTTTAAGATGCTAAGAGGAGCAGGAAAAAGCAAAAAATTTCAGAATTGCACCTTGCAATGTGGAGATATTACTGTTTGTGCATTTACAATATTCATTGATTTTTGCCATTGAAAAACGTCCAGAAATGTTTGAAGCTACTGACTGAATGAATGGAGCTGGCATCTCACTCTCTTTGAATCTTCTTTATCATGCTAGGATTAGCAGGAAAAAGCAACAAATTTCAGAATTGCACCTTGCAATGCGGAGAAATTACTGTTTGTGCATTTACAATATTCATTGATTTTTGCCATTGAAAAACATCATGTTATTCATATACCAGAAATGTTTGAAGCTACTGACTGAATGAAAAGAGCTGGCATCTCACTCTCTTTGAATCTTCTTTATCATGCTAGGATTAGCAGGAAAAAGCAAAAAAATTCAGAATTGCACCTTGCAATGTGGAGATATTACTGTTTGTGCATTTACAATATTCATTGATTTTTGCCATTGAAAAACGTCCAGAAATGTTTGAAGCTACTGACTGAATGAAAGGAGCTGGCATCTCACTCTCTTTGAATCTTCTTTATCATGCTAAGAGGAGCAGGAAAAAGCAAAAAATTTCAGAATTGCACCTTGCAATGTAGAGATATTACTGTTTGTGCATTTACAATATTCATTGATTTTTGCCATTGAAAAACGTCCAGAAATGTTTGAAGCTACTGACTGAATGAAAGGAGCTGGCATCTCACTGTCTTTGAATCTTCTTTATCATGCTAGGATAAGCAGGAAAAAGCAAAAAATTTCAGAATTGCACCTTGCAATGTGGAGATATCACTGTTTGTGCATTTACAATATTCATTGATTTTTGCCATTGAAAAACGTCCAGAAATGTTTGAAGCTACTGACTGAATGAAATGAGCTGGCATCTTACACTCTTTGAATCTTCTTTATCATGCTAGGATTAGCAGGAAAAAGCAAAAAATTTCAGAATTGCACCTTGCAATGTGGAGATATTACTGTTTGTGCATTTACAATATTCATTGATTTTTGCCATTGAAAAACGTCCAGAAATGTTTGAAGCTACTGACTGAATGAAAGGAGCTGGCATCTCACTCTCTTTGAATCTTCTTTATCATGCTAGGATTAGCAGGAAAAAGCAAAAAATTTCAGAATTGCACCTTGCAATGTGGAGATATTACTGTTTGTGCATTTACAATATTCATTGATTTTTGCCATTGAAAAACGTCCAGAAATGTTTGAAGCTACTGACTGAATGAAAGGAGCTGGCATCTCACTCTCTTTGAATCTTCTTTATCATGCTAGGATTAGCAGGAAAAAGCAAAAAATTTCAGAATTGCACCTTGCAATGTGGAGATATTACTGTTTGTGCATTTACAATATTCATTGATTTTTGCCATTGAAAAACATCATGTTATTCATATACCAGAAATGTTTGAAGCTACTGACTGAATGAAAGGAGCTGGCATCTCACTCTCTTTGAATCTTCTTTATCATGCTAGGATTAGCAGGAAAAAGCAAAAAATTCCAGAATTGCACCTTGCAATGCGGAGATATTACTGTTTGTGCATTTACAATATTCATTGATTTTTGCCATTGAAAAACATCATGTTATTCATATACCAGAAATGTTTAAAGCTACTGACTGAATGAAAAGGGCTGGCATCTCACTCTCTTTGAACCTTCTTTATCATGCTAAGAGGAGCAGAAAAAAGCAAAAAATTTCAGAATTGCACCTTGCAATGCGGAGATATTACTATTTGTGCATTTACAATATTCATTGATTTTTGCCATTGAAAAATGTCCAGAAATGTTTGAAGCTACTGACTGAATGAAAGGAGCTGGCATCTCCCTCTCTTTGAATCTTCTTTATCATGCTAGGATTAGCAGGAAAAAGCAAAAAATTTCAGAATTGCACCTTGCAATGTGGAGATATTACTGTTTGTGCATTTACAATATTCATTGATTTTTGCCATTGAAAAACGTCCAGAAATGTTTGAAGCTACTGACTGAATGAAAGGAGCTGGCATCTCACTCTCTTTGAATCTTCTTTATCATGCTAGGATTAGCAGGAAAAAGCAAAAAATTTCAGAATTGCACCTTGCAATGTGGAGATATTACTGTTTGTGCATTTACAATATTCATTGATTTTTGCCATTGGAAAACGTCCAGAAATGTTTGAAGCTACTGACTGAATGAAAGGAGCTGGCATCTCACTCTCTTTGAATCTTCTTTATCATGCTAAGATTAGCAGGAAAAAGCAAAAAATTTCAGAATTGCACCTTGCAATGTGGAGATATTACTGTTTGTGCATTTACAATATTCATTGATTTTTGCCATTGAAAAACGTCCAGAAATGTTTGAAGCTACTGACTGAATGAAAGGAGCTGGCATCTCACTCTCTTTGAATCTTCTTTATCATGCTAGGATTAGCAGGAAAAAGCAAAAAATTTCAGAATTGCACCTTGCAATGTGGAGATATTACTGTTTGTGCATTTACAATATTCATTGATTTTTGCCATTGAAAAACATCATGTTATTCATATACCAGAAATGTTTGAAGCTACTGACTGAATGAAAGGAGCTGGCATCTCACTCTCTTTGAATCTTCTTTATCATGCTAGGATTAGCAGGAAAAAGCAAAAAATTTCAGAATTGCACCTTGCAATGCGGAGATATTACTGTTTGTGCATTTACAATATTCATTGATTTTTGCCATTGAAAAACATCATGTTATTCATATACCAGAAATGTTTAAAGCTACTGACTGAATGAAAAGAGCTGGCATCTCACTCTCTTTGAATCTTCTTTATCATGCTAAGAGGAGCAGAAAAAAGCAAAAAATTTCAGAATTGCACCTTGCAATGCGGAGATATTACTATTTGTGCATTTACAATATTCATTGATTTTTGCCATTGAAAAACGTCCAGAAATGTTTGAAGCTACTGACTGAATGAAAGGAGCTGGCATCTCCCTCTCTTTGAATCTTCTTTATCATGCTAGGATTAGCAGGAAAAAGCAAAAAATTTCAGAATTGCACCTTGCAATGTGGAGATATTACTGTTTGTGCATTTACAATATTCATTGATTTTTGCCATTGAAAAACGTCCAGAAATGTTTGAAGCTACTGACTGAATGAAAGGAGCTGGCATCTCACTCTCTTTGAATCTTCTTTATCATGCTAGGATTAGCAGGAAAAAGCAAAAAATTTCAGAATTGCACCTTGCAATGTGGAGATATTACTGTTTGTGCATTTACAATATTCATTGATTTTTGCCATTGAAAAACGTCCAGAAATGTTTGAAGCTACTGACTGAATGAAAGGAGCTGGCATCTCACTCTCTTTGAATCTTCTTTATCATGCTAAGATTAGCAGGAAAAAGCAAAAAATTTCAGAATTGCACCTTGCAATGTGGAGATATTACTGTTTGTGCATTTACAATATTCATTGATTTTTGCCATTGAAAAACGTCCAGAAATGTTTGAAGCTACTGACTGAATGAAAGGAGCTGGCATCTCACTCTCTTTGAATCTTCTTTATCATGCTAGGATTAGCAGGAAAAAGCAAAAAATTTCAGAATTGCACCTTGCAATGTGGAGATATTACTGTTTGTGCATTTACAATATTCATTGATTTTTGCCATTGAAAAACATCATGTTATTCATATACCAGAAATGTTTGAAGCTACTGACTGAATGAAAGGAGCTGGCATCTCACTCTCTTTGAATCTTCTTTATCATGCTAGGATTAGCAGGAAAAAGCAAAAAATTTCAGAATTGCACCTTGCAATGCGGAGATATTACTGTTTGTGCATTTACAATATTCATTGATTTTTGCCATTGAAAAACATCATGTTATTCATATACCAGAAATGTTTAAAGCTACTGACTGAATGAAAAGAGCTGGCATCTCACTCTCTTTGAATCTTCTTTATCATGCTAAGAGGAGCAGAAAAAAGCAAAAAATTTCAGAATTGCACCTTGCAATGCGGAGATATTACTATTTGTGCATTTACAATATTCATTGATTTTTGCCATTGAAAAACGTCCAGAAATGTTTGAAGCTACTGACTGAATGAAAGGAGCTGGCATCTCCCTCTCTTTGAATCTTCTTTATCATGCTAGGATTAGCAGGAAAAAGCAAAAAATTTCAGAATTGCACCTTGCAATGTGGAGATATTACTGTTTGTGCATTTACAATATTCATTGATTTTTGCCATTGAAAAACGTCCAGAAATGTTTGAAGCTACTGACTGAATGAAAGGAGCTGGCATCTCACTCTCTTTGAATCTTCTTTATCATGCTAGGATTAGCAGGAAAAAGCAAAAAATTTCAGAATTGCACCTTGCAATGTGGAGATATTACTGTTTGTGCATTTACAATATTCATTGATTTTTGCCATTGAAAAACGTCCAGAAATGTTTGAAGCTACTGACTGAATGAAAGGAGCTGGCATCTCACTCTCTTTGAATCTTCTTTATCATGCTAGGATTAGCAGGAAAAAGCAAAAAATTTCAGAATTGCACCTTGCAATGCGGAGATATTACTGTTTGTGCATTTACAATATTCATTGATTTTTGCCATTGAAAAACGTCCAGAAATGTTTGAAGCTACTGACTGAATGAAAGGAGCTGGCATCTCACTCTCTTTGAATCTTCTTTATCATGCTAAGATTAGCAGGAAAAAGCAAAAAATTTCAGAATTGCACCTTGCAATGTGGAGATATTACTGTTTGTGCATTTACAATATTCATTGATTTTTGCCATTGAAAAACGTCCAGAAATGTTTGAAGCTACTGACTGAATGAAAGGAGCTGGCATCTCACTCTCTTTGAATCTTCTTTATCATGCTAGGATTAGCAGGAAAAAGCAAAAAATTTCAGAATTGCACCTTGCAATGTGGAGATATTACTGTTTGTGCATTTACAATATTCATTGATTTTTGCCATTGAAAAACATCATGTTATTCATATACCAGAAATGTTTGAAGCTACTGACTGAATGAAAGGAGCTGGCATCTCACTCTCTTTGAATCTTCTTTATCATGCTAGGATTAGCAGGAAAAAGCAAAAAATTTCAGAATTGCACCTTGCAATGCGGAGATATTACTGTTTGTGCATTTACAATATTCATTGATTTTTGCCATTGAAAAACATCATGTTATTCATATACCAGAAATGTTTAAAGCTACTGACTGAATGAAAAGAGCTGGCATCTCACTCTCTTTGAATCTTCTTTATCATGCTAAGAGGAGCAGAAAAAAGCAAAAAATTTCAGAATTGCACCTTGCAATGCGGAGATATTACTATTTGTGCATTTACAATATTCATTGATTTTTGCCATTGAAAAACGTCCAGAAATGTTTGAAGCTACTGACTGAATGAAAGGAGCTGGCATCTCCCTCTCTTTGAATCTTCTTTATCATGCTAGGATTAGCAGGAAAAAGTAAAAAATTTCAGAATTGCACCTTGCAATGTGGAGATATTACTGTTTGTGCATTTACAATATTCATTGATTTTTGCCATTGAAAAACGTCCAGAAATGTTTGAAGCTACTGACTGAATGAAAGGAGCTGGCATCTCACTCTCTTTGAATCTTCTTTATCATGCTAGGATTAGCAGGAAAAAGCAAAAAATTTCAGAATTGCACCTTGCAATGTGGAGATATTACTGTTTGTGCATTTACAATATTCATTGATTTTTGCCATTGAAAAACGTCCAGAAATGTTTGAAGCTACTGACTGAATGAAAGGAGCTGGCATCTCACTCTCTTTGAATCTTCTTTATCATGCTAGGATTAGCAGGAAAAAGCAAAAAATTTCAGAATTGCACCTTGCAATGCGGAGATATTACTGTTTGTGCATTTACAATATTCATTGATTTTTGCCTTTGAAAAACATCATGTTATTCATATACCAGAAATGTTTAAAGCTACTGACTGAATGAAAAGAGCTGGCATCTCACTCTCTTTGAATCTTCTTTATCATGCTAAGAGGAGCAGAAAAAAGCAAAAAATTTCAGAATTGCACCTTGCAATGCGGAGATATTACTATTTGTGCATTTACAATATTCATTGATTTTTGCCATTGAAAAACGTCCAGAAATGTTTGATGCTACTGACTGAATAAAAGGAGCTGGCATCTCACTCTCTTTGAATCTTCTTTATCATGCTAGGATTAGCAGGAAAAAGCAAAAAATTTCAGAATTGCACCTTGCAATGTGGAGATATTACTGTTTGTGCATTTACAATATTCATTGATTTTTGCCATTGAAAAACGTCCAGAAATGTTTGAAGCTACTGACTGAATGAAAGGAGCTGGCATCTCACTCTCTTTGAATCTTCTTTATCATGCTAGGATTAGCAGGAAAAAGCAAAAAATTTCAGAATTGCACCTTGCAATGTGGAGATATTACTGTTTGTGCATTTACAATATTCATTGATTTTTGCCATTGAAAAACGTCCAGAAATGTTTGAAGCTACTGACTGAATGAAAGGAGCTGGCATCTCACTCTCTTTGAATCTTCTTTATCATGCTAGGATTAGCAGGAAAAAGCAAAAATTTCAGAATTGCACCTTGCAATGTGGAGATATTACTGTTTGTGCATTTACAATATTCATTGATTTTTGCCATTGAAAAACGTCCAGAAATGTTTGAAGCTACTGACTGAATGAAAGGAGCTGGCATCTCACTCTCTTTGAATCTTCTTTAAGATGCTAAGAGGAGCAGGAAAAAGCAAAAAATTTCAGAATTGCACCTTGCAATGTGGAGATATTACTGTTTGTGCATTTACAATATTCATTGATTTTTGCCATTGAAAAACGTCCAGAAATGTTTGAAGCTACTGACTGAATGAATGGAGCTGGCATCTCACTCTCTTTGAATCTTCTTTATCATGCTAGGATTAGCAGGAAAAAGCAACAAATTTCAGAATTGCACCTTGCAATGCGGAGAAATTACTGTTTGTGCATTTACAATATTCATTGATTTTTGCCATTGAAAAACATCATGTTATTCATATACCAGAAATGTTTAAAGCTACTGACTGAATGAAAAGAGCTGGCATCTCACTCTCTTTGAATCTTCTTTATCATGCTAAGAGGAGCAGAAAAAAGCAAAAAATTTCAGAATTGCACCTTGCAATGCGGAGATATTACTATTTGTGCATTTACAATATTCATTGATTTTTGCCATTGAAAAACGTCCAGAAATGTTTGATGCTACTGACTGAATAAAAGGAGCTGGCATCTCACTCTCTTGGAATCTTCTTTATCATGCTAGGATTAGCAGGAAAAAGCAAAAAATTTCAGAATTGCACCTTGCAATGTGGAGATATTACTGTTTGTGCATTTACAATATTCATTGATTTTTGCCATTGAAAAACGTCCAGAAATGTTTGAAGCTACTGACTGAATGAAAGGAGCTGGCATCTCACTCTCTTTGAATCTTCTTTATCATGCTAGGATTAGCAGGAAAAAGCAAAAAATTTCAGAATTGCACCTTGCAATGTGGAGATATTACTGTTTGTGCATTTACAATATTCATTGATTTTTGCCATTGAAAAACGTCCAGAAATGTTTGAAGCTACTGACTGAATGAAAGGAGCTGGCATCTCACTCTCTTTGAATCTTCTTTATCATGCTAGGATTAGCAGGAAAAAGCAAAAATTTCAGAATTGCACCTTGCAATGTGGAGATATTACTGTTTGTGCATTTACAATATTCATTGATTTTTGCCATTGAAAAACGTCCAGAAATGTTTGAAGCTACTGACTGAATGAAAGGAGCTGGCATCTCACTCTCTTTGAATCTTCTTTAAGATGCTAAGAGGAGCAGGAAAAAGCAAAAAATTTCAGAATTGCACCTTGCAATGTGGAGATATTACTGTTTGTGCATTTACAATATTCATTGATTTTTGCCATTGAAAAACGTCCAGAAATGTTTGAAGCTACTGACTGAATGAATGGAGCTGGCATCTCACTCTCTTTGAATCTTCTTTATCATGCTAGGATTAGCAGGAAAAAGCAACAAATTTCAGAATTGCACCTTGCAATGCGGAGAAATTACTGTTTGTGCATTTACAATATTCATTGATTTTTGCCATTGAAAAACATCATGTTATTCATATACCAGAAATGTTTGAAGCTACTGACTGAATGAAAAGAGCTGGCATCTCACTCTCTTTGAATCTTCTTTATCATGCTAAGAGGAGCAGGAAAAAGCAAAAAATTTCAGAATTGCACCTTGCAATGTAGAGATATTACTGTTTGTGCATTTACAATATTCATTGATTTTTGCCATTGAAAAACGTCCAGAAATGTTTGAAGCTACTGACTGAATGAAAGGAGCTGGCATCTCACTGTCTTTGAATCTTCTTTATCATGCTAGGATTAGCAGGAAAAAGCAAAAAATTTCAGAATTGCACCTTGCAATGTGGAGATATCACTGTTTGTGCATTTACAATATTCATTGATTTTTGCCATTGAAAAACGTCCAGAAATGTTTGAAGCTACTGACTGAATGAAATGAGCTGGCATCTTACACTCTTTGAATCTTCTTTATCATGCTAGGATTAGCAGGAAAAAGCAAAAAATTTCAGAATTGCACCTTGCAATGTGGAGATATTACTGTTTGTGCATTTACAATATTCATTGATTTTTGCCATTGAAAAACGTCCAGAAATGTTTGAAGCTACTGACTGAATGAATGGAGCTGGCATCTCACTCTCTTTGAATCTTCTTTATCATGCTAGGATTAGCAGGAAAAAGCAACAAATTTCAGAATTGCACCTTGCAATGCGGAGAAATTACTGTTTGTGCATTTACAATATTCATTGATTTTTGCCATTGAAAAACATCATGTTATTCATATACCAGAAATGTTTAAAGCTACTGACTGAATGAAAAGAGCTGGCATCTCACTCTCTTTGAATCTTCTTTATCATGCTAAGAGGAGCAGAAAAAAGCAAAAAATTTCAGAATTGCACCTTGCAATGCGGAGATATTACTATTTGTGCATTTACAATATTCATTGATTTTTGCCATTGAAAAACGTCCAGAAATGTTTGATGCTACTGACTGAATAAAAGGAGCTGGCATCTCACTCTCTTTGAATCTTCTTTATCATGCTAGGATTAGCAGGAAAAAGCAAAAAATTTCAGAATTGCACCTTGCAATGTGGAGATATTACTGTTTGTGCATTTACAATATTCATTGATTTTTGCCATTGAAAAACGTCCAGAAATGTTTGAAGCTACTGACTGAATGAAAGGAGCTGGCATCTCACTCTCTTTGAATCTTCTTTATCATGCTAGGATTAGCAGGAAAAAGCAAAAAATTTCAGAATTGCACCTTGCAATGTGGAGATATTACTGTTTGTGCATTTACAATATTCATTGATTTTTGCCATTGAAAAACGTCCAGAAATGTTTGAAGCTACTGACTGAATGAAAGGAGCTGGCATCTCACTCTCTTTGAATCTTCTTTATCATGCTAGGATTAGCAGGAAAAAGCAAAAATTTCAGAATTGCACCTTGCAATGTGGAGATATTACTGTTTGTGCATTTACAATATTCATTGATTTTTGCCATTGAAAAACGTCCAGAAATGTTTGAAGCTACTGACTGAATGAAAGGAGCTGGCATCTCACTCTCTTTGAATCTTCTTTAAGATGCTAAGAGGAGCAGGAAAAAGCAAAAAATTTCAGAATTGCACCTTGCAATGTGGAGATATTACTGTTTGTGCATTTACAATATTCATTGATTTTTGCCATTGAAAAACGTCCAGAAATGTTTGAAGCTACTGACTGAATGAATGGAGCTGGCATCTCACTCTCTTTGAATCTTCTTTATCATGCTAGGATTAGCAGGAAAAAGCAACAAATTTCAGAATTGCACCTTGCAATGCGGAGAAATTACTGTTTGTGCATTTACAATATTCATTGATTTTTGCCATTGAAAAACATCATGTTATTCATATACCAGAAATGTTTGAAGCTACTGACTGAATGAAAAGAGCTGGCATCTCACTCTCTTTGAATCTTCTTTATCATGCTAGGATTAGCAGGAAAAAGCAAAAAAATTCAGAATTGCACCTTGCAATGTGGAGATATTACTGTTTGTGCATTTACAATATTCATTGATTTTTGCCATTGAAAAACGTCCAGAAATGTTTGAAGCTACTGACTGAATGAAAGGAGCTGGCATCTCACTCTCTTTGAATCTTCTTTATCATGCTAAGAGGAGCAGGAAAAAGCAAAAAATTTCAGAATTGCACCTTGCAATGTAGAGATATTACTGTTTGTGCATTTACAATATTCATTGATTTTTGCCATTGAAAAACGTCCAGAAATGTTTGAAGCTACTGACTGAATGAAAGGAGCTGGCATCTCACTGTCTTTGAATCTTCTTTATCATGCTAGGATTAGCAGGAAAAAGCAAAAAATTTCAGAATTGCACCTTGCAATGTGGAGATATCACTGTTTGTGCATTTACAATATTCATTGATTTTTGCCATTGAAAAACGTCCAGAAATGTTTGAAGCTACTGACTGAATGAAATGAGCTGGCATCTTACACTCTTTGAATCTTCTTTATCATGCTAGGATTAGCAGGAAAAAGCAAAAAATTTCAGAATTGCACCTTGCAATGTGGAGATATTACTGTTTGTGCATTTACAATATTCATTGATTTTTGCCATTGAAAAACGTCCAGAAATGTTTGAAGCTACTGACTGAATGAAAGGAGCTGGCATCTCACTCTCTTTGAATCTTCTTTATCATGCTAGGATTAGCAGGAAAAAGCAAAAAATTTCAGAATTGCACCTTGCAATGTGGAGATATTACTGTTTGTGCATTTACAATATTCATTGATTTTTGCCATTGAAAAACGTCCAGAAATGTTTGAAGCTACTGACTGAATGAAAGGAGCTGGCATCTCACTCTCTTTGAATCTTCTTTATCATGCTAGGATTAGCAGGAAAAAGCAAAAAATTTCAGAATTGCACCTTGCAATGTGGAGATATTACTGTTTGTGCATTTACAATATTCATTGATTTTTGCCATTGAAAAACATCATGTTATTCATATACCAGAAATGTTTGAAGCTACTGACTGAATGAAAGGAGCTGGCATCTCACTCTCTTTGAATCTTCTTTATCATGCTAGGATTAGCAGGAAAAAGCAAAAAATTCCAGAATTGCACCTTGCAATGCGGAGATATTACTGTTTGTGCATTTACAATATTCATTGATTTTTGCCATTGAAAAACATCATGTTATTCATATACCAGAAATGTTTAAAGCTACTGACTGAATGAAAAGGGCTGGCATCTCACTCTCTTTGAACCTTCTTTATCATGCTAAGAGGAGCAGAAAAAAGCAAAAAATTTCAGAATTGCACCTTGCAATGCGGAGATATTACTATTTGTGCATTTACAATATTCATTGATTTTTGCCATTGAAAAACGTCCAGAAATGTTTGAAGCTACTGACTGAATGAAAGGAGCTGGCATCTCCCTCTCTTTGAATCTTCTTTATCATGCTAGGATTAGCAGGAAAAAGCAAAAAATTTCAGAATTGCACCTTGCAATGTGGAGATATTACTGTTTGTGCATTTACAATATTCATTGATTTTTGCCATTGAAAAACGTCCAGAAATGTTTGAAGCTACTGACTGAATGAAAGGAGCTGGCATCTCACTCTCTTTGAATCTTCTTTATCATGCTAGGATTAGCAGGAAAAAGCAAAAAATTTCAGAATTGCACCTTGCAATGTGGAGATATTACTGTTTGTGCATTTACAATATTCATTGATTTTTGCCATTGAAAAACGTCCAGAAATGTTTGAAGCTACTGACTGAATGAAAGGAGCTGGCATCTCACTCTCTTTGAATCTTCTTTATCATGCTAAGATTAGCAGGAAAAAGCAAAAAATTTCAGAATTGCACCTTGCAATGTGGAGATATTACTGTTTGTGCATTTACAATATTCATTGATTTTTGCCATTGAAAAACGTCCAGAAATGTTTGAAGCTACTGACTGAATGAAAGGAGCTGGCATCTCACTCTCTTTGAATCTTCTTTATCATGCTAGGATTAGCAGGAAAAAGCAAAAAATTTCAGAATTGCACCTTGCAATGTGGAGATATTACTGTTTGTGCATTTACAATATTCATTGATTTTTGCCATTGAAAAACATCATGTTATTCATATACCAGAAATGTTTGAAGCTACTGACTGAATGAAAGGAGCTGGCATCTCACTCTCTTTGAATCTTCTTTATCATGCTAGGATTAGCAGGAAAAAGCAAAAAATTTCAGAATTGCACCTTGCAATGCGGAGATATTACTGTTTGTGCATTTACAATATTCATTGATTTTTGCCATTGAAAAACATCATGTTATTCATATACCAGAAATGTTTAAAGCTACTGACTGAATGAAAAGAGCTGGCATCTCACTCTCTTTGAATCTTCTTTATCATGCTAAGAGGAGCAGAAAAAAGCAAAAAATTTCAGAATTGCACCTTGCAATGCGGAGATATTACTATTTGTGCATTTACAATATTCATTGATTTTTGCCATTGAAAAACGTCCAGAAATGTTTGAAGCTACTGACTGAATGAAAGGAGCTGGCATCTCCCTCTCTTTGAATCTTCTTTATCATGCTAGGATTAGCAGGAAAAAGCAAAAAATTTCAGAATTGCACCTTGCAATGTGGAGATATTACTGTTTGTGCATTTACAATATTCATTGATTTTTGCCATTGAAAAACGTCCAGAAATGTTTGAAGCTACTGACTGAATGAAAGGAGCTGGCATCTCACTCTCTTTGAATCTTCTTTATCATGCTAGGATTAGCAGGAAAAAGCAAAAAATTTCAGAATTGCACCTTGCAATGTGGAGATATTACTGTTTGTGCATTTACAATATTCATTGATTTTTGCCATTGAAAAACGTCCAGAAATGTTTGAAGCTACTGACTGAATGAAAGGAGCTGGCATCTCACTCTCTTTGAATCTTCTTTATCATGCTAAGATTAGCAGGAAAAAGCAAAAAATTTCAGAATTGCACCTTGCAATGTGGAGATATTACTGTTTGTGCATTTACAATATTCATTGATTTTTGCCATTGAAAAACGTCCAGAAATGTTTGAAGCTACTGACTGAATGAAAGGAGCTGGCATCTCACTCTCTTTGAATCTTCTTTATCATGCTAGGATTAGCAGGAAAAAGCAAAAAATTTCAGAATTGCACCTTGCAATGTGGAGATATTACTGTTTGTGCATTTACAATATTCATTGATTTTTGCCATTGAAAAACATCATGTTATTCATATACCAGAAATGTTTGAAGCTACTGACTGAATGAAAGGAGCTGGCATCTCACTCTCTTTGAATCTTCTTTATCATGCTAGGATTAGCAGGAAAAAGCAAAAAATTTCAGAATTGCACCTTGCAATGCGGAGATATTACTGTTTGTGCATTTACAATATTCATTGATTTTTGCCATTGAAAAACATCATGTTATTCATATACCAGAAATGTTTAAAGCTACTGACTGAATGAAAAGAGCTGGCATCTCACTCTCTTTGAATCTTCTTTATCATGCTAAGAGGAGCAGAAAAAAGCAAAAAATTTCAGAATTGCACCTTGCAATGCGGAGATATTACTATTTGTGCATTTACAATATTCATTGATTTTTGCCATTGAAAAACGTCCAGAAATGTTTGAAGCTACTGACTGAATGAAAGGAGCTGGCATCTCCCTCTCTTTGAATCTTCTTTATCATGCTAGGATTAGCAGGAAAAAGCAAAAAATTTCAGAATTGCACCTTGCAATGTGGAGATATTACTGTTTGTGCATTTACAATATTCATTGATTTTTGCCATTGAAAAACGTCCAGAAATGTTTGAAGCTACTGACTGAATGAAAGGAGCTGGCATCTCACTCTCTTTGAATCTTCTTTATCATGCTAGGATTAGCAGGAAAAAGCAAAAAATTTCAGAATTGCACCTTGCAATGTGGAGATATTACTGTTTGTGCATTTACAATATTCATTGATTTTTGCCATTGAAAAACGTCCAGAAATGTTTGAAGCTACTGACTGAATGAAAGGAGCTGGCATCTCACTCTCTTTGAATCTTCTTTATCATGCTAGGATTAGCAGGAAAAAGCAAAAAATTTCAGAATTGCACCTTGCAATGTGGAGATATTACTGTTTGTGCATTTACAATATTCATTGATTTTTGCCATTGAAAAACATCATGTTATTCATATACCAGAAATGTTTGAAGCTACTGACTGAATGAAAGGAGCTGGCATCTCACTCTCTTTGAATCTTCTTTATCATGCTAGGATTAGCAGGAAAAAGCAAAAAATTTCAGAATTGCACCTTGCAATGTGGAGATATTACTGTTTGTGCATTTACAATATTCATTGATTTTTGCCATTGAAAAACGTCCAGAAATGTTTGAAGCTACTGACTGAATGAAAGGAGCTGGCATCTCACTCTCTTTGAATCTTCTTTATCATGCTAGGATTAGCAGGAAAAAGCAAAAAATTTCAGAATTGCACCTTGCAATGCGGAGATATTACTGTTTGTGCATTTACAATATTCATTCATTTTTGCCATTGAAAAACATCATGTTATTCATATACCAGAAATGTTTAAAGCTACTGACTGAATGAAAAGAGCTGGCATCTCACTCTCTTTGAATCTTCTTTATCATGCTAAGAGGAGCAGAAAAAAGCAAAAAATTTCAGAATTGCACCTTGCAATGCGGAGATATTACTATTTGTGCATTTACAATATTCATTGATTTTTGCCATTGAAAAACGTTCAGAAATGTTTGAAGCTACTGACTGAATGAAAGGAGCTGGCATCTCCCTCTCTTTGAATCTTCTTTATCATGCTAGGATTAGCAGGAAAAAGCAAAAAATTTCAGAATTGCACCTTGCAGTGTGGAGATATTACTGTTTGTGCATTTACAATATTCATTGATTTTTGCCATTGAAAAACGTCCAGAAATGTTTGAAGCTACTGACTGAATGAAAGGAGCTGGCATCTCACTCTCTTTGAATCTTCTTTATCATGCTAGGATTAGCAGGAAAAAGCAAAAAATTTCAGAATTGCACCTTGCAATGTGGAGATATTACTGTTTGTGCATTTACAATATTCATTGATTTTTGCCATTGAAAAACGTCCAGAAATGTTTGAAGCTACTGACTGAATGAAAGGAGCTGGCATCTCACTCTCTTTGAATCTTCTTTATCATGCTAGGATTAGCAGGAAAAAGCAAAAAATTTCAGAATTGCACCTTGCAATGTGGAGATATTACTGTTTGTGCATTTACAATATTCATTGATTTTTGCCATTGAAAAACGTCCAGAAATGTTTGAAGCTACTGACTGAATGAAAGGAGCTGGCATCTCACTCTCTTTGAATCTTCTTTATCATGCTAGGATTAGCAGGAAAAAGCAAAAAATTTCAGAATTGCACCTTGCAATGTGGAGATATTACTGTTTGTGCATTTACAATATTCATTGATTTTTGCCATTGAAAAACATCATGTTATTCATATACCAGAAATGTTTGAAGCTACTGACTGAATGAAAGGAGCTGGCATCTCACTCTCTTTGAATCTTCTTTATCATGCTAGGATTAGCAGGAAAAAGCAAAAAATTTCAGAATTGCACCTTGCAATGCGGAGATATTACTGTTTGTGCATTTACAATATTCATTGATTTTTGCCATTGAAAAACATCATGTTATTCATATACCAGAAATGTTTAAAGCTACTGACTGAATGAAAAGAGCTGGCATCTCACTCTCTTTGAATCTTCTTTATCATGCTAAGAGGAGCAGAAAAAAGCAAAAAATTTCAGAATTGCACCTTGCAATGCGGAGATATTACTATTTGTGCATTTACAATATTCATTGATTTTTGCCATTGAAAAACGTCCAGAAATGTTTGAAGCTACTGACTGAATAAAAGGAGCTGGCATCTCACTCTCTTTGAATCTTCTTTATCATGCTAGGATTAGCAGGAAAAAGCAAAAAATTTCAGAATTGCACCTTGCAATGTGGAGATATTACTGTTTGTGCATTTACAATATTCATTGATTTTTGCCATTGAAAAACGTCCAGAAATGTTTGAAGCTACTGACTGAATGAAAGGAGCTGGCATCTCACTCTCTTTGAATCTTCTTTATCATGCTAGGATTAGCAGGAAAAAGCAAAAAATTTCAGAATTGCACCTTGCAATGTGGAGATATTACTGTTTGTGCATTTACAATATTCATTGATTTTTGCCATTGAAAAACGTCCAGAAATGTTTGAAGCTACTGACTGAATGAAAGGAGCTGGCATCTCACTCTCTTTGAATCTTCTTTATCATGCTAGGATTAGCAGGAAAAAGCAAAAATTTCAGAATTGCACCTTGCAATGTGGAGATATTACTGTTTGTGCATTTACAATATTCATTGATTTTTGCCATTGAAAAACGTCCAGAAATGTTTGAAGCTACTGACTGAATGAAAGGAGCTGGCATCTCACTCTCTTTGAATCTTCTTTAAGATGCTAAGAGGAGCAGGAAAAAGCAAAAAATTTCAGAATTGCACCTTGCAATGTGGAGATATTACTGTTTGTGCATTTACAATATTCATTGATTTTTGCCATTGAAAAACGTCCAGAAATGTTTGAAGCTACTGACTGAATGAATGGAGCTGGCATCTCACTCTCTTTGAATCTTCTTTATCATGCTAGGATTAGCAGGAAAAAGCAACAAATTTCAGAATTGCACCTTGCAATGCGGAGAAATTACTGTTTGCGCATTTACAATATTCATTGATTTTTGCCATTGAAAAACATCATGTTATTCATATACCAGAAATGTTTGAAGCTACTGACTGAATGAAAAGAGCTGGCATCTCACTCTCTTTGAATCTTCTTTATCATGCTAGGATTAGCAGGAAAAAGCAAAAAAATTCAGAATTGCACCTTGCAATGTGGAGATATTACTGTTTGTGCATTTACAATATTCATTGATTTTTGCCATTGAAAAACGTCCAGAAATGTTTGAAGCTACTGACTGAATGAAAGGAGCTGGCATCTCACTCTCTTTGAATCTTCTTTATCATGCTAAGAGGAGCAGGAAAAAGCAAAAAATTTCAGAATTGCACCTTGCAATGTAGAGATATTACTGTTTGTGCATTTACAATATTCATTGATTTTTGCCATTGAAAAACGTCCAGAAATGTTTGAAGCTACTGACTGAATGAAAGGAGCTGGCATCTCACTGTCTTTGAATCTTCTTTATCATGCTAGGATTAGCAGGAAAAAGCAAAAAATTTCAGAATTGCACCTTGCAATGTGGAGATATCACTGTTTGTGCATTTACAATATTCATTGATTTTTGCCATTGAAAAACGTCCAGAAATGTTTGAAGCTACTGACTGAATGAAAGGAGCTGGCATCTCACTCTCTTTGAATCTTCTTTATCATGCTAGGATTAGCAGGAAAAAGCAAAAAATTTCAGAATTGCACCTTGCAATGTGGAGATATTACTGTTTGTGCATTTACAATATTCATTGATTTTTGCCATTGAAAAACGTCCAGAAATGTTTGAAGCTACTGACTGAATGAAAGGAGCTGGCATCTCACTCTCTTTGAATCTTCTTTATCATGCTAGGATTAGCAGGAAAAAGCAAAAAATTTCAGAATTGCACCTTGCAATGTGGAGATATTACTGTTTGTGCATTTACAATATTCATTGATTTTTGCCATTGAAAAACATCATGTTATTCATATACCAGAAATGTTTGAAGCTACTGACTGAATGAAAGGAGCTGGCATCTCACTCTCTTTGAATCTTCTTTATCATGCTAGGATTAGCAGGAAAAAGCAAAAAATTCCAGAATTGCACCTTGCAATGCGGAGATATTACTGTTTGTGCATTTACAATATTCATTGATTTTTGCCATTGAAAAACATCATGTTATTCATATACCAGAAATGTTTAAAGCTACTGACTGAATGAAAAGAGCTGGCATCTCACTCTCTTTGAACCTTCTTTATCATGCTAAGAGGAGCAGAAAAAAGCAAAAAATTTCAGAATTGCACCTTGCAATGCGGAGATATTACTATTTGTGCATTTACAATATTCATTGATTTTTGCCATTGAAAAACGTCCAGAAATGTTTGAAGCTACTGACTGAATGAAAGGAGCTGGCATCTCCCTCTCTTTGAATCTTCTTTATCATGCTAGGATTAGCAGGAAAAAGCAAAAAATTTCAGAATTGCACCTTGCAATGTGGAGATATTACTGTTTGTGCATTTACAATATTCATTGATTTTTGCCATTGAAAAACGTCCAGAAATGTTTGAAGCTACTGACTGAATGAAAGGAGCTGGCATCTCACTCTCTTTGAATCTTCTTTATCATGCTAGGATTAGCAGGAAAAAGCAAAAAATTTCAGAATTGCACCTTGCAATGTGGAGATATTACTGTTTGTGCATTTACAATATTCATTGATTTTTGCCATTGAAAAACGTCCAGAAGTGTTTGAAGCTACTGACTGAATGAAAGGAGCTGGCATCTCACTCTCTTTGAATCTTCTTTATCATGCTAAGATTAGCAGGAAAAAGCAAAAAATTTCAGAATTGCACCTTGCAATGTGGAGATATTACTGTTTGTGCATTTACAATATTCATTGATTTTTGCCATTGAAAAACGTCCAGAAATGTTTGAAGCTACTGACTGAATGAAAGGAGCTGGCATCTCACTCTCTTTGAATCTTCTTTATCATGCTAGGATTAGCAGGAAAAAGCAAAAAATTTCAGAATTGCACCTTGCAATGTGGAGATATTACTGTTTGTGCATTTACAATATTCATTGATTTTTGCCATTGAAAAACATCATGTTATTCATATACCAGAAATGTTTAAAGCTACTGACTGAATGAAAAGAGCTGGCATCTCACTCTCTTTGAATCTTCTTTATCATGCTAAGAGGAGCAGAAAAAAGCAAAAAATTTCAGAATTGCACCTTGCAATGCGGAGATATTACTATTTGTGCATTTAAAATATTCATTGATTTTTGCCATTGAAAAACGTCCAGAAATGTTTGAAGCTACTGACTGAATGAAAGGCGCTGGCATCTCACTCTCTTTGAATCTTCTTTATCATGCTAGGATTAGCAGGAAAAAGCAAAAAATTTCAGAATTGCACCTTGCAATGTGGAGATATTATTGTTTGTGCATTTACAATATTCATTGATTTTTGCCATTGAAAGACGTCCAGAAATGTTTGAAGCTACTGACTGAATTAAAGGAGCTGGCATCTCACTCTCTTTGAATCTTCTTTATCATGCTAGGATTAGCAGGAAAAAGGAAAAAATTTCAGAATTGCACCTTGCAATGTGGAGATATTACTGTTTGTGCATTTACAATATTCATTGATTTTTGCCATTGAAAAACGTCCAGAAATGTTTGAAGCTACTGACTAAATGAAAAGAGCTGGCATCTCACTCTCTTTGAATCTTCTTTATCATGCTAGGATTAGCAGGAAAAAGCAAAAAATTTCAGAATTGCTCCTTGCAATGTGGAGATATTACTGTTTGTGCATTTACAATATTCATTGATTTTTGCCATTGAAAAACGTCCAGAAATGTTTGAAGCTACTGACTGAATGAAAGGAGCTGGCATCTCACTCTCTTTGAATCTTCTTTATCATGCTAGGATTAGCACAAAAAAGCAAAAAAATTCAGAATTGCACCTTGCAATGCGGAGAAATTACTCTTTGTGCATTTACAATATTCATTGATTTTTGCCATTGAAAAACATCATGTTATTCATATACCAGAAATGTTTGAAGCTACTGACTGAATGAAAAGAGCTGGCATCTCACTCTCTTTGAATCTTCTTTATCATGCTAAGAGGAGCAGGAAAAAGCAAAAAATTTCAGAATTGCACCTTGCAATGTAGAGATATTACTGTTTGTGCATTTACAATATTCATTGATTTTTGCCATTGAAAAACGTCCAGAAATGTTTGAAGCTACTGACTGAATGAAAGGAGCTGGCATCTCACTGTCTTTGAATCTTCTTTATCATGCTAGGATTAGCAGGAAAAAGCAAAAAATTTCAGAATTGCACCTTGCAATGTGGAGATATTACTGTTTGTGCATTTACAATATTCATTGATTTTTGCCATTGAAAAACGTCCAGAAATGTTTGAAGCTACTGACTGAATGAAATGAGCTGGCATCTCACTCTCTTTGAATCTTCTTTATCATGCTAGGATTAGCAGGAAAAAGCAAAAAATTTCAGAATTGCACCTTGCAATGTGGAGATATTACTGTTTGTGCATTTACAATATTCATTGATTTTTGCCATTGAAAAACGTCCAGAAATGTTTTAAGCTACTGACTGAATGAAAGGAGCTGGCATCTCACTCTCTTTGAATCTTCTTTATCATGCTAGGATTAGCAGGAAAAAGCAAAAAATTTCAGAATTGCACCTTGCAATGTGGAGATATTACTGTTTGTGCATTTACAATATTCATTGATTTTTGCCATTGAAAAACAACATGTTATTCATATACCAGAAATGTTTGAAGCTACTGACTGAATGAAAGGAGCTGGCATCTCACTCTCTTTGATTCTTCTTTATCATGCTAGGATTAGCAGGAAAAAGCAAAAAATTTCAGAATTGCACCTTGCAATGCGGAGATATTACTGTTTGTGCATTTACAATATTCATTGATTTTTGCCATTGAAAAACATCATGCTATTCATATACCAGAAATGTTTAAAGCTACTGACTGAATGAAAAGAGCTGGCATCTCACTCTCTTTGAATCTTCTTTATCATGCTAAGAGGAGCAGAAAAAAGCAAAAAATTTCAGAATTGCACCATGCAATGCGGAGATATTACTATTTGTGCATTTACAATATTCATTGATTTTTGCCATTGAAAAACGTCCAGAAATGTTTGAAGCTACTGACTGAATGAAAGGAGCTGGCATCTCACTCTCTTTGAATCTTCTTTATCATGCTAGGATTAGCAGGAAAAAGCAAAAAATTTCAGAATTGCACCTTGCAATGTGGAGATATTACTGTTTGTGCATTTACAATATTCATTGATTTTTGCCATTGAAAAACGTCCAGAAATGTTTGAAGCTACTGACTGAATGAAAGGAGCTGGCATCTCACTCTCTTTGAATCTTCTTTATCATGCTAGGATTAGCAGGAAAAAGCAAAAAATTTCAGAATTGCACCTTGCAATGTGGAGATATTACTGTTTGTGCATTTACAATATTCATTGATTTTTGCCATTGAAAAACGTCCAGAAATGTTTGAAGCTACTGACTGAATGAAAGGAGCTGGCATCTCACTCTCTTTGAATCTTCTTTATCATGCTAGGATTAGCAGGAAAAAGCAAAAAATTTCAGAATTGCACCTTGCAATGTGGAGATATTACTGTTTGTGCATTTATAATATTCATTGATTTTTGCCATTGAAAAACGTCCAGAAATGTTTGAAGCTACTGACTGAATGAAAGGAGCTGGCATCTCACTCTCTTTGAATATTCTTTATCATGCTAGGATTAGCAGGAAAAAGCAAAAAATTTCAGAATTGCACCTTGCAATGCGGAGAAATTACTGTTTGTGCATTTACAATATTCATTGATTTTTGCCATTGAAAAACATCATGTTATTCATATACCAGAAATGTTTGAAGCTACTGACTGAATGAAAAGAGCTGGCATCTCACTCTCTTTGAATCTTCTTTATCATGCTAAGAGGAGCAGGAAAAAGCATAAAATTTCAGTATTGCACCTTGCAATGTGGAGATATTACTGTTTGTGCATTTACAATATTCATTGATTTTTGCCATTGAAAAACGTCCAGAAATGTTTGAAGCTACTGACTGAATGAAAGGAGCTGGCATCTCACTCTCTTTGAATCTTCTTTATCATGCTAGGATTAGCAGGAAAAAGCAAAAAATTTCAGAATTGCACCTTGCAATGCGGAGAAATTACTGTTTGTGCATTTACAATATTCATTGATTTTTGCCATTGAAAAACATCATGTTATTCATATACCAGAAATGTTTGAAGCTACTGACTGAATGAAAGGAGCTGGCATCTCACTCTCTTTGAATCTTCTTTATCATGCTAGGATTAGCAGGAAAAAGCAAAAAATTTCAGAATTGCACCTTGCAATGCGGAGAAATTACTGTTTGTGCATTTACAATATTCATTGATTTTTGCCATTGAAAAACATCATGTTATTCATATACCAGAAATGTTTGAAGCTACTGACTGAATGAAAAGAGCTGGCATCTCACTCTCTTTGAATCTTCTTTATCATGCTAAGAGGAGCAGGAAAAAGCAAAAAATTTCAGAATTGCACCTTGCAATGTGGAGATATTACTGTTTGTGCATTTACAATATTCATTGATTTTTGCCATTGAAAAACGTCCAGAAATGTTTGAAGCTACTGACTGAATGAAAGGAGCTGGCATCTCACTCTCTTTGAATCTTCTTTATCATGCTAAGAGGAGCAGGAAAAAGCAAAAAATTTCAGAATTGCACCTTGCAATGTGGAGATATTACTGTTTGTGCATTTACAATATTCATTGATTTTTGCCATTGAAAAACGTCCAGAAATGTTTGAAGCTACTGACTGAATGAAAGGAGCTGGCATCTCACTCTCTTTGAATCTTCTTTATCATGCTAGGATTAGCAGGAAAAAGCAAAAAATTTCAGAATTGCACCTTGCAATGTGGAGATATTACTGTTTGTGCATTTACAATATTCATTGATTTTTGCCATTGAAAAACATCATGTTATTCATATACCAGAAATGTTTGAAGCTACTGACTGAATGAAAGGAGCTGGCATCTCACTCTCTTTGAATCTTCTTTATCATGCTAGGATTAGCAGGAAAAAGCAAAAAATTCCAGAATTGCACCTTGCAATGCGGAGATATTACTGTTTGTGCATTTACAATATTCATTGATTTTTGCCATTGAAAAACATCATGTTATTCATATACCAGAAATGTTTAAAGCTACTGACTGAATGAAAAGAGCTGGCATCTCACTCTCTTTGAACCTTCTTTATCATGCTAAGAGGAGCAGAAAAAAGCAAAAAATTTCAGAATTGCACCTTGCAATGCGGAGATATTACTATTTGTGCATTTACAATATTCATTGATTTTTGCCATTGAAAAACGTCCAGAAATGTTTGAAGCTACTGACTGAATGAAAGGAGCTGGCATCTCCCTCTCTTTGAATCTTCTTTATCATGCTAGGATTAGCAGGAAAAAGCAAAAAATTTCAGAATTGCACCTTGCAATGTGGAGATATTACTGTTTGTGCATTTACAATATTCATTGATTTTTGCCATTGAAAAACGTCCAGAAATGTTTGAAGCTACTGACTGAATGAAAGGAGCTGGCATCTCACTCTCTTTGAATCTTCTTTATCATGCTAGGATTAGCAGGAAAAAGCAAAAAATTTCAGAATTGCACCTTGCAATGTGGAGATATTACTGTTTGTGCATTTACAATATTCATTGATTTTTGCCATTGAAAAACGTCCAGAAGTGTTTGAAGCTACTGACTGAATGAAAGGAGCTGGCATCTCACTCTCTTTGAATCTTCTTTATCATGCTAAGATTAGCAGGAAAAAGCAAAAAATTTCAGAATTGCACCTTGCAATGTGGAGATATTACTGTTTGTGCATTTACAATATTCATTGATTTTTGCCATTGAAAAACGTCCAGAAATGTTTGAAGCTACTGACTGAATGAAAGGAGCTGGCATCTCACTCTCTTTGAATCTTCTTTATCATGCTAGGATTAGCAGGAAAAAGCAAAAAATTTCAGAATTGCACCTTGCAATGTGGAGATATTACTGTTTGTGCATTTACAATATTCATTGATTTTTGCCATTGAAAAACATCATGTTATTCATATACCAGAAATGTTTAAAGCTACTGACTGAATGAAAAGAGCTGGCATCTCACTCTCTTTGAATCTTCTTTATCATGCTAAGAGGAGCAGAAAAAAGCAAAAAATTTCAGAATTGCACCTTGCAATGCGGAGATATTACTATTTGTGCATTTAAAATATTCATTGATTTTTGCCATTGAAAAACGTCCAGAAATGTTTGAAGCTACTGACTGAATGAAAGGCGCTGGCATCTCACTCTCTTTGAATCTTCTTTATCATGCTAGGATTAGCAGGAAAAAGCAAAAAATTTCAGAATTGCACCTTGCAATGTGGAGATATTATTGTTTGTGCATTTACAATATTCATTGATTTTTGCCATTGAAAGACGTCCAGAAATGTTTGAAGCTACTGACTGAATTAAAGGAGCTGGCATCTCACTCTCTTTGAATCTTCTTTATCATGCTAGGATTAGCAGGAAAAAGGAAAAAATTTCAGAATTGCACCTTGCAATGTGGAGATATTACTGTTTGTGCATTTACAATATTCATTGATTTTTGCCATTGAAAAACGTCCAGAAATGTTTGAAGCTACTGACTAAATGAAAAGAGCTGGCATCTCACTCTCTTTGAATCTTCTTTATCATGCTAGGATTAGCAGGAAAAAGCAAAAAATTTCAGAATTGCTCCTTGCAATGTGGAGATATTACTGTTTGTGCATTTACAATATTCATTGATTTTTGCCATTGAAAAACGTCCAGAAATGTTTGAAGCTACTGACTGAATGAAAGGAGCTGGCATCTCACTCTCTTTGAATCTTCTTTATCATGCTAGGATTAGCACAAAAAAGCAAAAAAATTCAGAATTGCACCTTGCAATGCGGAGAAATTACTCTTTGTGCATTTACAATATTCATTGATTTTTGCCATTGAAAAACATCATGTTATTCATATACCAGAAATGTTTGAAGCTACTGACTGAATGAAAAGAGCTGGCATCTCACTCTCTTTGAATCTTCTTTATCATGCTAAGAGGAGCAGGAAAAAGCAAAAAATTTCAGAATTGCACCTTGCAATGTAGAGATATTACTGTTTGTGCATTTACAATATTCATTGATTTTTGCCATTGAAAAACGTCCAGAAATGTTTGAAGCTACTGACTGAATGAAAGGAGCTGGCATCTCACTGTCTTTGAATCTTCTTTATCATGCTAGGATTAGCAGGAAAAAGCAAAAAATTTCAGAATTGCACCTTGCAATGTGGAGATATTACTGTTTGTGCATTTACAATATTCATTGATTTTTGCCATTGAAAAACGTCCAGAAATGTTTGAAGCTACTGACTGAATGAAATGAGCTGGCATCTCACTCTCTTTGAATCTTCTTTATCATGCTAGGATTAGCAGGAAAAAGCAAAAAATTTCAGAATTGCACCTTGCAATGTGGAGATATTACTGTTTCTGCATTTACAATATTCATTGATTTTTGCCATTGAAAAACGTCCAGAAATGTTTTAAGCTACTGACTGAATGAAAGGAGCTGGCATCTCACTCTCTTTGAATCTTCTTTATCATGCTAGGATTAGCAGGAAAAAGCAAAAAATTTCAGAATTGCACCTTGCAATGTGGAGATATTACTGTTTGTGCATTTACAATATTCATTGATTTTTGCCATTGAAAAACAACATGTTATTCATATACCAGAAATGTTTGAAGCTACTGACTGAATGAAAGGAGCTGGCATCTCACTCTCTTTGATTCTTCTTTATCATGCTAGGATTAGCAGGAAAAAGCAAAAAATTTCAGAATTGCACCTTGCAATGCGGAGATATTACTGTTTGTGCATTTACAATATTCATTGATTTTTGCCATTGAAAAACATCATGTTATTCATATACCAGAAATGTTTAAAGCTACTGACTGAATGAAAAGAGCTGGCATCTCACTCTCTTTGAATCTTCTTTATCATGCTAAGAGGAGCAGAAAAAAGCAAAAAATTTCAGAATTGCACCATGCAATGCGGAGATATTACTATTTGTGCATTTACAATATTCATTGATTTTTGCCATTGAAAAACGTCCAGAAATGTTTGAAGCTACTGACTGAATGAAAGGAGCTGGCATCTCACTCTCTTTGAATCTTCTTTATCATGCTAGGATTAGCAGGAAAAAGCAAAAAATTTCAGAATTGCACCTTGCAATGTGGAGATATTACTGTTTGTGCATTTACAATATTCATTGATTTTTGCCATTGAAAAACGTCCAGAAATGTTTGAAGCTACTGACTGAATGAAAGGAGCTGGCATCTCACTCTCTTTGAATCTTCTTTATCATGCTAGGATTAGCAGGAAAAAGCAAAAAATTTCAGAATTGCACCTTGCAATGTGGAGATATTACTGTTTGTGCATTTACAATATTCATTGATTTTTGCCATTGAAAAACGTCCAGAAATGTTTGAAGCTACTGACTGAATGAAAGGAGCTGGCATCTCACTCTCTTTGAATCTTCTTTATCATGCTAGGATTAGCAGGAAAAAGCAAAAAATTTCAGAATTGCACCTTGCAATGTGGAGATATTACTGTTTGTGCATTTATAATATTCATTGATTTTTGCCATTGAAAAACGTCCAGAAATGTTTGAAGCTACTGACTGAATGAAAGGAGCTGGCATCTCACTCTCTTTGAATATTCTTTATCATGCTAGGATTAGCAGGAAAAAGCAAAAAATTTCAGAATTGCACCTTGCAATGCGGAGAAATTACTGTTTGTGCATTTACAATATTCATTGATTTTTGCCATTGAAAAACATCATGTTATTCATATACCAGAAATGTTTGAAGCTACTGACTGAATGAAAAGAGCTGGCATCTCACTCTCTTTGAATCTTCTTTATCATGCTAAGAGGAGCAGGAAAAAGCATAAAATTTCAGTATTGCACCTTGCAATGTGGAGATATTACTGTTTGTGCATTTACAATATTCATTGATTTTTGCCATTGAAAAACGTCCAGAAATGTTTGAAGCTACTGACTGAATGAAAGGAGCTGGCATCTCACTCTCTTTGAATCTTCTTTATCATGCTAGGATTAGCAGGAAAAAGCAAAAAATTTCAGAATTGCACCTTGCAATGCGGAGAAATTACTGTTTGTGCATTTACAATATTCATTGATTTTTGCCATTGAAAAACATCATGTTATTCATATACCAGAAATGTTTGAAGCTACTGACTGAATGAAAGGAGCTGGCATCTCACTCTCTTTGAATCTTCTTTATCATGCTAGGATTAGCAGGAAAAAGCAAAAAATTTCAGAATTGCACCTTGCAATGCGGAGAAATTACTGTTTGTGCATTTACAATATTCATTGATTTTTGCCATTGAAAAACATCATGTTATTCATATACCAGAAATGTTTGAAGCTACTGACTGAATGAAAAGAGCTGGCATCTCACTCTCTTTGAATCTTCTTTATCATGCTAAGAGGAGCAGGAAAAAGCAAAAAATTTCAGAATTGCACCTTGCAATGTGGAGATATTACTGTTTGTGCATTTACAATATTCATTGATTTTTGCCATTGAAAAACGTCCAGAAATGTTTGAAGCTACTGACTGAATGAAAGGAGCTGGCATCTCACTCTCTTTGAATCTTCTTTATCATGCTAAGAGGAGCAGGAAAAAGCAAAAAATTTCAGAATTGCACCTTGCAATGTGGAGATATTACTGTTTGTGCATTTACAATATTCATTGATTTTTGCCATTGAAAAACGTCCAGAAATGTTTGAAGCTACTGACTGAATGAAAGGAGCTGGCATCTCACTCTCTTTGAATCTTCTTTATCATGCTAGGATTAGCAGGAAAAAGCAAAACATTTCAGAATTGCACCTTGCAATGCGGAGAAATTACTGTTTGTGCATTTACAATATTCATTGATTTTTGCCATTGAAAAACATCATGTTATTCATATACCAGAAATGTTTGAAGCTACTGACTGAATGAAAAGAGCTGGCATCTCACTCTCTTTGAATCTTCTTTATCATGCTAGGATTAGCAGGAAAAAGCAAAAAATTTCAGAATTGCACCTTGCAATGTGGAGATATTACTGTTTGTGCATTTACAATATTCATTGATTTTTGCCATTGTAAAACGTCCAGAAATGTTTGAAGCTACTGACTGAATGAAAGGAGCTGGCATCTCAATCTCTTTGAATCTTCTTTATCATGCTAGGATTAGCAGGAAAAAGCAAAAAAATTCAGAATTGCACCTTGCAATGCGGAGAAATTATTGTTTGTGCATTTACAATATTCATTGATTTTTGCCATTGAAAAACATCATGTTTCGTCATATACCAGAAATGTTTGAAGCTACTGACTGAATGAAAAGAGCTGGCATCTCACTCTCTTTGAATCTTCTTTATCATGCTAAGAGGAGCAGGAAAAAGCAAAAAATTTCAGAATTGCACCTTGCAATGAGGAGATATTACTGTTTGTGCATTTACAATATTCATTGATTTTTGCCATTGAAAAATGTCCAGAAATGTTTGAAGCTACTGACTGAATGAAAGGAGCTGGCATCTCACTCTCTTTGAATCTTCTTTATCATGCTAGGATTAGCAGGAAAAAGCAAAAAATTTCAGAATTGCACCTTGCAATGCGGAGAAATTACTGTTTGTGCATTTACAATATTCATTGATTTTTGCCATTGAAAAACATCATGTTATTCATATACCAGAAATGTTTGAAGCTACTGACTGAATGAAAAGAGCTGGCATCTCACTCTCTTTGAATCTTCTTTATCATGCTAAGAGGAGCAGGAAAAAGCATAAAATTTCAGTATTGCACCTTGCAATGTGGAGATATTACTGTTTGTGCATTTACAATATTCATTGATTTTTGCCATTGAAAAACGTCCAGAAATGTTTGAAGCTACTGACTGAATGAAAGGAGCTGGCATCTCACTCTCTTTGAATCTTCTTTATCATGCTAGGATTAGCAGGAAAAAGCAAAAAATTTCAGAATTGCACCTTGCAATGCGGAGAAATTACTGTTTGTGCATTTACAATATTCATTGATTTTTGCCATTGAAAAACATCATGTTATTCATATACCAGAAATGTTTGAAGCTACTGACTGAATGAAAGGAGCTGGCATCTCACTCTCTTTGAATCTTCTTTATCATGCTAGGATTAGCAGGAAAAAGCAAAAAATTTCAGAATTGCACCTTGCAATGCGGAGAAATTACTGTTTGTGCATTTACAATATTCATTGATTTTTGCCATTGAAAAACATCATGTTATTCATATACCAGAAATGTTTGAAGCTACTGACTGAATGAAAAGAGCTGGCATCTCACTCTCTTTGAATCTTCTTTATCATGCTAAGAGGAGCAGGAAAAAGCAAAAAATTTCAGAATTGCACCTTGCAATGTGGAGATATTACTGTTTGTGCATTTACAATATTCATTGATTTTTGCCATTGAAAAACGTCCAGAAATGTTTGAAGCTACTGACTGAATGAAAGGAGCTGGCATCTCACTCTCTTTGAATCTTCTTTATCATGCTAAGAGGAGCAGGAAAAAGCAAAAAATTTCAGAATTGCACCTTGCAATGTGGAGATATTACTGTTTGTGCATTTACAATATTCATTGATTTTTGCCATTGAAAAACGTCCAGAAATGTTTGAAGCTACTGACTGAATGAAAGGAGCTGGCATCTCACTCTCTTTGAATCTTCTTTATCATGCTAGGATTAGCAGGAAAAAGCAAAACATTTCAGAATTGCACCTTGCAATGCGGAGAAATTACTGTTTGTGCATTTACAATATTCATTGATTTTTGCCATTGAAAAACATCATGTTATTCATATACCAGAAATGTTTGAAGCTACTGACTGAATGAAAAGAGCTGGCATCTCACTCTCTTTGAATCTTCTTTATCATGCTAGGATTAGCAGGAAAAAGCAAAAAATTTCAGAATTGCACCTTGCAATGTGGAGATATTACTGTTTGTGCATTTACAATATTCATTGATTTTTGCCATTGTAAAACGTCCAGAAATGTTTGAAGCTACTGACTGAATGAAAGGAGCTGGCATCTCACTCTCTTTGAATCTTCTTTATCATGCTAGGATTAGCAGGAAAAAGCAAAAAAATTCAGAATTGCACCTTGCAATGCGGAGAAATTACTGTTTGTGCATTTACAATATTCATTGATATTTGCCATTGAAAAACATCATGTTTCGTCATATACCAGAAATGTTTGAAGCTACTGACTGAATGAAAAGAGCTGGCATCTCACTCTCTTTGAATCTTCTTTATCATGCTAAGAGGAGCAGGAAAAAGCAAAAAATTTCAGAATTGCACCTTGCAATGAGGAGATATTACTGTTTGTGCATTTACAATATTCATTGATTTTTGCCATTGAAAAATGTCCAGAAATGTTTGAAGCTACTGACTGAATGAAAGGAGCTGGCATCTCACTCTCTTTGAATCTTCTTTATCATGCTAGGATTAGCAGGAAAAAGCAAAAAATTTCAGAATTGCACCTTGCAATGTGGAGATATTACTGTTTGTGCATTTACAATATTCATTGATTTTTGCCATTGAAATACGTCCAGAAATGTTTGAAGCTACTGACTGAATGAAAGGAGCTGGCATCTCACTCTCTTTGAATCTTCTTTATCATGCTAGGTTTAGCAGGAAAAAGCAAAACATTTCAGAATTGCACCTTGCAATGTGGAGATATTACTGTTTGTGCATTTACAATATTCATTGATTTTTGCCATTGAAAAACATCATGTTATTCATATACCAGAAATGTTTGAAGCTACTGACTGAATGAAAAGAGCTGGCATCTCACTCTCTTTGAATCTTCTTTATCATGCTAAGAGGAGCAGGAAAAAGCAAAAAATTTCAGAATTGCACCTTGCAATGAGGAGATATTACTGTTTGTGCATTTACAATATTCATTGATTTTTGCCATTGAAAAATGTCCAGAAATGTTTGAAGCTACTGACTGAATGAAAGGAGCTGGCATCTCACTCTCTTTGAATCTTCTTTATCATGCTAGGATTAGCAGGAAAAAGCAAAAAATTTCAGAATTGCACCTTGCAATGCGGAGAAATTACTGTTTGTGCATTTACAATATTCATTGATTTTTGCCATTGAAAAACATCATGTTATTCATATACCAGAAATGTTTGAAGCTACTGACTGAATGAAAAGAGCTGGCATCTCACTCTCTTTGAATCTTCTTTATCATGCTAAGAGGAGCAGGAAAAAGCATAAAATTTCAGTATTGCACCTTGCAATGTGGAGATATTACTGTTTGTGCATTTACAATATTCATTGATTTTTGCCATTGAAAAACGTCCAGAAATGTTTGAAGCTACTGACTGAATGAAAGGAGCTGGCATCTCACTCTCTTTGAATCTTCTTTATCATGCTAGGATTAGCAGGAAAAAGCAAAAAATTTCAGAATTGCACCTTGCAATGCGGAGAAATTACTGTTTGTGCATTTACAATATTCATTGATTTTTGCCATTGAAAAACATCATGTTATTCATATACCAGAAATGTTTGAAGCTACTGACTGAATGAAAGGAGCTGGCATCTCACTCTCTTTGAATCTTCTTTATCATGCTAGGATTAGCAGGAAAAAGCAAAAAATTTCAGAATTGCACCTTGCAATGCGGAGAAATTACTGTTTGTGCTTTTACAATATTCATTGATTTTTGCCATTGAAAAACATCATGTTATTCATATACCAGAAATGTTTGAAGCTACTGACTGAATGAAAAGAGCTGGCATCTCACTCTCTTTGAATCTTCTTTATCATGCTAAGAGGAGCAGGAAAAAGCAAAAAATTTCAGAATTGCACCTTGCAATGTGGAGATATTACTGTTTGTGCATTTACAATATTCATTGATTTTTGCCATTGAAAAACGTCCAGAAATGTTTGAAGCTACTGACTGAATGAAAGGAGCTGGCATCTCACTCTCTTTGAATCTTCTTTATCATGCTAAGAGGAGCAGGAAAAAGCAAAAAATTTCAGAATTGCACCTTGCAATGTGGAGATATTACTGTTTGTGCATTTACAATATTCATTGATTTTTGCCATTGAAAAACGTCCAGAAATGTTTGAAGCTACTGACTGAATGAAAGGAGCTGGCATCTCACTCTCTTTGAATCTTCTTTATCATGCTAGGATTAGCAGGAAAAAGCAAAACATTTCAGAATTGCACCTTGCAATGCGGAGAAATTACTGTTTGTGCATTTACAATATTCATTGATTTTTGCCATTGAAAAACATCATGTTATTCATATACCAGAAATGTTTGAAGCTACTGACTGAATGAAAAGAGCTGGCATCTCACTCTCTTTGAATCTTCTTTATCATGCTAGGATTAGCAGGAAAAAGCAAAAAATTTCAGAATTGCACCTTGCAATGTGGAGATATTACTGTTTGTGCATTTACAATATTCATTGATTTTTGCCATTGTAAAACGTCCAGAAATGTTTGAAGCTACTGACTGAATGAAAGGAGCTGGCATCTCACTCTCTTTGAATCTTCTTTATCATGCTAGGATTAGCAGGAAAAAGCAAAAAAATTCAGAATTGCACCTTGCAATGCGGAGAAATTACTGTTTGTGCATTTACAATATTCATTGATTTTTGCCATTGAAAAACATCATGTTTCGTCATATACCAGAAATGTTTGAAGCTACTGACTGAATGAAAAGAGCTGGCATCTCACTCTCTTTGAATCTTCTTTATCATGCTAAGAGGAGCAGGAAAAAGCAAAAAATTTCAGAATTGCACCTTGCAATGAGGAGATATTACTGTTTGTGCATTTACAATATTCATTGATTTTTGCCATTGAAAAATGTCCAGAAATGTTTGAAGCTACTGACTGAATGAAAGGAGCTGGCATCTCACTCTCTTTGAATCTTCTTTATCATGCTAGGATTAGCAGGAAAAAGCAAAAAATTTCAGAATTGCACCTTGCAATGTGGAGATATTACTGTTTGTGCATTTACAATATTCATTGATTTTTGCCATTGAAATACGTCCAGAAATGTTTGAAGCTACTGACTGAATGAAAGGAGCTGGCATCTCACTCTCTTTGAATCTTCTTTATCATGCTAGGTTTAGCAGGAAAAAGCAAAACATTTCAGAATTGCACCTTGCAATGTGGAGATATTACTGTTTGTGCATTTACAATATTCATTGATTTTTGCCATTGAAAAACGTCCAGAAATGTTTGAAGCTACTGACTGAATGAAAGGAGCTGGCATCTCACTCTCTTTGAATCTTCTTTATCATGCTAGGATTAGCAGGAAAAAGCAAAAAATTTCAGAAGTGCACCTTGCAATGTGGAGATATTACTGTTTGTGCATTTACAATATTCATTGATTTTTGCCAATGAAAAACGTCCAGAAATGTTTGAAGCTACTGACTGAATGAAAGGAGCTGGCATCTCAATCTCTTTGAATCATCTTTATTATGCTAGGATTAGCAGGAAAAAGCAAAAAATTTCAGAATTGCACCTTGCAATGCGGAGAAATTACTGTTTGTGCATTTACAATATTCATTGATTTTTGCCATTGAAAAACATCATGTTATTCATATACCAGAAATGTTTGAAGCTACTGACTGAATGAAAAGAGCTGGCATCTCACTCTCTTTGAATCTTCTTTATCATGCTAGGATTAGCAGGAAAAAGCAAAAAATTTCAGAATTGCACCTTGCAATGTGGAGATATTACTGTTTGTGCATTTACAATATTCATTGATTTTTGCCATTGAAAAACGTCCAGAAATGTTTGAAGCTACTGACTGAATGAAAGGAGCTGGCATCTCACTCTCTTTGAATCTTCTTTATCATGCTAGGATTAGCAGGAAAAAGCAAAAAAATTCAGAATTGCACCTTGCAATGCGGAGAAATTACTGTTTGTGCATTTACAATATTCATTGATTTTTGCCATTGAAAAACATCATGTTATTCATATACCAGAAATGTTTGAAGCTACTGACTGAATGAAAAGAGCTGGCATCTCACTCTCTTTGAATCTTCTTTATCATGCTAAGAGGAGCAGGAAAAAGCAAAAAATTTCAGAATTGCACCTTGCAATGAGGAGATATTACTGTTTGTGCATTTACAACATTCATTTATTTTTGCCATTGAAAAACGTCCAGAAATGTTTGAAGCTACTGACTGAATGAAAGGAGCTGGCATCTCACTCTCTTTGAATCTTCTTTATCATGCTAGGATAAGCAGGAAAAAGCAAAAAATTTCAGAATTGCACCTTGCAATGTGGAGATATTACTGTTTGTGCATTTACAATATTCATTGATTTTTGCCATTGAAATACGTCCAGAAATGTTTGAAGCTACTGACTGAATGAAAGGAGCTGGCATCTCACTCTCTTTGAATCTTCTTTATCATGCTAGGATTAGCAGGAAAAAGCAAAAAATTTCAGAATTGCACCTTGCAAGGTGGAGATATTACTGTTTGTGCATTTACAATATTCATTGATTTTTGCCATTGAAAAACGTCCAGAAATGTTTGAAGCTACTGACTGAATGAAAGGAGCTGGCATCTCACTCTCTTTGAATCTTCTTTATCATGCTAGGATTAGCAGGAAAAAGCAAAAAAATTCAGAATTGCACCTTGCAATGTGGAGATATTACTGTTTGTGCATTTACAATATTCATTGATTTTTGCCATTGAAAAACGTCCAGAAATGTTTGAAGCTACTGACTGAATGAAAGGAGCTGGCATCTCACTCTCTTTGAATCTTCTTTATCATGCTAGGATTAGCAGGAAAAAGCAAAAAATTTCAGAATTGCACCTTGCAATGTGGAGATATTACTGTTTGTGCATTTACAATATTCATTGATTTTTGCCATTGAAAAACGTCCAGAAATGTTTGAAGCTACTGACTGAATGAAAGGAGCTGGCATCTCAATCTCTTTGAATCTTCTTTATCATGCTAGGATTAGCAGGAAAAAGCAAAAAATTTCAGAATTGCACCTTGCAATGCGGAGAAATTACTGTTTGTGCATTTACAATATTCATTGATTTTTGCCATTGAAAAACATCATGTTATTCATATACCAGAAATGTTTGAAGCTACTGACTGAATGAAAAGAGCTGGCATCTCACTCTCTTTGAATCTTCTTTATCATGCTAGGATTAGCAGGAAAAAGCAAAAAATTTCAGAATTGCACCTTGCAATGTGGAGATATTACTGTTTGTGCATTTACAATATTCATTGATTTTTGCCATTGAAAAACGTCCAGAAATGTTTGAAGCTACTGACTGAATGAAAGGAGCTGGCATCTCACTCTCTTTGAATCTTCTTTATCATGCTAGCATTAGCAGGGAAAAGCAAAAAAATTCAGAATTGCACCTTGCAATGCGGAGAAATTACTGTTTGTGCATTTACAATATTCATTGATTTTTGCCATTGAAAAACATCATGTTATTCATATACCAGAAATGTTTGAAGCTACTGACTGAATGAAAAGAGCTGGCATCTCACTCTCTTTGAATCTTCTTTATCATGCTAAGAGGAGCAGGAAATAGCAAAAAATTTCAGAATTGCACCTTGCAATGAGGAGATATTACTGTTTGTGCATTTACAATATTCATTGATTTTTGCCATTGAAAAACGTCCAGAAATGTTTGAAGCTACTGACTGAATGAAAGGAGCTGGCATCTCACTCTCTTTGAATCTTCTTTATCATGCTAGGATAAGCAGGAAAAAGCAAAAAATTTCAGAATTGCACCTTGCAATGTGGAGATATTACTGTTTGTGCATTTACAATATTCATTGATTTTTGCCATTGAAATACGTCCAGAAATGTTTGAAGCTACTGACTGAATGAAAGGAGCTGGCATCTCACTCTCTTTGAATCTTCTTTATCATGCTAGGATTAGCAGGAAAAAGCAAAAAATTTCAGAATTGCACCTTGCAATGTGGAGATATTACTGTTTGTGCATTTACAATATTCATTGATTTTTGCCATTGAAAAACGTCCAGAAATGTTTGAAGCTACTGACTGAATGAAAGGAGCTGGCATCTCACTCTCTTTGAATCTTCTTTATCATGCTAGGATTAGCAGGAAAAAGCAAAAAATTTCAGAATTGCACCTTGCAATGTGGAGATATTACTGTTTGTGCATTTACAATATTCATTGATTTTTGCCATTGAAAAACGTCCAGAAATGTTTGAAGCTACTGACTGAATGAAAGGAGCTGGCATCTCACTCTCTTTGAATCTTCTTTATCATGCTAGGATTAGCAGGAAAAAGCAAAAAATTTCAGAATTGCACCTTGCAATGTGGAGATATTACTGTTTGTGCATTTACAATATTCATTGATTTTTGCCATTGAAAAACGTCCAGAAATGTTTGAAGCTACAGACTGAAAGAAAGGAGCTGGCATCTCACTCTCTTTGAATCTTCTTTATCATGCTAAGAGGAGCAGGAAAAAGCAAAAAATTTCAGAATTGCACCTTGCAATGTGGAGATATTACTGTTTGTGCATTTACAATATTCATTGATTTTTGCCATTGAAAAACGTCCAGAAATGTTTGAAGCTACTGACTGAATGAAAGGAGCTGGCATCTCACTCTCTTTGAATCTTCTTTATCATGCTAGGATTAGCAGGAAAAAGCAAAAAATTTCAGAATTGTACCTTGCAATGCGGAGAAATTACTGTTTGTGCATTTACAATATTCATTGATTTTTGCCATTGAAAAACATCATGTTATTCATATACCAGAAATGTTTGAAGCTACTGACTGAATGAAAAGAGCTGGCATCTCACTCTCTTTGAATCTTCTTTATCATGCTAAGAGGAGCAGGAAAAAGCAAAAAATTTCAGAATTGCACCTTGCAATGTGGAGATATTACTGTTTGTGCATTTACAATATTCATTGATTTTTCCCATTGAAAAACGTCCAGAAATGTTTGAAGCTACTGACTGAATGAAAGGAGCTGGCATCTCACTCTCTTTGAATCTTCTTTATCATGCTAGGATTAGCAGGAAAAAGCAAAAAATTTCAGAATTGCACCTTGCAATGTGGAGATATTACTGTTTGTGCATTTACAATATTCATTGATTTTTGCCATTGAAAAACGTCCAGAAATGTTTGAAGCTACTGACTGAATGAAAGGAGCTGGCATCTCACTCTCTTTGAATCTTCTTTATCATGCTAGGATTAGCAGGAAAAAGCAAAACATTTCAGAATTGCACCTTGCAATGTGGAGATATTACTGTTTGTGCATTTACAATATTCATTGATTTTTGCCATTGAAAAACGTCCAGAAATGTTTGAAGCTACTGACTGAATGAAAGGAGCTGGCATCTCACTCTCTTTGAATCTTCGTTATCATGCTAGGATTAGCAGGAAAAAGCAAAAAATTTCAGAATTGCACCTTGCAATGTGGAGATATTACTGTTTGTGCATTTACAATATTCATTGATTTTTGCCATTGAAAAACATCCAGAAATGTTTGAAGCTACTGACTGAATGAAAGGAGCTGGCATCTCACTCTCTTTGAATCTTCTTTATCATGCTAGGATTATCAGGAAAAAGCAAAAAATTTCAGAATTGCACCTTGCAATGTGGAGATATTACTGTTTGTGCATTTACAATATTCATTGATTTTTGCCATTGAAAAACGTCCAGAAATGTTTGAAGCTACTGACTGAATGAAAGGAGCTGGCATCTCACTCTCTTTGAATCTTCTTTATCATGCTAGGATTAGCAGGAAAAAGCAAAAAATTTCAGAATTGCACCTTGCAATGTGGAGATATTACTGTTTGTGCATTTACAATATTCATTGATTTTTGCCATTGAAAAACGTCCAGAAATGTTTGAAGCTACTGACTGAATGAAAGGAGCTGGCATCTCACTCTCTTTGAATCTTCTTTATCATGTTAGGATTAGCAGGAAAAAGCAAAAAATTTCAGAATTGCACCTTGCAATGTGGAGATATTACTGTTTGTGCATTTACAATATTCATTGATTTTTGCCATTGAAAAACGTCCAGAAATGTTTGAAGCTACTGACTGAATGAAAGGAGCTGGCATCTCACTCTCTTTGAATATTCTTTATCATGCTAGGCTTAGCAGGAAAAAGCAAAAAATTTCAGAATTGCACCTTGCAATGTGGAGATATTACTGTTTGTGCATTTACAATATTCATTGATTTTTGCCATTGAAAAACATCCAGAAATGTTTGCAGCTACTGACTGAATGAAAGGAGCTGGCATCTCACTCTCTTTGAATCTTCTTTATCATGCTAAGATTAGCAGGAAAAAGCAAAAAATTTCAGAATTGCACCTTGCAATGTGGAGATATTACTGTTTGTGCATTTACAATATTCATTGATTTTTGCCATTGAAAAACGTCCAGAAATGTTTGAAGCTACTGACTGAATGAAAGGAGCTGGCATCTCACTCTCTTTGAATCTTCTTTATCATGCTAGGATTAGCAGGAAAAAGCAAAAAATTTCAGAATTCCACTTGCAATGTGGAGATATTACTGTTTGTGCATTTACAATATTCATTGATTTTTGCCATTGAAAAACTTCCAGAAATGTTTGCAGCTACTGACTGAATGAAAGGAGCTGGCATCTCACTCTCTTTGAATCTTCTTTATCATGCTAGGATAAGCAGGAAAAAGCAAAAAATTTCAGAATTGCACCTTGCAATGTGGAGATATTACTGTTTGTGCATTTACAATATTCATTGATTTTTGCCATTGAAAAACGTCCAGAAATGTTTGAAGCTACTGACTGAATGAAAGGAGCTGGCATCTCACTCTCTTTGAATCTTCTTTATCATGCTAGGATTAGCAGGAAAAAGCAAAAAATTTCAGAATTTCACCTTGCAATGTGGAGAAATTACTGTTTGTGCATTTACAATATTCATTGATTTTTGCCATTGAAAAACATCATGTTATTCATATACCAGAAATGTTTGAAGCTACTGACTGAATGAAAAGAGCTGGCATCTCACTCTCTTTGAATCTTCTTTATCATGCTAAGAGGAGCAGGAAAAAGCAAAAAAATTCAGAATTGCACCTTGCAATGTGGAGATATTACTGTTTGTGCATTTACAATATTCATTGATTTTTGCCATTGAAAAACGTCCAGAAATGTTTGAAGCTACTGACTGAATGAAAGGAGCTGGCATCTCACTCTCTTTGAATCTTCTTTATCATGCTAGGATTAGCAGGAAAAAGCAAAAAAATTCAGAATTGCACCTTGCAATGCGGAGAAATTACTGTTTGTGCATTTACAATATTCATTGATTTTTGCCTTTGAAAAACATCATGTTATTCATATACCAGAAATGTTTGAAGCTACTGACTGAATGAAAAGAGCTGGCATCTCACTCTCTTTGAATCTTCTTTATCATGCTAAGAGGAGCAGGAAAAAGCAAAAAATTTCAGTATTGCACCTTGCAATGTGGAGATATTACTGTTTGTGCATTTACAATATTCATTGATTTTTGCCATTGACAAACGTCCAGAAATGTTTGAAGCTACTGACTGAATGAAAGGAGCTGGCATCTCACTCTCTTTGAATCTTCTTTATCATGCTAGGATTAGCAGGAAAAAGCAAAAAATTTCAGAATTGCACCTTGCAATGTGGAGATATTACTGTTTGTGCATTTACAATATTCATTGATTTTTGCCATTGAAAAACGTCCAGAAATGTTTGAAGCTACTGACTGAATGAAAGGAGCTGGCATCTCACTCTCTTTGAATCTTCTTTATCATGCTAGGATTAGCAGGAAAAAGCAAAAAATTTCAGAATTGCACCTTGCAATGTGGAGATATTACTGTTTGTGCATTTACAATATTCATTGATTTTTGCCATTGAAAAACGTCCAGAAATGTTTGAAGCTACTGACTGAATGAAAGGAGCTGGCATCTCACTCTCTTTGAATCTTCTTTATCATGCTAGGATTAGCAGGAAAAAGCAAAAAATTTCAGAATTGCACCTTGCAATGTGGAGATATTACTGTTTGTGCATTTACAATATTCATTGATTTTTGCCATTGAAAAACATCCAGAAATGTTTGAAGCTACTGACTGAATGAAAGGAGCTGGCATCTCAATCTCTTTGAATCTTCTTTATCATGCTAGGATTAGCAGGAAAAAGCAAAAAATTTCAGAATTGCACCTTGCAATGTGGAGATATTACTGTTTGTGCATTTACAATATTCATTGATTTTTGCCATTGAAAAACATCATGTTATTCATATACCAGAAATGTTTGAAGCTACTGACTGAATGAAAGGAGCTGGCATCTCACTTTCTTTGAATCTTCTTTATCATGCTAAGAGGAGAAGGAAAAAGCAAAAAATTTCAGAATTGCACCTTGCAATGCGGAGATATTACTGTTTGTGCATTTACAATATTCATTGATTTTTGCCATTGAAAAACGTCCAGAAATGTTTGAAGCTACTGACTGAATGAAAGGAGCTGGCATCTCACTCTCTTTGAATCTTCTTTATCATGCTAGGATTAGCAGGAAAAAGCAAAAAATTTCAGAATTGCACCTTGCAATGTGGAGATATTATTGTTTGTGCATTTACAATATTCATTGATTTTTGCCATTGAAAAACGTCCAGAAATGTTTGAAGCTACTGACTGAATGAAAGGAGCTGGCATCTCACTCTCTTTGAATCTTCTTTATCATGCTAGGATTAGCAGGAAAAAGCAAAAAATTTCAGAATTGCACCTTGCAATGTGGAGATATTACTGTTTGTGCATTTACAATATTCATTGATTTTTGCCATTGAAAAACGTCCAGAAATGTTTGAAGCTACTGACTGAATGAAAGGAGCTGGCATCTCACTCTCTTTGAATCTTCTTTATCATGCTAGGATTAGCAGGAAAAAGCAAAACATTTCAGAATTGCACCTTGCAATGTGGAGATATTACTGTTTGTGCATTTACAATATTCATTGATTTTTGCCATTGAAAAACGTCCAGAAATGTTTGAAGCTACTGACTGAATGAAAGGAGCTGGCATCTCATTCTCTTTCAATCTTGTTTATCATGCTAGGATTAGCAGGAAAAAGAAAAAAATTTCAGAACTGCACCTTGCAATGTGGAGATATTACTGTTTGTGCATTTACAATATTCATTGATTTTTGCCATTGAAAAACGTCCAGAAATGTTTGAAGCTACTGACTGAATGAAAGGAGCTGGCATCTCACTCTCTTTGAATCTTCTTTATCATGCTATAATTAGCAGGAAAAAGCAAAAAATTTCAGAATTGCACCTTGCAATGTGGAGATATTACTGTTTGTGCATTTACAATATTCATTGATTTTTGCCATTGAAAAACGTCCAGAAATGTTTGAAGCTACTGACTGAATGAAAGGAGCTGGCATCTCATTCTCTTTCAATCTTGTTTATCATGCTAGGATTAGCAGGAAAAAGAAAAAAATTTCAGAACTGCACCTTGCAATGTGGAGATATTACTGTTTGTGCATTTACAATATTCATTGATTTTTGCCATTGAAAAACGTCCAGAAATGTTTGAAGCTACTGACTGAATGAAAGGAGCTGGCATCTCACTCTCTTTGAATCTTCTTTATCATGTTAGGATTAGCAGGAAAAAGCAAAAAATTTCAGAATTGCACCTTGCAATGTGGAGATATTACTGTTTGTGCATTTACAATATTCATTGATTTTTGCCATTGAAAAACGTCCAGAAATGTTTGAAGCTACTGACTGAATGAAAGGAGCTGGCATCTCACTCTCTTTGAATATTCTTTATCATGCTAGGATTAGCAGGAAAAAGCAAAAAATTTCAGAATTGCACCTTGCAATGTGGAGATATTACTGTTTGTGCATTTACAATATTCATTGATTTTTGCCATTGAAAAACGTCCAGAAATGTTTGCAGCTAGTGACTGAATGAAAGGAGCTGGCATCTCAATCTCTTTGAATCTTCTTTATCATGCTAGGATTAGCAGGAAAAAGCAAAAAATTTCAGAATTGCACCTTGCAATGTGGAGATATTACTGTTTGTGCATTTACAATATTCATTGATTTTTGCCATTGAAAAACGTCCAGAAATGTTTGAAGCTACTGACTGAATGAAAGGAGCTGGCATCTCACTCTCTTTGAATCTTCTTTATCATGTTAGGATTAGCAGGAAAAAGCAAAAAATTTCAGAATTGCACCTTGCAATGTGGAGATATTACTGTTTGTGCATTTACAATATTCATTGATTTTTGCCATTGAAAAACGTCCAGAAATGTTTGAAGCTACTGACTGAATGAAAGGAGCTGGCATCTCACTCTCTTTGAATATTCTTTATCATGCTAGGATTAGCAGGAAAAAGCAAAAAATTTCAGAATTGCACCTTGCAATGCGGAGATATTACTGTTTGTGCATTTACAATATTCATTGAATTTTTGCCATTGAAAAACGTCCAGAAATGTTTGCAGCTACTGACTGAATGAAAGGAGCTGGCATCTCACTCTCTTTGAATCTTCTTTATCATGCTAGGATTAGCAGGAAAAATCAAAAAATTTCAGAATTGCACCTTGCAATGTGGAGATATTACTGTTTGTGCATTTACAATATTCATTGATTTTTGCCATTGAAAAACGTCCAGAAATGTTTGAAGCTACTGACTGAATGAAAGGAGCTGGCATCTCACTCTCTTTGAATCTTCTTTATCATGCTAGGATTAGCAGGAAAAAGCAAAAAATTTCAGAATTCCACTTGCAATGTGGAGATATTACTGTTTGTGCATTTACAATATTCATTGATTTTTGCCATTGAAAAACGTCCAGAAATGTTTGAAGCTACTGACTGAATGAAAGGAGCTGGCATCTCACTCTCTTTGAATCTTCTTTATCATGCTAGGATTAGCAGGAAAAAGCAAAAAATTTCAGAATTGCACCTTGCAATGTGGAGATATTACTGTTTGTGCATTTACAATATTCATTGATTTTTGCCATTGAAAAACGTCCAGAAATGTTTGAAGCTACTGACTGAATGAAAGGAGCTGGCATCTCACTCTCTTTGAATCTTCTTTATCATGCTAGGATTAGCAGGAAAAAGCAAAAAATTTCAGAATTCCACTTGCAATGTGGAGATATTACTGTTTGTGCATTTACAATATTCATTGATTTTTGCCATTGAAAAACGTCCAGAAATGTTTGAAGCTACTGACTGAATGAAAGGAGCTGGCATCTCACTCGCTTTGAATCTTCTTTATCATGCTAGGATTAGCAGGAAAAAGCAAAAAATTTCAGAATTGCACCTTGCAATGTGGAGATATTACTGTTTGTGCATTTACAAAATTCATTGATTTTTGCCATTGAAAAACGTCCAGAAATGTTTGAAGCTACTGACTGAATGAAAGGAGCTGGCATCTCACTCTCTTTGAATCTTCTTTATCATGCTAGGATTAGCAGGAAAAAGCAAAAAATTTCAGAATTGCACCTTGCAATGCGGAGAAATTACTGTTTGTGCATTTACAATATTCATTGATTTTTGGAATTGAAAAACATCATGTTATTCATATACCAGAAATGTTTGAAGCTACTGACTGAATGAAAAGAGCTGGCATCTCACTCTCTTTGAATCTTCTTTGTCATGCTAAGAGGAGCAGGAAAAAGCAAAAAATTTCAGAATTGCACCTTGCAATGTGGAGATATTACTGTTTGTGCATTTACAATATTCATTGATTTTTGCCATTGAAAAACGTCCAGAAATGTTTGAAGCTACTGACTGAATGAAAGGAGCTGGCATCTCACTCTCTTTGAATCTTCTTTATCATGCTAGGATTAGCAGGAAAAAGCAAAAAATTTCAGAATTGCACCTTGCAATGCGGAGAAATTACTGTTTGTGCATTTACAATATTCATTGATTTTTGCCATTGAAAAACATCATGTTATTCATATACCAGAAATGTTTGAAGCTACTGACTGAATGAAAAGAGCTGGCATCTCACTCTCTTTGAATCTTCTTTATCATGCTAAGAGGAGCAGGAAAAAGCAAAAAATTTCAGAATTGCACCTTGCAATGTGGAGATATTACTGTTTGTGCATTTACAATATTCATTGATTTTTGCCATTGAAAAACATCCAGAAATGTTTGAAGCTACTGACTGAATGAAAGGAGCTGGCATCTCACTCTCTCTGAATCTTCTTTATCATGCTAGGATTAGCAGGAAAAAGCAAAAAATTTCAGAATTGCACCTTGCAATGCGGAGAAATTACTGTTTGTGCATTTACAATATTCATTGATTTTTGCCATTGAAAAACGTCCAGAAATGTTTGAAGCTACTGACTGAGTGAAAGGAGCTGGCATCTCACTCTCTTTGAATCTTCTTTATCATGCTAGGATTAGCAGGAAAAAGCAAAAAATTTCAGAATTGCACCTTGCAATGTGGAGATATTACTGTTTGTGCATTTACAATATTCATTTATTTTTGCCATTGAAAAACGTCCAGAAATGTTTGAAGCTATTGACTGAATGAAAGGAGCTGGCATCTCACTCTCTTTGAATCTTCTTTATCATGCTAGGATTAGCAGGAAAAAGCAAAAAAAGTCAGAATTGCACCTTGCAATGTGGAGATATTACTGTTTGTGCATTTACAATATTCATTGATTTTTGCCATTGAAAAACGTACAGAAATGTTTGAAGCTACTGACTGAATGAAAGGAGCTGGCATCTCACTCTCTTTGAATCTTCTTTATCATGCTAGGATTAGCAGGAAAAAGCAAAAAATTTCAGAATTGCACATTGCAATGTGGAGATATTACTGTTTGTGCCTTTACAATATTCATTGATTTTTGCCATTGAAAAACGTCCAGAAATGTTTGAAGCTACTGACTGAATGAAAGGAGCTGGCATCTCACTCTCTTTGAATCTTCTTTATCATGCTAGGATTAGCAGGAAAAAGCAAAAAATTTCAGAATTGCACCTTGCAATGTGGAGATATTACTGTTTGTGCATTTACAATATTCATTGATTTTTGCCATTGAAAAACGTCCAGAAATGTTTGAAGCTACTGACTGAATGAAAGGAGCTGGCATCTCACTCTCTTTGAATCTTCTTTATCATGCTAGGATTAGCAGGAAAAAGCAAAAAATTTCAGAATTGCACCTTGCAATGTGGAGATATTACTGTTTGTGCATTTACAATATTCATTGATTTTTGCCATTGAAAAACGTCCAGAAATGTTTGAAGCTACTGACTGAATGAAAGGAGCTGGCATCTCACTCTCTTTGAATCTTCTTTATCATGCTAGGATTAGCAGGAAAAAGCAAAAAATTTCAGAATTGCACCTTGCAATGTGGAGATATTACTGTTTGTGTATTTACAATATTCATTGATTTTTGCCTTTGAAAAACGTCCAGAAATGTTTGAAGCTACTGACTGAATGAAAGGAGCTGGCATCTCACTCTCTTTGAATCTTCTTTATCATGCTAGGATTAGCAGGAAAAAGCAAAAAATTTCAGAATTGCACCTTGCAATGTGGAGATATTACTGTTTGTGTATTTACAATATTCATTGATTTTTGCCTTTGAAAAACGTCCAGAAATGTTTGAAGCTACTGACTGAATGAAAGGAGCTGGCATCTCACTCTCTTTGAATCTTCTTTATCATGCTAGGATTAGCAAGAAAAAGCAAAAAATTTCAGAATTGCACCTTGCAATGCGGAGAAATTACTGTTTGTGCATTTACAATATTCATTGATTTTTGCCATTGAAAAACATCATGTTATTCATATACCAGAAATGTTTGAAGCTACTGACTGAATGAAAAGAGCTGGCATCTCACTCTCTTTGAATCTTCTTTATCATGCTAAGAGGAGCAGGAAAAAGCAAAAAATTTCAGAATTGCACCTTGCAATGTGGAGATATTACTGTTTGTGCATTTACAATATTCATTGATTTTTGCCATTGAAAAACGTCCAGAAATGTTTGAAGCTACTGTCTGAATGAAAGGAGCTGGCATCTCACTCTCTTTGAATCTTCTTTATCATGCTAGGATTAGCAGGAAAAAGCAAAAAATTTCAGAATTGCACCTTGCAATGCGGAGAAATTACTGTTTGTGCATTTACAATATTCATTGATTTTTGCCATTGAAAAACATCATGTTATTCATATACCAGAAATGTTTGAAGCTACTGACTGAATGAAAAGAGCTGGCATCTCACTCTCTTTGAATCTTCTTTATCATGCTAAGAGGAGCAGGAAAAAGCAAAAAATTTCAGAATTGCACCTTGCAATGTGGAGATATTACTGTTTGTGCATTTACAATATTCATTGATTTTTGCCATTGAAAAACGTCCAGAAATGTTTGAAGCTACTGACTGAATGAAAGGAGCTGGCATCTCACTCTCTTTGAATCTTCTTTATCATGCTCGGATTAGCAGGAAAAAGCAAACAATTTCAGAATTGCACCTTGCAATGCGGAGAAATTACTGTTTGTGCATTTACAATATTCATTGATTTTTGCCATTGAAAAACATCATGTTATTCATATACCAGAAATGTTTGAAGCTACTGACTGAATGAAAAGAGCTGGCATCTCACTCTCTTTGAATCTTCTTTACCATGGTAAGAGGAGCAGGAAAAAGCAAAAAATTTCAGAATTGCACCTTGCAATGTGGAGATATTACTGTTTGTGCATTTACAATAATCATTGATTTTTGCCATTGAAAAACGACCAGAAATGTTTGAAGCTACTGACTGAATGAAAGGAGCTGGCATCTCACTCTCTTTGAATCTTCTTTATCATGCTAGGATTAGCAGGAAAAAGCAAAAAATTTCAGAATTGCACCTTGCAATGCGGAGAAATTACTGTTTGTGCATTTACAATATTCAATGATTTTTGCCATTGAAAAACATCATGTTATTCATATACCAGAAATGTTTGAAGCTACTGACTGAATGAAAAGAGCTGGCATCTCACTCTCTTTGAATCTTCTTTATCATGCTAAGAGGAGCAGGAAAAAGCAAAAAATTTCAGAATTGCACCTTGCAATGTGGAGATATTACTGTTTGTGCATTTACAATATTCATTGATTTTTGCCATTGAAAAACATCCAGAAATGTTTGAAGCTACTGACTGAATGAAAGGAGCTGGCATCTCACTCTCTCTGAATCTTCTTTATCATGCTAGGATTAGCAGGAAAAAGCAAAAAATTTCAGAATTGCACCTTGCAATGCGGAGAAATTACTGTTTGTGCATTTACAATATTCATTGATTTTTGCCATTGAAAAACGTCCAGAAATGTTTGAAGCTACTGACTGAATGAAAGGAGCTGGCATCTCACTCTCTTTGAATCTTCTTTATCATGCTAGGATTAGCAGGAAAAAGCAAAAAATTTCAGAATTGCACCTTGCAATGTGGAGATATTACTGTTTGTGCATTTACAATATTCATTTATTTTTGCCATTGAAAAACGTCCAGAAATGTTTGAAGCTATTGACTGAATGAAAGGAGCTGGCATCTCACTCTCTTTGAATCTTCTTTATCATGCTAGGATTAGCAGGAAAAAGCAAAAAAAGTCAGCATTGCACCTTGCAATGTGGAGATATTACTGTTTGTGCATTTACAATATTCATTGATTTTTGCCATTGAAAAACGTACAGAAATGTTTGAAGCTCCTGACTGAAGGAAAGGAGCTGGCATCTCACTCTCTTTGAATCTTCTTTATCATGCTAGGATTAGCAGGAAAAAGCAAAAAATTTCAGAATTGCACCTTGCAATGTGGAGATATTACTGTTTGTGCATTTACAATATTCATTGATTTTTGCCATTGAAAAACGTCCAGAAATGTTTGAAGCTACTGACTGAATGAAAGGAGCTGGCATCTCACTCTCTTTGAATCTTCTTTATCATGCTAGGATTAGCAGGAAAAAGCAAAAAATTTCAGAATTGCACTTTGCAATGTGGAGATATTACTGTTTGTGCATTTACAATATTCATTGATTTTTGCCATTGAAAAACGTCCAGAAATGTTTGAAGCTACTGACTGAATGAAAGGAGCTGGCATCTCACTCTCTTTGAATCTTCTTTATCATGCTAGGATTAGCAGGAAAAATCAAAAAATTTCAGAATTGCACCTTGCAATGTGGAGAAATTACTGTTTGTGCATTTACAATATTCATTGATTTTTGCCATTGAAAAACATCCAGAAATGTTTGAAGCTACTGACTGAATGAAAGGAGCTGGCATCTCACTCTCTTTGAATCTTCTTTATCATGCTAGGATTAGCAGGAAAAAGCAAAAAAATTTCAGAATTGCACCTTGCAATGTGGAGATATTACTGTTTGTGCATTTACAATATTCATTTATTTTTGCCATTGAAAAACGTCCAGAAATGTTTGAAGCTATTGACTGAATGAAAGGAGCTGGCATCTCACTCTCTTTGAATCTTCTTTATCATGCTAGGATTAGCAGGAAAAAGCAAAAAAAGTCAGAATTGCACCTTGCAATGTGGAGATATTACTGTTTGTGCATTTACAATATTCATTGATTTTTGCCATTGAAAAACGTACAGAAATGTTTGAAGCTACTGACTGAATGAAAGGAGCTGGCATCTCACTCTCTTTGAATCTTCTTTATCATGCTAGGATTAGCAGGAAAAAGCAAAAAATTTCAGAATTGCACCTTGCAATGTGGAGATATTACTGTTTGTGCATTTACAATATTCATTGATTTTTGCCATTGAAAAACGTCCAGAAATGTTTGAAGCTACTGACTGAATGAAAGGAGCTGGCATCTCACTCTCTTTGAATCTTCTTTATCATGCTAGGATTAGCAGGAAAAAGCAAAAAATTTCAGAATTGCACCTTGCAATGTGGAGATATTACTGTTTGTGCATTTACAATATTCATTGATTTTTGCCATTGAAAAACGTCCAGAAATGTTTGAAGCTACTGACTGAATGAAAGGAGCTGGCATCTCACTCTCTTTGAATCTTCTTTATCATGCTAGGATTAGCAGGAAAAAGCAAAAAATTTCAGAATTGCACCTTGCAATGTGGAGATATTACTGTTTGTGCATTTACAATATTCATTGATTTTTGCCATTGAAAAACGTCCAGAAATGTTTGAAGCTACTGACTGAATGAAAGGAGCTGGCATCTCACTCTCTTTGAATCTTCTTTATCATGCTAGGATTAGCAGGAAAAAGCAAAAAATTTCAGAATTGCACCTTGCAATGTGGAGATATTACTGTTTGTGCATTTACAATATTCATTGATTTTTGCCATTGAAAAACGTCCAGAAATGTTTGAAGCTACTGACTGAATGAAAGGAGCTGGCATCTCACTCTCTTTGAATCTTCTTTATCATGCTAGGATTAGCAGGAAAAAGCAAAAAATTTCAGAATTGCACCTTGCAATGTGGAGATATTACTGTTTGTGCATTTACAATATTCATTGATTTTTGCCATTGAAAAACGTCCAGAAATGTTTGAAGCTACTGACTGAATGAAAGGAGCTGGCATCTCACTCTCTTTGAATCTTCTTTATCATGCTAGGATTAGCAGGAAAAATCAAAAAATTTCAGAATTGCACCTTGCAATGTGGAGAAATTACTGTTTGTGCATTTACAATATTCATTGATTTTTGCCATTGAAAAACATCCAGAAATGTTTGAAGCTACTGACTGAATGAAAGGAGCTGGCATCTCACTCTCTTTGAATCTTCTTTATCATGCTAGGATTAGCAGGAAAAAGCAAAAAAATTTCAGAATTGCACCTTGCAATGTGGAGATATTACTGTTTGTGCATTTACAATATTCATTTATTTTTGCCATTGAAAAACGTCCAGAAATGTTTGAAGCTATTGACTGAATGAAAGGAGCTGGCATCTCACTCTCTTTGAATCTTCTTTTTCATGCTAGGATTAGCAGGAAAAAGCAAAAAAAGTCAGAATTGCACCTTGCAATGTGGAGATATTACTGTTTGTGCATTTACAATATTCATTGATTTTTGCCATTGAAAAACGTACAGAAATGTTTGAAGCTACTGACTGAATGAAAGGAGCTGGCATCTCACTCTCTTTGAATCTTCTTTATCATGCTAGGATTAGCAGGAAAAAGCAAAAAATTTCAGAATTGCACCTTGCAATGTGGAGATATTACTGTTTGTGCATTTACAATATTCATTGATTTTTGCCATTGAAAAACGTCCAGAAATGTTTGAAGCTACTGACTGAATGAAAGGAGCTGGCATCTCACTCTCTTTGAATCTTCTTTATCATGCTAGGATTAGCAGGAAAAAGCAAAAAATTTCAGAATTGCACCTTGCAATGTGGAGATATTACTGTTTGTGCATTTACAATATTCATTGATTTTTGCCATTGAAAAACGTCCAGAAATGTTTGAAGCTACTGACTGAATGAAAGGAGCTGGCATCTCACTCTCTTTGAATCTTCTTTATCATGCTAGGATTAGCAGGAAAAAGCAAAAAAAGTCAGAATTGCACCTTGCAATGTGGAGATATTACTGTTTGTGCATTTACAATATTCATTGATTTTTGCCATTGAAAAACGTACAGAAATGTTTGAAGCTACTGACTGAATGAAAGGAGCTGGCATCTCACTCTCTTTGAATCTTCTTTATCATGCTAGGATTAGCAGGAAAAAGCAAAAAATTTCAGAATTGCACCTTGCAATGTGGAGATATTACTGTTTGTGCATTTACAATATTCATTGATTTTTGCCATTGAAAAACGTCCAGAAATGTTTGAAGCTACTGACTGAATGAAAGGAGCTGGCATCTCACTCTCTTTGAATCTTCTTTATCATGCTAGGATTAGCAGGAAAAAGCAAAAAATTTCAGAATTGCACCTTGCAATGTGGAGATATTACTGTTTGTGCATTTACAATATTCATTGATTTTTGCCATTGAAAAACGTCCAGAAATGTTTGAAGCTACTGACTGAATGAAAGGAGCTGGCATCTCACTCTCTTTGAATCTTCTTTATCATGCTAGGATTAGCAGGAAAAAGCAAAAAATTTCAGAATTGCACCTTGCAATGTGGAGATATTACTGTTTGTGCATTTACAATATTCATTGATTTTTGCCATTGAAAAACGTCCAGAAATGTTTGAAGCTACTGACTGAATGAAAGGAGCTGGCATCTCACTCTCTTTGAATCTTCTTTATCATGCTAGGATTAGCAGGAAAAAGCAAAAAATTTCAGAATTGCACCTTGCAATGTGGAGATATTACTGTTTGTGCATTTACAATATTCATTGATTTTTGCCATTGAAAAACGTCCAGAAATGTTTGAAGCTACTGACTGAATGAAAAGAGCTGGCATCTCACTCTCTTTGAATCTTCTTTATCATGCTAAGAGGAGCAGGAAAAAGCAAAAAATTTCAGAATTGCACCTTGCAATGTGGAGATATTACTGTTTGTGCATTTACTATATTCATTGATTTTTGCCATTGAAAAACGTCCAGAAATGTTTGAAGCTACTGACTGAATGAAAGGAGCTGGCATCTCACTCTCTTTGAATCTTCTTTATCATGCTAGGATTAGCAGGAAAAAGCAAAAAATTTCAGAATTGCACCTTGCAATGCGGAGAAATTACTGTTTGTGCATTTACAATATTCATTGATTTTTGCCATTGAAAAACATCATGTTATTCATATACCAGAAATGTTTGAAGCTACTGACTGAATGAAAAGAGCTGGCATCTCACTCTCTTTGAATCTTCTTTATCATGCTAAGAGGAGCAGGAAAAAGCAAAAAATTTCAGAATTGCACCTTGCAATGTGGAGATATTACTGTTTGTGCATTTACAATATTCATTGATTTTTGCCATTGAAAAACGTCCAGAAATGTTTGAAGCTACTGACTGAATGAAAGGAGCTGGCATCTCACTCTCTTTGAATCTTCTTTATCATGCTAGGATTAGCAGGAAAAAGCAAAAAATTTCAGAATTGCACATTGCAATGCGGAGAAATTACTGTTTGTGCATTTACAATATTCATTGATTTTTGCCATTGAAAAACGTCCAGAAATGTTTGAAGCTACTGACTGAATGAAAAGAGCTGGCATCTCACTCTCTTTGAATCTTCCTTATCATGCTAAGAGGAGCAGGAAAAAGCAAAAAATTTCAGAATTGCACCTTGCAATGTGGAGATATTACTGTTTGTGCATTTACAATATTCATTGATTTTTGCCATTGAAAAACGTCCAGAAATGTTTGAAGCTACTGACTGAATGAAAGGAGCTGGCATCTCACTCTCTTTGAGTCTTCTTTATCATGCTAGGATTAGCAGGAAAAAGCAAAAAATTTCAGAATTGCACCTTGCAATGCGGAGAAATTACTGTTTGTGCATTTACAATATTCATTGATTTTTGCCATTGAAAAACATCATGTTATTCATATACCAGAAATGTTTGAAGCTACTGACTGAATGAAAAGAGCTGGCATCTCACTCTCTTTGAATCTTCTTTATCATGCTAAGAGGAGCAGGAAAAAGCAAAAAATTTCAGAATTGCACCTTGCAATGTGGAGATATTACTGTTTGTGCATTTACAATATTCATTGATTTTTGCCATTGAAAAACGTCCAGAAATGTTTGAAGCTACTGACTGAATGAAAGGAGCTGGCAATTCACTCTCTTTGAATCTTCTTTATCATGCTAGGATTAGCAGGAAAAAGCAAACAATTTCAGAATTGCACCTTGCAATGCGGAGAAATTACTGTTTGTGCATTTACAATATTCATTGATTTTTGCCATTGAAAAACATCATGTTATTCATATACCAGAAATGTTTGAAGCTACTGACTGAATGAAAAGAGCTGGCATCTCACTCTCTTTGAATCTTCTTTACCATGGTAAGAGGAGCAGGAAAAAGCAAAAAATTTCAGAATTGCACCTTGCAATGTGGAGATATTGCTGTTTGTGCATTTACAATAATCATTGATTTTTGCCATTGAAAAACGTCCAGAAATGTTTGAAGCTACTGACTGAATGAAAGGAGCTGGCATCTCACTCTCTTTGAATCTTCTTTATCATGCTAGGATTAGCAGGAAAAAGCAAAAAATTTCAGAATTGCACCTTGCAATGTGGAGATATTACTGTTTGTGCATTTACAATATTCATTGATTTTTGCCATTGAAAAATGTCCAGAAATGTTTGAAGCTACTGACTGAATGAAAGGAGCTGGCATCTCACTCTCTTTGAATCTTCTTTATCATGCTAGGATTAGCAGGAAAAAGCAAAAAATTTCAGAATTGCACCTTGCAATGTGGAGATATTACTGTTTGTGCATTTACAATATTCATTGATTTTTGCCATTGAAAAACGTCCAGAAATGTTTGAAGCTACTGACTGAATGAAAGGAGCTGGCATCTCACTCTCTTTGAATCTTCTTTATCATGCTAGGATTAGCAGGAAAAAGCAAAAAATTTCAGAATTGCACCTTGCAATGTGGAGATATTACTGTTTGTGCATTTACAATATTCATTGATTTTTGCCATTGAAAAACGTCCAGAAATGTTTGAAGCTACTGACTGAATGAAAGGAGCTGGCATCTCACTCTCTTTGAATCTTATTTATCATGCTAGGATTAGCAGGAAAAAGCAAAAAATTTCAGAATTGCACCTTGCAATGTGGAGATATTACTGTTTGTGCATTTACAATATTCATTGATTTTTGCCATTGAAAAACGTCCAGAAATGTTTGAAGCTACTGACTGAATGAAAGGAGCTGGCATCTCACTCTCTTTGAATCTTCTTTATCATGCTAGGATTAGCAGGAAAAAGCAAAAAATTTCAGAATTGCACCTTGCAATGTGGAGATATTACTGTTTGTGCATTTACAATATTCATTGATTTTTGCCATTGAAAAACGTCCAGAAATGTTTGAAGCTACTGACTGAATGAAAGGAGCTGGCATCTCACTCTCTTTGAATCTTCTTTATCATGCTAGGATTAGCAGGAAAAAGCAAAAAATTTCAGAATTGCACCTTGCAATGTGGAGATATTACTGTTTGTGCATTTACAATATTCATTGATTTTTCCATTGAAAAACATCATGTTATACATATACCAGAAATGTTTGAAGCTACTGACTGAATGAAAGGAGCTGGCATCTCACTCTCTCTGAATCTTCTTTATCATGCTAAGAGCAGCAGGAAAAAGCAAAAAATTTCAGAATTGCACCTTGCAATGTGGAGATATTACTGTTTGTGCATTTACAATATTCATTGATTTTTGCCATTGAAAAACGTCCAGAAATGTTTGAAGCTACTGACTGAATGAAAGGAGCTGGCATCTCACTCTCTTTGAATCTTCTTTATCATGCTAGGATTAGCAGGAAAAAGCAAAAAATTTCAGAATTGCACCTTGCAATGCGGAGAAATTACTGTTTGTGCATTTACAATATTCATTGATTTTTGCCATTGAAAAACATCATGTTATTCATATACCAGAAATGTTTGAAGCTACTGACTGAATGAAAAGAGCTGGCATCTCACTCTCTTTGAATCTTCTTTATCATGCTAAGAGGAGCAGGAAAAAGCAAAAAATTTCAGAATTGCACCTTGCAATGTGGAGATATTACTGTTTGTGCATTTACAATATTCATTGATTTTTGCCATTGAAAAACGTCCAGAAATGTTTGAAGCTACTGACTGAATGAAAGGAGCTGGCATCTCACTCTCTTTGAATCTTCTTTATCATGCTAGGATTAGCAGGAAAAAGCAAAAAATTTCAGAATTGCACCTTGCAATGTGGAGATATTACTGTTTGTGCATTTACAATATTCATTGATTTTTGCCATTGAAAAACGTCCAGAAATGTTTGAAGCTACTGACTGAATGAAAGGAGCTGGCATCTCACTCTCTTTGAATCTTCTTTATCATGCTAGGATTAGCAGGAAAAAGCAAAAAATTTCAGAATTGCACCTTGCAATGTGGAGATATTACTGTTTGTGCATTTACAATATTCATTGATTTTTGCCATTGAAAAACGTCCAGAAATGTTTGAAGCTACTGACTGAATGAAAGGAGCTGGCATCTCACTCTCTTTGAATCTTCTTTATCATGCTAGGATTAGCAGGAAAAAGCAAAAAATTTCAGAATTACACCTTGCAATGCGGAGAAATTACTGTTTGTGCATTTACAATATTCACTGATTTTTGCAATTGAAAAACATCATGTTATTCATATACCAGAATTGTTTGAAGCTACTGACTGAACGAAAAGAGCTGGCATCTCACTCTCTTTGAATCTTCTTTATCATGCTAAGAGGAGCAGGAAAAAGCAAAAAATTTCAGAATTGCACCTTGCAATGTGGAGATATTACTGTTTGTGCATTTACAATATTCATTGATTTTTGCCATTGAAAAACGTCCAGAAATGTTTGAAGCTACTGACTGAATGAAAGGAGCTGGCATCTCACTCTCTTTGAATCTTCTTTATCATGCTAGGATTAGCAGGAAAAAGCAAAAAATTTCAGAATTGCACCTTGCAATGCGGAGAAATTACTGTTTGTGCATTTACAATATTCATTGATTTTTGCCATTGAAAAACATCATGTTATTCATATACCAGAAATGTTTGAAGCTACTGACTGAATGAAAAGAGCTGGCATCTCACTCTCTTTGAATCTTCTTTATCATGCTAAGAGGAGCAGGAAAAAGCATAAAATTTCAGAATTGCACCTTGCAATGTGGAGATATTACTGTTTGTGCATTTACAATATTCATTGATTTTTGCCATTGAAAAACATCCAGAAATGTTTGAAGCTACTGACTGAATGAAAGGAGCTGGCATCTCACTCTCTTTTAATCTTCTTTATCATGCTATGATTAGCAGGAAAAAGCAAAAAATTTCAGAATTGCACCTTGCAATGCGGAGAAATTACTGTTTGTGCATTTACAATATTCATTGATTTTTGCCATTGAAAAACATCATGTTATTCATATACCAGAAATGTTTGAAGCTACTGACTGAATGAAAAGAGCTGGCATCTCACTCTCTTTGAATCTTCTTTATCATGCTAAGAGGAGCAGGAAAAAGCAAAAAATTTCAGAATTGCACCTTGCAATGTGGAGATATTACTGTTTGTGCATTCACAATATTCATTGATTTTTGCCATTGAAAAACGTCCAGAAATGTTTGAAGCTACTGACTGAATGAAAGGAGCTGGCATCTCACTCTCTTTGAATCTTCTTTATCATGCTAGGATTAGCAGGAAAAAGCAAAAAATTTCAGAATTGCACTTTGCAATGCGGAGAAATTACTGTTTGTGCATTTACAATATACATTGATTTTTGCCATTGAAAAACATCATGTTATTCATATACCAGAAATGTTTGAAGCTACTGACTGAATGAAAAGAGCTGGCATCTCACTCTCTTTGAATCTTCTTTATCATGCTTAGAGGAGCAGGAAAAAGCAAAAAATTTCAGAATTGCACCTTGCAATGTGGAGATATTACTGTTTGTGCATTTACAATATTCATTGATTTTTGCCATTGAAAAATGTCCAGAAATGTTTGAAGCTACTGACTGAATGAAAGGAGCTGGCATCTCACTCTCTTTGAATCTTCTTTATCATGCTAGGATTAGCAGGAAAAAGCAAAAAATTTCAGAATTGCACCTTGCAATGCGGAGAAATTACTGTTTGTGCATTTACAATATTCATTGATTTTTGCCATTGAAAAACATCATGTTATTCATATACCAGAAATGTTTGAAGCTACTGACTGAATGAAAAGAGCTGGCATCTCACTCTCTTTGAATCTTCTTTATCATGCTAAGATGAGCAGGAAAAAGCAAAACATTTCAGAATTGCACCTTGCAATGTGGAGATATTACTGTTTGTGCATTTACAATATTCATTGATTTTTGCCATTGAAAAACGTCCAGAAATGTTTGAAGCTACTGACTGAATGAAAGGAGCTGGCATCTCACTCTCTTTGAATCTTCTTTATCATGCTAGGATTAGCAGGAAAAAGCAAAAAATTTCAGAATTGCACCTTGCAATGCGGAGAAATTACTGTTTGTGCATTTACAATATTCATTGATTTTTGCCATTGAAAAACATCATGTTATTCATATACCAGAAATGTTTGAAGCTACTGACTGAATGAAAAGAGCTGGCATCTCACTCTCTTTGAATCTTCTTTATCATGCTAAGAGGAGCAGGAAAAAGCAAAAAATTTCAGAATTGCACCTTGCAATGTGGAGATATTACTGTTTGTGCATTTACAATATTCATTGATTTTTGCCATTGAAAAACGTCCAGAAATGTTTGAAGCTACTGACTGAATGAAAGGAGCTGGCATCTCACTCTCTTTGAATCTTCTTTATCAGGCTAGGATTAGCAGGAAAAAGCAAAAAATTTCAGAATTTCACCTTGCAATGTGGAGATATTACTGTTTGTGCATTTACAATATTCATTGATTTTTGCCATTGTAAAACGTCCAGAAATGTTTGAAGCTACTGACTGAATGAAAAGAGCTGGCATCTCACTCTCTTTGAATCTTCTTTATCATGCTAAGAGGAGCAGGAAAAAGCAAAAAATTTCAGAATTGCACCTTGCAATGTGGAGATATTACTGTTTGTGCATTTACAATATTCATTGATTTTTGCCATTGAAAAACATCATGTTATTCATATACCAGAAATGTTTGAAGCTACTGACTGAATGAAAGGAGCTGGCATCTCACTCTCTTTGAATCTTCTTTATCATGCTAGGATTAGCAGGAAAAAGCAAAAAATTTCAGAATTGCACCTTGCAATGCGGAGAAATTACTGTTTGTGCATTTACAATATTCATTGATTTTTGCCATTGAAAAACATCATGTTATTCATATACCAGAAATGTTTGAAGCTACTGACTGAATGAAAAGAGCTGGCATCTCACTCTCTTGGAATCTTCTTTATCATGCTTAGAGGAGCAGGAAAAAGCAAAAAATTTCAGAATTGCACCTTGCAATGTGGAGATATTACTATTTGTGCATTTACAATACTCATTGATTTTTGCCATTGAAAAACATCATGTTATTCATATACCAGAAATGTTTGAAGCTACTGACTGAATGAAAAGAGCTGGCATCTCACTCTCTTTGAATCTTCTTTATCATGCTAAGAGGAGCAGGAAAAAGCAAAAAAATTCAGAATTGCACCTTGCAATGTGGAGATATTACTGTTTGTGCATTTACAATATTCATTGATTTTTGCCATTGAAAAACGTCCAGAAATGTTTGAAGCTACTGACTGAATGAAAGGAGCTGGCATCTCACTCTCTTTGAATCTTCTTTATCATGCTAGGATTAGCAGGAAAAAGCAAAAAATTTCAGAATTGCACCTTGCAATGTGGAGATATTACTGTTTGTGCATTTACAATATTCATTGATTTTTGCCATTGAAAAACGTCCAGAAATGTTTGAAGCTACTGACTGAATGAAAGGAGCTGGCATCTCACTCTCTTTGAATCTTCTTTATCATGCTAGGATTAGCAGGAAAAAGTGAAAAATTTCAGAATTGCACCTTGCAATGCGGAGAAATTACTGTTTGTGCATTTACAATATTCATTGATTTTTGCCATTGAAAAACATCATGTTATTCATATACCAGAAATGTTTGAAGCTACTGACTGAATGAAAAGAGCTGGCATCTCACTCTCTTTGAATCTTCTTTATCATGCTAAGAGGAGCAGGAAAAAGCAAAAAATTTCAGAATTGCACCTTGCAATGTGGAGATATTACTGTTTGTGCATTTACAATACTCATTGATTTTTGCCATTGAAAAACGTCCAGAAATGTTTGAAGCTACTGACTGAATGAAAGGAGCTGGCATCTCACTCTCTTTGAATCTTCTTTATCATGCTAGGATTAGCAGGAAAAAGCAAAAAATTTCAGAATTGCACCTTGCAATGCGGAGAAATTACTGTTTGTGCATTTACAATATTCATTGATTTTTGCCATTGAAAAATGTCCAGAAATGTTTGAAGCTACTGACTGAATGAAAAGAGCTGGCATCTCACTCTCTTTGAATCTTCTTTATCATGCTAAGAGGAGCAGGAAAAAGCAAAAAACTTCAGAATTGCACCTTGCAATGTGGAGATATTACTGTTTGTGCATTTACAATATTCATTGATTTTTGCCATTGAAAAACGTCCAGAAATGTTTGAAGCTACTGACTGAATGAAAGGAGCTGGCTTCTCACTCTCTTTGAATCTTCTTTATCATGCTAGGATTAGCAGGAAAAAGCAAAAAATTTCAGAATTGCACCTTGCAATGCGGAGAAATTACTGTTTGTGCATTTACAATATTCATTGATTTTTGACATTGAAAAACATCATGTTATTCATATACCAGAAATGTTTGAAGCTACTGACTGAATGAAAAGAGCTGGCATCTCACTCTCTTTGAATCTTCTTTATCATGCTAAGAGGAGCAGGAAAAAGCAAAAAATTTCAGAATTGCACCTTGCAATGTGGAGATATTACTGTTTGTGCATTTACAATATTCATTGATTTTTGCCATTGAAAAACGTCCAGAAATGTTTGAAGCTACTGACTGAATGAAAGGAGCTGGCATCTCACTCTCTTTGAATCTTCTTTATCATACTAGGATTAGCAGGAAAAAGCAAAAAATTTCAGAATTGCACCTTGCAATGTGGAGATATTACTGTTTGTGCATTTACAATATTCATTGATTTTTGCCATTGAAAAACGTCCAGAAATGTTTGAAGCTACTGACTGAATGAAAAGAGCTGGCATCTCACTCTCTTTGAATCTTCTTTATCATGCTAAGAGGAGCAGGAAAAAGCAAAAAATTTCAGAATTGCACCTTGCAATGTGGAGATATTACTGTTTGTGCATTTACAATATTCATTGATTTTTGCCATTGAAAAACATCATGTTATTCATATACCAGAAATGTTTGAAGCTACTGACTGAATGAAAGGAGATGGCATCTCACTCTCTTTGAATCTTCTTTATCATGCTAGGATTAGCAGGAAAAAGCAAAAAATTTCAGAATTGCACCTTGCAATGCGGAGAAATTACTGTTGTGCATTTACAATATTCATTGATTTTTGCCATTGAAAAACATCATGTTATTCATATACCAGAAATGTTTGAAGCTACTGACTGAATTAAAGGAGCTGGCATTTCACTCTCTTTGAATCTTCTTTATCATGCTAGGATTAGCAGGAAAAAGCAAAAAATTTCAGAATTGCACCTTGCAATGTGGAGATATTACTGTTTGTGCATTTACAATATTCATTGATTTTTGCCATTGAAAAACGTCCAGAAATGTTTGAAGCTACTGACTGAATGAAAGGAGCTGGCATCTCACTCTCTTTGAAACTTCTTTATCATGCTAGGATTAGCAGGAAAAAGCAAAAAATTTCAGAATTGCACCTTGCAATGTGGAGATATTACTGTTTGTGCATTTACAATATTCATTGATTTTTGCCATTGAAAAACGTCCAGAAATGTTTGAAGCTACTGACTGAATGAAAGGAGCTGGCATCTCACTCTCTTTGATTCTTCTTTAGCATGCTAGGATTAGCAGGAAAAAGCAAAAAATTTCAGAATTGCACCTTGCAATGTGCAGATATTACTGTTTGTGCATTTACAATATTCATTGATTTTTGCCATTGAAAAACGTCCAGAAATGTTTGAAGCTACTGACTGAATGAACGGAGCTGGCATCTCACTCTCTTTGAATCTTCTTTATCATGCTAGGATTAGCAGGAAAAAGCAAAAAATTTCAGAATTGCACCTTGCAATGTGGAGATATTACTGTTTGTGCATTTACAATATTCATTGATTTTTGCCATTGAAAAACGTCCAGAAATGTTTGAAGCTACTGACTGAATGAAAGGAGCTGGCATCTCACTCTCTTTGAATCTTCTTTATCATGCTAGGATTAGCAGGAAAAAGCAAAAAATTTCAGAATTGCACCTTGCAATGCGGAGAAATTACTGTTTGTGCATTTACAATATTCACTGATTTTTGCCATTGAAAAACATCATGTTATTCATATACCAGAATTGTTTGAAGCTACTGACTGAACGAAAAGAGCTGGCATCTCACTCTCTTTGAATCTTCTTTATCATGCTAAGAGGAGCAGGAAAAAGCAAAAAATTTCAGAATTGCACCTTGCAATGTGGAGATATTACTGTTTGTGCATTTACAATATTCATTGATTTTTGCCATTGAAAAACGTCCAGAAATGTTTGAAGCTACTGACTGAATGAAAGGAGCTGGCATCTCACTCTCTTTGAATCTTCTTTATCATGCTAGGATTAGCAGGAAAAAGCAAAAAATTTCAGAATTGCACCTTGCAATGCGGAGAAATTACTGTTTGTGCATTTACAATATTCATTGATTTTTGCCATTGAAAAACATCATGTTATTCATATACCAGAAATGTTTGAAGCTACTGACTGAATGAAAAGAGCTGGCATCTCACTCTCTTTGAATCTTCTTTATCATGCTAAGAGGAGCAGGAAAAAGCATAAAATTTCAGAATTGCACCTTGCAATGTGGAGATATTACTGTTTGTGCATTTACAATATTCATTGATTTTTGCCATTGAAAAACATCCAGAAATGTTTGAAGCTACTGACTGAATGAAAGGAGCTGGCATCTCACTCTCTTTTAATCTTCTTTATCATGCTAGGATTAGCAGGAAAAAGCAAAAAATTTCAGAATTGCACCTTGCAATGCGGAGAAATTACTGTTTGTGCATTTACAATATTCATTGATTTTTGCCATTGAAAAATATCATGTTATTCATATACCAGAAATGTTTGAAGCTACTGACTGAATGAAAAGAGCTGGCATCTCACTCTCTTTGAATCTTCTTTATCATGCTAAGAGGAGCAGGAAAAAGCAAAAAATTTCAGAATTGCACCTTGCAATGTGGAGATATTACTGTTTGTGCATTCACAATATTCATTGATTTTTGCCATTGAAAAACGTCCAGAAATGTTTGAAGCTACTGACTGAATGAAAGGAGCTGGCATCTCACTCTCTTTGAATCTTCTTTATCATGCTAGGATTAGCAGGAAAAAGCAAAAAATTTCAGAATTGCACTTTGCAATGCGGAGAAATTACTGTTTGTGCATTTACAATATACATTGATTTTTGCCATTGAAAAACATCATGTTATTCATATACCAGAAATGTTTGAAGCTACTGACTGAATGAAAAGAGCTGGCATCTCACTCTCTTTGAATCTTCTTTATCATGCTTAGAGGAGCAGGAAAAAGCAAAAAATTTCAGAATTGCACCTTGCAATGTGGAGATATTACTGTTTGTGCATTTACAATATTCATTGATTTTTGCCATTGAAAAACGTCCAGAAATGTTTGAAGCTACTGACTGAATGAAAGGAGCTGGCATCTCACTCTCTTTGAATCTTCTTTATCATGCTAGGATTAGCAGGAAAAAGCAAAAAATTTCAGAATTGCACCTTGCAATGCGGAGAAATTACTGTTTGTGCATTTACAATATTCATTGATTTTTGCCATTGAAAAACATCATGTTATTCATATACCAGAAATGTTTGAAGCTACTGACTGAATGAAAAGAGCTGGCATCTCACTCTCTTTGAATCTTCTTTATCATGCTAAGATGAGCAGGAAAAAGCAAAAAATTTCAGAATTGCACCTTGCAATGTGGAGATATTACTGTTTGTGCATTTACAATATTCATTGATTTTTGCCATTGAAAAACGTCCAGAAATGTTTGAAGCTACTGACTGAATGAAAGGAGCTGGCATCTCACTCTCTTTGAATCTTCTTTATCATGCTAGGATTAGCAGGAAAAAGCAAAAAATTTCAGAATTGCACCTTGCAATGCGGAGAAATTACTGTTTGTGCATTTACAATATTCATTGATTTTTGCCATTGAAAAACATCATGTTATTCATATACCAGAAATGTTTGAAGCTACTGACTGAATGAAAAGAGCTGGCATCTCACTCTCTTTGAATCTTCTTTATCATGCTAAGAGGAGCAGGAAAAAGCAAAAAATTTCAGAATTGCACCTTGCAATGTGGAGATATTACTGTTTGTGCATTTACAATATTCATTGATTTTTGCCATTGAAAAACGTCCAGAAATGTTTGAAGCTACAGACTGAATGAAAGGAGCTGGCATCTCACTCTCTTTGAATCTTCTTTATCAGGCTAGGATTAGCAGGAAAAAGCAAAAAATTTCAGAACTGCACCTTGCAATGTGGAGATATTACTGTTTGTGCATTTACAATATTCATTGATTTTTGCCATTGTAAAACGTCCAGAAATGTTTGAAGCTACTGACTGAATGAAAAGAGCTGGCATCTCACTCTCTTTGAATCTTCTTTATCATGCTAAGAGGAGCAGGAAAAAGCAAAAAATTTCAGAATTGCACCTTGCAATGTGGAGATATTACTGTTTGTGCATTTACAATATTCATTGATTTTTGCCATTGAAAAACATCATGTTATTCATATACCAGAAATGTTTGAAGCTACTGACTGAATGAAAGGAGCTGGCATCTCACTCTCTTTGAATCTTCTTTATCATGCTAGGATTAGCAGGAAAAAGCAAAAAATTTCAGAATTGCACCTTGCAATGCGGAGAAATTACTGTTTGTGCATTTACAATATTCATTGATTTTTGCCATTGAAAAACATCATGTTATTCATATACCAGAAATGTTTGAAGCTACTGACTGAATGAAAGGAGCTGGCATCTCACTCTCTTTGAATCTTCTTTATCATGCTAAGAGGAGCAGGAAAAAGCATAAAATTGCAGAATTGCACCTTGCAATGTGGAGATATTACTGTTTGTGCATTTACAATATTCATTGATTTTTGCCATTGAAAAACATCCAGAAATGTTTGAAGCTACTGACTGAATGAAAGGAGCTGGCATCTCACTCTCTTTTAATCTTCTTTATCATGCTAGGATTAGCAGGAAAAAGCAAAAAATTTCAGAATTGCACCTTGCAATGCGGAGAAATTACTGTTTGTGCATTTACAATATTCATTGATTTTTGCCATTGAAAAACATCATGTTATTCATATACCAGAAATGTTTGAAGCTACTGACTGAATGAAAAGAGCTGGCATCTCACTCTCTTTGAATCTTCTTTATCATGCTAAGAGGAGCAGGAAAAAGCAAAAAATTTCAGAATTGCACCTTGCAATGTGGAGATATTACTGTTTGTGCATTTACAATATTCATTGATTTTTGCCATTGAAAAACGTCCAGAAATGTTTGAAGCTACTGACTGAATGAAAGGAGCTGGCATCTCACTCTCTTTGAATCTTCTTTATCATGCTAGGATTAGCAGGAAAAAGCAAAAAATTTCAGAATTGCACCTTGCAATGTGGAGATATTACTGTTTGTGCATTTACAATATTCATTGATTTTTGCCATTGAAAAACGTCCAGAAATGTTTGAAGCTACTGACTGAATGAAAGGAGCTGGCATCTCACTCTCTTTGAATCTTCTTTATCATGCTAGGATTAGCAGGAAAAAGCAAAAAATTTCAGAATTGCACCTTGCAATGCGGAGAAATTACTGTTTGTGCATTTACAATATTCATTGATTTTTGCCATTGAAAAACATCATGTTATTCATATACCAGAAATGTTTGAAGCTACTGACTGAATGAAAAGAGCTGGCATCTCACTCTCTTTGAATCTTCTTTATCATGCTAAGATGAGCAGGAAAAAGCAAAAAATTTCAGAATTGCACCTTGCAATGTGGAGATATTACTGTTTGTGCATTTACAATATTCATTGATTTTTGCCATTGAAAAACGTCCAGAAATGTTTGAAGCTACTGACTGAATGAAAGGAGCTGGCATCTCACTCTCTTTGAATCTTCTTTATCATGCTAGGATTAGCAGGAAAAAGCAAAAAATTTCAGAATTGCACCTTGCAATGCGGAGAAATTACTGTTTGTGCATTTACAATATTCATTGATTTTTGCCATTGAAAAACATCATGTTATTCATATACCAGAAATGTTTGAAGCTACTGACTGAATGAAAAGAGCTGGCATCTCACTCTCTTTGAATCTTCTTTATCATGCTAAGAGGAGCAGGAAAAAGCAAAAAATTTCAGAATTGCACCTTGCAATGTGGAGATATTACTGTTTGTGCATTTACAATATTCATTGATTTTTGCCATTGAAAAACGTCCAGAAATGTTTGAAGCTACTGACTGAATGAAAGGAGCTGGCATCTCACTCTCTTTGAATCTTCTTTATCAGGCTAGGATTAGCAGGAAAAAGCAAAAAATTTCAGAATTGCACCTTGCAATGTGGAGATATTACTGTTTGTGCATTTACAATATTCATTGATTTTTGCCATTGTAAAACGTCCAGAAATGTTTGAAGCTACTGACTGAATGAAAAGAGCTGGCATCTCACTCTCTTTGAATCTTCTTTATCATGCTAAGAGGAGCAGGAAAAAGCAAAAAATTTCAGAATTGCACCTTGCAATGTGGAGATATTACTGTTTGTGCATTTACAATATTCATTGATTTTTGCCATTGAAAAACATCATGTTATTCATATACCAGAAATGTTTGAAGCTACTGACTGAATGAAAGGAGCTGGCATCTCACTCTCTTTGAATCTTCTTTATCATGCTAGGATTAGCAGGAAAAAGCAAAAAATTTCAGAATTGCACCTTGCAATGCGGAGAAATTACTGTTTGTGCATTTACAATATTCATTGATTTTTGCCATTGAAAAACATCATGTTATTCATATACCAGAAATGTTTGAAGCTACTGACTGAATGAAAAGAGCTGGCATCTCACTCTCTTGGAATCTTCTTTATCATGCTAAGAGGAGCAGGAAAAAGCAAAAAATTTCAGAATTGCACCTTGCAATGTGGAGATATTACTATTTGTGCATTTACAATACTCATTGATTTTTGCCATTGAAAAACATCATGTTATTCATATACCAGAAATGTTTGAAGCTACTGACTGAATGAAAAGAGATGGCATCTCACTCTCTTTGAATCTTCTTTATCATGCTAAGAGGAGCAGGAAAAAGCAAAAAATTTCAGAATTGCACCTTGCAATGTGGAGATATTACTGTTTGTGCATTTACAATATTCATTGATTTTTGCCATTGAAAAACGTCCAGAAATGTTTGAAGCTACTGACTGAATGAAAGGAGCTGGCATCTCACTCTCTTTGAATCTTCTTTATCATGCTAGGATTAGCAGGAAAAAGCAAAAAATTTCAGAATTGCACCTTGCAATGTGGAGATATTACTGTTTGTGCATTTACAATATTCATTGATTTTTGCCATTGAAAAACGTCCAGAAATGTTTGAAGCTACTGACTGAATGAAAGGAGCTGGCATCTCACTCTCTTTGAATCTTCTTTATCATGCTAGGATTAGCAGGAAAAAGCAAAAAATATCAGAATTGCACCTTGCAATGTGGAGATATTACTGTTTGTGCATTTACAATATTCATTGATTTTTGCCATTGAAAAACGTCCAGAAATGTTTGAAGCTACTGACTGAATGAAAGGAGCTGGCATCTCACTCTCTTTGAATCTTCTTTATCATGCTAGGATTAGCAGGAAAAAGCAAAAAATTTCAGAATTGCACCTTGCAATGTGGAGATATTACTGTTTGTGCATTTACAATATTCATTGATTTTTGCCATTGAAAAACGTCCAGAAATGTTTGAAGCTACTGACTGAATGAAAGGAGCTGGCATCTCACTCTCTTTGAATCTTCTTTATCATGCTAGGATTAGCAGGAAAAAGCAAAAAATTTCAGAATTGCACCTTGCAATGCGGAGAAATTACTGTTTGTGCATTTACAATATTCCTTGATTTTTGCCATTGAAAAACATCATGTTATTCATATACCAGAAATGTTTGAAGCTACTGACTGAATGAAAAGAGCTGGCATCTCACTCTCTTTGAATCTTCTTTATCATGCTAAGAGGAGCAGGAAAAAGCATAAAATTTCAGAATTGCACCTTGCAATGTGGAGATATTACTGTTTGTGCATTTACAATATTCATTGATTTTTGCCATTGAAAAACATCCAGAAATGTTTGAAGCTACTGACTGAATGAAAGGAGCTGGCATCTCACTCTCTTTTAATCTTCTTTATCATGCTAGGATTAGCAGGAAAAAGCAAAAAATTTCAGAATTGCACCTTGCAATGCGGAGAAATTACTGTTTGTGCATTTACAATATTCATTGATTTTTGCCATTGAAAAATATCATGTTATTCATATACCAGAAATGTTTGAAGCTACTGACTGAATGAAAAGAGCTGGCATCTCACTCTCTTTGAATCTTCTTTATCATGCTAAGAGGAGCAGGAAAAAGCAAAAAATTTCAGAATTGCACCTTGCAATGTGGAGATATTACTGTTTGTGCATTCACAATATTCATTGATTTTTGCCATTGAAAAACGTCCAGAAATGTTTGAAGCTACTGACTGAATGAAAGGAGCTGGCATCTCACTCTCTTTGAATCTTCTTTATCATGCTAGGATTAGCAGGAAAAAGCAAAAAAATTCAGAATTGCACTTTGCAATGCGGAGAAATTACTGTTTGTGCATTTACAATATACATTGATTTTTGCCATTGAAAAACATCATGTTATTCATATACCAGAAATGTTTGAAGCTACTGACTGAATGAAAAGAGTTGGCATCTCACTCTCTTTGAATCTTCTTTATCATGCTTAGAGGAGCAGGAAAAAGCAAAAAATTTCAGAATTGCACCTTGCAATGTGGAGATATTACTGTTTGTGCATTTACAATATTCATTGATTTTTGCCATTGAAAAACGTCCAGAAATGTTTGAAGCTACTGACTGAATGAAAGGAGCTGGCATCTCACTCTCTTTGAATCTTCTTTATCAGGCTAGGATTAGCAGGAAAAAGCAAAAAATTTCAGAATTGCACCTTGCAATGTGGAGATATTACTGTTTGTGCATTTACAATATTCATTGATTTTTGCCATTGTAAAACGTCCAGAAATGTTTGAAGCTACTGACTGAATGAAAAGAGCTGGCATCTCACTCTCTTTGAATCTTCTTTATCATGCAAAGAGGAGCAGGAAAAAGCAAAAAATTTCAGAATTGCACCTTGCAATGTGGAGATATTACTGTTTGTGCATTTACAATATTCATTGATTTTTGCCATTGAAAAACATCATGTTATTCATATACCAGAAATGTTTGAAGCTACTGACTGAATGAAAGGAGCTGGCATCTCACTCTCTTTGAATCTTCTTTATCATGCTAGGATTAGCAGGAAAAAGCAAAAAATTTCAGAATTGCACCTTGCAATGCGGAGAAATTACTGTTTGTGCATTTACAATATTCATTGATTTTTGCCATTGAAAAACATCATGTTATTCATATACCAGAAATGTTTGAAGCTACTGACTGAATGAAAAGAGCTGGCATCTCACTCTCTTTGAATCTTCTTTATCATGCTAAGAGGAGCAGGAAAAAGCATAAAATTTCAGAATTGCACCTTGCAATGTGGAGATATTACTGTTAGTGCATTTACAATATTCATTGATTTTTGCCATTGAAAAACATCCAGAAATGTTTGAAGCTACTGACTGAATGAAAGGAGCTGGCATCTCACTCTCTTTTAATCTTCTTTATCATGCTAGGATTAGCAGGAAAAAGCAAAAAATTTCAGAATTGCACCTTGCAATGCGGAGAAATTACTGTTTGTGCATTTACAATATTCATTGATTTTTGCCATTGAAAAACATCATGTTATTCATATACCAGAAATGTTTGAAGCTACTGACTGAATGAAAAGAGCTGGCATCTCACTCTCTTTGAATCTTCTTTATCATGCTAAGAGGAGCAGGAAAAAGCAAAAAATTTCAGAATTGCACCTTGCAATGTGGAGATATTACTGTTTGTGCATTCACAATATTCATTGATTTTTGCCATTGAAAAACGTCCAGAAATGTTTGAAGCTACTGACTGAATGAAAGGAGCTGGCATCTCACTCTCTTTGAATCTTCTTTATCATGCTAGGATTAGCAGGAAAAAGCAAAAAATTTCAGAATTGCACCTTGCAATGCGGAGAAATTACTGTTTGTGCATTTACAATATTCCTTGATTTTTGCCATTGAAAAACATCATGTTATTCATATACCAGAAATGTTTGAAGCTACTGACTGAATGAAAAGAGCTGGCATCTCACTCTCTTTGAATGTTCTTTATCATGCTAAGAGGAGCAGGAAAAAGCATAAAATTTCAGAATTGCACCTTGCAATGTGGAGATATTACTGTTTGTGCATTCACAATATTCATTGATTTTTGCCATTGAAAAACGTCCAGAAATGTTTGAAGCTACTGACTGAATGAAAGGAGCTGGCATCTCACTCTCTTTGAATCTTCTTTATCATGCTAGGATTAGCAGGAAAAAGCAAAAACTTTCAGAATTGCACTTTGCAATGCGGAGAAATTACTGTTTGTGCATTTACAATATTCATTGATTTTTGCCATTGAAAAACATCATGTTATTCATATACCAGAAATGTTTGAAGCTACTGACTGAATGAAAAGAGCTGGCATCTCACTCTCTTTGAATCTTCTTTATCATGCTAAGATGAGCAGGAAAAAGCAAAAAATTTCAGAATTGCACCTTGCAATGTGGAGATATTACTGTTTGTGCATTTACAATATTCATTGATTTTTGCCATTGAAAAACGTCCAGAAATGTTTGAAGCTACTGACTGAATGAAAGGAGCTGGCATCTCACTCTCTTTGAATCTTCTTTATCATGCTAGGATTAGCAGGAAAAAGCAAAAAATTTCAGAATTGCACCTTGCAATGCGGAGAAATTACTGTTTGTGCATTTACAATATTCATTGATTTTTGCCATTGAAAAACATCATGTTATTCATATACCAGAAATGTTTGAAGCTACTGACTGAATGAAAAGAGCTGGCATCTCACTCTCTTTGAATCTTCTTTATCATGCTAAGAGGAGCAGGAAAAAGCAAAAAATTTCAGAATTGCACCTTGCAATGTGGAGATATTACTGTTTGTGCATTTACAATATTCATTGATTTTTGCCATTGAAAAACGTCCAGAAATGTTTGAAGCTACTGACTGAATGAAAGGAGCTGGCATCTCACTCTCTTTGAATCTTCTTTATCAGGCTAGGATTAGCAGGAAAAAGCAAAAAATTTCAGAATTGCACCTTGCAATGTGGAGATATTACTGTTTGTGCATTTACAATATTCATTGATTTTTGCCATTGTAAAACGTCCAGAAATGTTTGAAGCTACTGACTGAATGAAAAGAGCTGGCATCTCACTCTCTTTGAATCTTCTTTATCATGCTAAGAGGAGCAGGAAAAAGCAAAAAATTTCAGAATTGCACCTTGCAATGTGGAGATATTACTGTTTGTGCATTTACAATATTCATTGATTTTTGCCATTGAAAAACATCATGTTATTCATATACCAGAAATGTTTGAAGCTACTGACTGAATGAAAGGAGCTGGCATCTCACTCTCTTTGAATCTTCTTTATCATGCTAGGATTAGCAGGAAAAAGCAAAAAATTTCAGAATTGCACCTTGCAATGCGGAGAAATTACTGTTTGTGCATTTACAATATTCATTGATTTTTGCCATTGAAAAACATCATGTTATTCATATACCAGAAATGTTTGAAGCTACTGACTGAATGAAAAGAGCTGGCATCTCACTCTCTTGGAATCTTCTTTATCATGCTAAGAGGAGCAGGAAAAAGCAAAAAATTTCAGAATTGCACCTTGCAATGTGGAGATATTACTATTTGTGCATTTACAATACTCATTGATTTTTGCCATTGAAAAACATCATGTTATTCATATACCAGAAATGTTTGAAGCTACTGACTGAATGAAAAGAGATGGCATCTCACTCTCTTTGAATCTTCTTTATCATGCTAAGAGGAGCAGGAAAAAGCAAAAAATTTCAGAATTGCACCTTGCAATGTGGAGATATTACTGTTTGTGCATTTACAATATTCATTGATTTTTGCCATTGAAAAACGTCCAGAAATGTTTGAAGCTACTGACTGAATGAAAGGAGCTGGCATCTCACTCTCTTTGAATCTTCTTTATCATGCTAGGATTAGCAGGAAAAAGCAAAAAATTTCAGAATTGCACCTTGCAATGTGGAGATATTACTGTTTGTGCATTTACAATATTCATTGATTTTTGCCATTGAAAAACGTCCAGAAATGTTTGAAGCTACTGACTGAATGAAAGGAGCTGGCATCTCACTCTCTTTGAATCTTCTTTATCATGCTAGGATTAGCAGGAAAAAGCAAAAAATATCAGAATTGCACCTTGCAATGTGGAGATATTACTGTTTGTGCATTTACAATATTCATTGATTTTTGCCATTGAAAAACGTCCAGAAATGTTTGAAGCTACTGACTGAATGAAAGGAGCTGGCATCTCACTCTCTTTGAATCTTCTTTATCATGCTAGGATTAGCAGGAAAAAGCAAAAAATTTCAGAATTGCACCTTGCAATGTGGAGATATTACTGTTTGTGCATTTACAATATTCATTGATTTTTGCCATTGAAAAACGTCCAGAAATGTTTGAAGCTACTGACTGAATGAAAGGAGCTGGCATCTCACTCTCTTTGAATCTTCTTTATCATGCTAGGATTAGCAGGAAAAAGCAAAAAATTTCAGAATTGCACCTTGCAATGCGGAGAAATTACTGTTTGTGCATTTACAATATTCCTTGATTTTTGCCATTGAAAAACATCATGTTATTCATATACCAGAAATGTTTGAAGCTACTGACTGAATGAAAAGAGCTGGCATCTCACTCTCTTTGAATCTTCTTTATCATGCTAAGAGGAGCAGGAAAAAGCATAAAATTTCAGAATTGCACCTTGCAATGTGGAGATATTACTGTTTGTGCATTTACAATATTCATTGATTTTTGCCATTGAAAAACATCCAGAAATGTTTGAAGCTACTGACTGAATGAAAGGAGCTGGCATCTCACTCTCTTTTAATCTTCTTTATCATGCTAGGATTAGCAGGAAAAAGCAAAAAATTTCAGAATTGCACCTTGCAATGCGGAGAAATTACTGTTTGTGCATTTACAATATTCATTGATTTTTGCCATTGAAAAATATCATGTTATTCATATACCAGAAATGTTTGAAGCTACTGACTGAATGAAAAGAGCTGGCATCTCACTCTCTTTGAATCTTCTTTATCATGCTAAGAGGAGCAGGAAAAAGCAAAAAATTTCAGAATTGCACCTTGCAATGTGGAGATATTACTGTTTGTGCATTCACAATATTCATTGATTTTTGCCATTGAAAAACGTCCAGAAATGTTTGAAGCTACTGACTGAATGAAAGGAGCTGGCATCTCACTCTCTTTGAATCTTCTTTATCATGCTAGGATTAGCAGGAAAAAGCAAAAAAATTCAGAATTGCACTTTGCAATGCGGAGAAATTACTGTTTGTGCATTTACAATATACATTGATTTTTGCCATTGAAAAACATCATGTTATTCATATACCAGAAATGTTTGAAGCTACTGACTGAATGAAAAGAGTTGGCATCTCACTCTCTTTGAATCTTCTTTATCATGCTTAGAGGAGCAGGAAAAAGCAAAAAATTTCAGAATTGCACCTTGCAATGTGGAGATATTACTGTTTGTGCATTTACAATATTCATTGATTTTTGCCATTGAAAAACGTCCAGAAATGTTTGAAGCTACTGACTGAATGAAAGGAGCTGGCATCTCACTCTCTTTGAATCTTCTTTATCAGGCTAGGATTAGCAGGAAAAAGCAAAAAATTTCAGAATTGCACCTTGCAATGTGGAGATATTACTGTTTGTGCATTTACAATATTCATTGATTTTTGCCATTGTAAAACGTCCAGAAATGTTTGAAGCTACTGACTGAATGAAAAGAGCTGGCATCTCACTCTCTTTGAATCTTCTTTATCATGCAAAGAGGAGCAGGAAAAAGCAAAAAATTTCAGAATTGCACCTTGCAATGTGGAGATATTACTGTTTGTGCATTTACAATATTCATTGATTTTTGCCATTGAAAAACATCATGTTATTCATATACCAGAAATGTTTGAAGCTACTGACTGAATGAAAGGAGCTGGCATCTCACTCTCTTTGAATCTTCTTTATCATGCTAGGATTAGCAGGAAAAAGCAAAAAATTTCAGAATTGCACCTTGCAATGCGGAGAAATTACTGTTTGTGCATTTACAATATTCATTGATTTTTGCCATTGAAAAACATCATGTTATTCATATACCAGAAATGTTTGAAGCTACTGACTGAATGAAAAGAGCTGGCATCTCACTCTCTTTGAATCTTCTTTATCATGCTAAGAGGAGCAGGAAAAAGCATAAAATTTCAGAATTGCACCTTGCAATGTGGAGATATTACTGTTAGTGCATTTACAATATTCATTGATTTTTGCCATTGAAAAACATCCAGAAATGTTTGAAGCTACTGACTGAATGAAAGGAGCTGGCATCTCACTCTCTTTTAATCTTCTTTATCATGCTAGGATTAGCAGGAAAAAGCAAAAAATTTCAGAATTGCACCTTGCAATGCGGAGAAATTACTGTTTGTGCATTTACAATATTCATTGATTTTTGCCATTGAAAAACATCATGTTATTCATATACCAGAAATGTTTGAAGCTACTGACTGAATGAAAAGAGCTGGCATCTCACTCTCTTTGAATCTTCTTTATCATGCTAAGAGGAGCAGGAAAAAGCAAAAAATTTCAGAATTGCACCTTGCAATGTGGAGATATTACTGTTTGTGCATTCACAATATTCATTGATTTTTGCCATTGAAAAACGTCCAGAAATGTTTGAAGCTACTGACTGAATGAAAGGAGCTGGCATCTCACTCTCTTTGAATCTTCTTTATCATGCTAGGATTAGCAGGAAAAAGCAAAAAATTTCAGAATTGCACCTTGCAATGCGGAGAAATTACTGTTTGTGCATTTACAATATTCCTTGATTTTTGCCATTGAAAAACATCATGTTATTCATATACCAGAAATGTTTGAAGCTACTGACTGAATGAAAAGAGCTGGCATCTCACTCTCTTTGAATGTTCTTTATCATGCTAAGAGGAGCAGGAAAAAGCATAAAATTTCAGAATTGCACCTTGCAATGTGGAGATATTACTGTTTGTGCATTCACAATATTCATTGATTTTTGCCATTGAAAAACGTCCAGAAATGTTTGAAGCTACTGACTGAATGAAAGGAGCTGGCATCTCACTCTCTTTGAATCTTCTTTATCATGCTAGGATTAGCAGGAAAAAGCAAAAACTTTCAGAATTGCACTTTGCAATGCGGAGAAATTACTGTTTGTGCATTTACAATATACATTGATTTTTGCCATTGAAAAACATCATGTTATTCATATACCAGAAATGTTTGAAGCTACTGACTGAATGAAAAGAGCTGGCATCTCACTCTCTTTGAATCTTCTTTATCATGCTTAGAGGAGGAGGAAAAAGCAAAAAATTTCAGAATTGCACCTTGCAATGTGGAGATATTACTGTTTGTGCATTTACAATATTCATTGATTTTTGCCATTGAAAAACGTCCAGAAATGTTTGAAGCTACTGACTGAATGAAAGGAGCTGGCATCTCACTCTCTTTGAATCTTCTTTATCATGCTAGGATTAGCAGGAAAAAGCAAAAAATTTCAGAATTGCACCTTGCAATGCGGAGAAATTACTGTTTGTGCATTTACAATATTCCTTGATTTTTGCCATTGAAAAACATCATGTTATTCATATACCAGAAATGTTTGAAGCTACTGACTGAATGAAAAGAGCTGGCATCTCACTCTCTTTGAATCTTCTTTATCATGCTAAGAGGAGCAGGAAAAAGCATAAAATTTCAGAATTGCACCTTGCAATGTGGAGATATTACTGTTTGTGCATTTACAATATTCATTGATTTTTGCCATTGAAAAATATCATGTTATTCATATACCAGAAATGTTTGAAGCTACTGACTGAATGAAAAGAGCTGGCATCTCACTCTCTTTGAATCTTCTTTATCATGCTAAGAGGAGCAGGAAAAAGCAAAAAATTTCAGAATTGCACCTTGCAATGTGGAGATATTACTGTTTGTGCATTCACAATATTCATTGATTTTTGCCATTGAAAAACGTCCAGAAATGTTTGAAGCTACTGACTGAATGAAAGGAGCTGGCATCTCACTCTCTTTGAATCTTCTTTATCATGCTAGGATTAGCAGGAAAAAGCAAAAAATTTCAGAATTGCACTTTGCAATGCGGAGAAATTACTGTTTGTGCATTTACAATATACATTGATTTTTGCCATTGAAAAACATCATGTTATTCATATACCAGAAATGTTTGAAGCTACTGACTGAATGAAAAGAGCTGGCATCTCACTCTCTTTGAATCTTCTTTATCATGCTTAGAGGAGCAGGAAAAAGCAAAAAATTTCAGAATTGCACCTTGCAATGTGGAGATATTACTGTTTGTGCATTTACAATATTCATTGATTTTTGCCATTGAAAAACGTCCAGAAATGTTTGAAGCTACTGACTGAATGAAAGGAGCTGGCATCTCACTCTCTTTGAATCTTCTTTATCAGGCTAGGATTAGCAGGAAAAAGCAAAAAATTTCAGAATTGCACCTTGCAATGTGGAGATATTACTGTTTGTGCATTTACAATATTCATTGATTTTTGCCATTGTAAAACGTCCAGAAATGTTTGAAGCTACTGACTGAATGAAAAGAGCTGGCATCTCACTCTCTTTGAATCTTCTTTATCATGCTAAGAGGAGCAGGAAAAAGCAAAAAATTTCAGAATTGCACCTTGCAATGTGGAGATATTACTGTTTGTGCATTTACAATATTCATTGATTTTTGCCATTGAAAAACATCCAGAAATGTTTGAAGCTACTGACTGAATGAAAGGAGCTGGCATCTCACTCTCTTTTAATCTTCTTTATCATGCTAGGATTAGCAGGAAAAAGCAAAAAATTTCAGAATTGCACCTTGCAATGCGGAGAAATTACTGTTTGTGCATTTACAATATTCATTGATTTTTGCCATTGAAAAATATCATGTTATTCATATACCAGAAATGTTTGAAGCTACTGACTGAATGAAAAGAGCTGGCATCTCACTCTCTTTGAATCTTCTTTATCACGCTAAGAGGAGCAGGAAAAAGCAAAAAATTTCAGAATTGCACCTTGCAATGTGGAGATATTACTGTTTGTGCATTCACAATATTCATTGATTTTTGCCATTGAAAAACGTCCAGAAATGTTTGAAGCTACTGACTGAATGAAAGGAGCTGGCATCTCACTCTCTTTGAATCTTCTTTATCATGCTAGGATTAGCAGGAAAAAGCAAAAAATTTCAGAATTGCACTTTGCAATGCGGAGAAATTACTGTTTGTGCATTTACAATATACATTGATTTTTGCCATTGAAAAACATCATGTTATTCATATACCAGAAATGTTTGAAGCTACTGACTGAATGAAAAGAGCTGGCATCTCACTCTCTTTGAATCTTCTTTATCATGCTTAGAGGAGCAGGAAAAAGCAAAAAATTTCAGAATTGCACCTTGCAATGTGGAGATATTACTGTTTGTGCATTTACAATATTCATTGATTTTTGCCATTGAAAAACGTCCAGAAATGTTTGAAGCTACTGACTGAATGAAAGGAGCTGGCATCTCACTCTCTTTGAATCTTCTTTATCAGGCTAGGATTAGCAGGAAAAAGCAAAAAATTTCAGAATTGCACCTTGCAATGTGGAGATATTACTGTTTGTGCATTTACAATATTCATTGATTTTTGCCATTGTAAAACGTCCAGAAATGTTTGAAGCTACTGACTGAATGAAAAGAGCTTGGCATCTCACTCTCTTTGAATCTTCTTTATCATGCTAAGAGGAGCAGGAAAAAGCAAAAAATTTCAGAATTGCACCTTGCAATGTGGAGATATTACTGTTTGTGCATTTACAATATTCATTGATTTTTGCCATTGAAAAACATCATGTTATTCATATACCAGAAATGTTTGAAGCTACTGACTGAATGAAAGGAGCTGGCATCTCACTCTCTTTGAATCTTCTTTATCATGCTAGGATTAGCAGGAAAAAGCAAAAAATTTCAGAATTGCACCTTGCAATGCGGAGAAATTACTGTTTGTGCATTTACAATATTCATTGATTTTTGCCATTGAAAAACATCATGTTATTCATATACCAGAAATGTTTGAAGCTACTGACTCAATGAAGAGAGCTGGCATCTCACTCTCTTTGAATCTTCTTTATCATGCTAAGAGGAGCAGGAAAAAGCATAAAATTTCAGAATTGCACCTTGCAATGTGGAGATATTACTGTTTGTGCATTTACAATATTCATTGATTTTTGCCATTGAAAAACATCCAGAAATGTTTGAAGCTACTGACTGAATGAAAGGAGCTGGCATCTCACTCTCTTTTAATCTTCTTTATCATGCTAGGATTAGCAGGAAAAAGCAAAAAATTTCAGAATTGCACCTTGCAATGCGGAGAAATTACTGTTTGTGCATTTACAATATTCATTGATTTTTGCCATTGAAAAACATCATGTTATTCATATACCAGAAATGTTTGAAGCTACTGACTGAATGAAAAGAGCTGGCATCTCACTCTCTTTGAATCTTCTTTATCATGCTAAGAGGAGCAGGAAAAAGCAAAAAATTTCAGAATTGCACCTTGCAATGTGGAGATATTACTGTTTGTGCATTCACAATATTCATTGATTTTTGCCATTGAAAAACGTCCAGAAATGTTTGAAGCTACTGACTGAATGAAAGGAGCTGGCATCTCACTCTCTTTGAATCTTCTTTATCATGCTAGGATTAGCAGGAAAAAGCAAAAAATTTCAGAATTGCACTTTGCAATGCGGAGAAATTACTGTTTGTGCATTTACAATATACATTGATTTTTGCCATTGAAAAACATCATGTTATTCATATACCAGAAATGTTTGAAGCTACTGACTGAATGAAAAGAGCTGGCATCTCACTCTCTTTGAATCTTCTTTATCATGCTTAGAGGAGGAGGAAAAAGCAAAAAATTTCAGAATTGCACCTTGCAATGTGGAGATATTACTGTTTGTGCATTTACAATATTCATTGATTTTTGCCATTGAAAAACGTCCAGAAATGTTTGAAGCTACTGACTGAATGAAAGGAGCTGGCATCTCACTCTCTTTGAATCTTCTTTATCATGCTAGGATTAGCAGGAAAAAGCAAAAAATTTCAGAATTGCACCTTGCAATGCGGAGAAATTACTGTTTGTGCATTTACAATATTCATTGATTTTTGCCATTGAAAAACATCATGTTATTCATATACCAGAAATGTTTGAAGCTACTGACTGAATGAAAAGAGCTGGCATCTCACTCTCTTTGAATCTTCTTTATCATGCTAAGATGAGCAGGAAAAAGCAAAAAATTTCAGAATTGCACCTTGCAATGTGGAGATATTACTGTTTGTGCATTTACAATATTCATTGATTTTTGCCATTGAAAAACGTCCAGAAATGTTTGAAGCTACTGACTGAATGAAAGGAGCTGGCATCTCACTCTCTTTGAATCTTCTTTATCATGCTAGGATTAGCAGGAAAAAGCAAAAAATTTCAGAATTGCACCTTGCAATGCGGAGAAATTACTGTTTGTGCATTTACAATATTCATTGATTTTTGCCATTGAAAAACATCATGTTATTCATATACCAGAAATGTTTGAAGCTACTGACTGAATGAAAAGAGCTGGCATCTCACTCTCTTTGAATCTTCTTTATCATGCTAAGAGGAGCAGGAAAAAGCAAAAAATTTCAGAATTGCACCTTGCAATGTGGAGATATTACTGTTTGTGCATTTACAATATTCATTGATTTTTGCCATTGAAAAACATCCAGAAATGTTTGAAGCTACTGACTGAATGAAAGGAGCTGGCATCTCACTCTCTTTGAATCTTCTGTATCAGGCTAGGATTAGCAGGAAAAAGCAAAAAATTTCAGAATTGCACCTTGCAATGTGGAGATATTACTGTTTGTGCATTTACAATATTCATTGATTTTTGCCATTGTAAAACGTCCAGAAATGTTTGAAGCTACTGACTGAATGAAAAGAGCTGGCATCTCACTCTCTTTGAATCTTCTTTATCATGCTAAGAGGAGCAGGAAAAAGCAAAAAATTTCAGAATTGCACCTTGCAATGTGGAGATATTACTGTTTGTGCATTTACAATATTCATTGATTTTTGCCATTGAAAAACATCATGTTATTCATATACCAGAAATGTTTGAAGCTACTGACTGAATGAAAGGAGCTGGCATCTCACTCTCTTTGAATCTTCTTTATCATGCTAGGATTAGCAGGAAAAAGCAAAAAATTTCAGAATTGCACCTTGCAATGCGGAGAAATTACTGTTTGTGCATTTACAATATTCATTGATTTTTGCCATTGAAAAACATCATGTTATTCATATACCAGAAATGTTTGAAGCTACTGACTGAATGAAAAGAGCTGGCATCTCACTCTCTTGGAATCTTCTTTATCATGCTAAGAGGAGCAGGAAAAAGCAAAAAATTTCAGAATTGCACCTTGCAATGTGGAGATATTACTATTTGTGCATTTACAATACTCATTGATTTTTGCCATTGAAAAACATCATGTTATTCATATACCAGAAATGTTTGAAGCTACTGACTGAATGAAAAGAGATGGCATCTCACTCTCTTTGAATCTTCTTTATCATGCTAAGAGGAGCAGGAAAAAGCAAAAAATTTCAGAATTGCACCTTGCAATGTGGAGATATTACTGTTTGTGCATTTACAATATTCATTGATTTTTGCCATTGAAAAACGTCCAGAAATGTTTGAAGCTACTGACTGAATGAAAGGAGCTGGCATCTCACTCTCTTTGAATCTTCTTTATCATGCTAGGATTAGCAGGAAAAAGCAAAAAATTTCAGAATTGCACCTTGCAATGTGGAGATATTACTGTTTGTGCATTTACAATATTCATTGATTTTTGCCATTGAAAAACGTCCAGAAATGTTTGAAGCTACTGACTGAATGAAAGGAGCTGGCATCTCACTCTCTTTGAATCTTCTTTATCATGCTAGGATTAGCAGGAAAAAGCAAAAAATTTCAGAATTGCACCTTGCAATGTGGAGATATTACTGTTTGTGCATTTACAATATTCATTGATTTTTGCCATTGAAAAACGTCCAGAAATGTTTGAAGCTACTGACTGAATGAAAGGAGCTGGCATCTCACTCTCTTTGAATCTTCTTTATCATGCTAGGATTAGCAGGAAAAAGCAAAAAATTTCAGAATTGCACCTTACAATGTGGAGATATTACTGTTTGTGCATTTACAATATTCATTGATTTTTTCCATTGAAAAACGTCCAGAAATGTTTGAAGCTACTGACTGAATGAAAGGAGCTGGCATCTCACTCTCTTTGAATCTTCTTTATCATGCTAGGATTAGCAGGAAAAAGCAAAAAATTTCAGAATTGCACCTTGCAATGCGGAGAAATTACTGTTTGTGCATTTACAATATTCCTTGATTTTTGCCATTGAAAAACATCATGTTATTCATATACCAGAAATGTTTGAAGCTACTGACTGAATGAAAAGATCTGGCATCTCACTCTCTTTGAATCTTCTTTATCATGCTAAGAGGAGCAGGAAAAAGCATAAAATTTCAGAATTGCACCTTGCAATGTGGAGATATTACTGTTTGTGCATTTACAATATTCATTGATTTTTGCCATTGAAAAACATCCAGAAATGTTTGAAGCTACTGACTGAATGAAAGGAGCTGGCATCTCACTCTCTTTTAATCTTCTTTATCATGCTAGGATTAGCAGGAAAAAGCAAATAATTTCAGAATTGCACCTTGCAATGCGGAGAAATTACTGTTTGTGCATTTACAATATTCATTGATTTTTGCCATTGAAAAATATCATGTTATTCATATACCAGAAATGTTTGAAGCTACTGACTGAATGAAAAGAGCTGGCATCTCACTCTCTTTGAATCTTCTTTATCATGCTAAGAGGAGCAGGAAAAAGTAAAAAATTTCAGAATTGCACCTTGAAATGTGGAGATATTACTGTTTGTGCATTCACAATATTCATTGATTTTTGCCATTGAAAAACGTCCAGAAATGTTTGAAGCTACTGACTGAATGAAAGGAGCTGGCATCTCACTCTCTTTGAATCTTCTTTATCATGCTAGGATTAGCAGGAAAAAGCAAAAAATTTCAGAATTGCACTTTGCAATGCGGAGAAATTACTGTTTGTGCATTTACAATATACATTGATTTTTGCCATTGAAAAACATCATGTTATTCATATACCAGAAATGTTTGAAGCTACTGACTGAATGAAAAGAGCTGGCATCTCACTCTCTTTGAATCTTCTTTATCATGCTTAGAGGAGCAGGAAAAAGCAAAAAATTTCAGAATTGCACCTTGCAATGTGGAGATATTACTGTTTGTGCATTTACAATATTCATTGATTTTTGCCATTGAAAAACATCCAGAAATGTTTGAAGCTACTGACTGAATGAAAGGAGCTGGCATCTCACTCTCTTTGAATCTTCTTTATCATGCTAGGATTAGCAGGAAAAAGCAAAAAATTTCAGAATTGCACCTTGCAATGCGGAGAAATTACTGTTTGTGCATTTACAATATTCATTGATTTTTGCCATTGAAAAACATCATGTTATTCATATACCAGAAATGTTTGAAGCTACTGACTGAATGAAAAGAGCTGGCATCTCACTCTCTTTGAATCTTCTTTATCATGCTAAGATGAGCAGGAAAAAGCAAAAAATTTCAGAATTGCACCTTGCAATGTGGAGATATTACTGTTTGTGGATTTACAATATTCATTGATTTTTGCCATTGAAAAACGTCCAGAAATGTTTGAAGCTACTGACTGAATGAAAGGAGCTGGCATCTCACTCTCTTTGAATCTTCTTTATCATGCTAGGATTAGCAGGAAAAAGCAAAAAATTTCAGAATTGCACCTTGCAATGCGGAGAAATTACTGTTTGTGCATTTACAATATTCATTGATTTTTGCCATTGAAAAACATCATGTTATTCATATACCAGAAATGTTTGAAGCTACTGACTGAATGAAAAGAGCTGGCATCTCACTCTCTTTGAATCTTCTTTATCATGCTAAGAGGAGCAGGAAAAAGCAAAAAATTTCAGAATTGCACCTTGCAATGTGGAGATATTACTGTTTGTGCATTTACAATATTCATTGATTTTTGCCATTGAAAAACGTCCAGAAATGTTTGAAGCTACTGACTGAATGAAAGGAGCTGGCATCTCACTCTCTTTGAATCTTCTTTATCAGGCTAGGATTAGCAGGAAAAAGCAAAAAATTTCAGAATTGCACCTTGCAATGTGGAGATATTATTGTTTGTTCATTTACAATATTCATTGATTTTTGCCATTGTAAAACGTCCAGAAATGTTTGAAGCTACTGACTGAATGAAAAGAGCTGGCATCTCACTCTCTTTGAATCTTCTTTATCATGCTAAGAGGAGCAGGAAAAAGCAAAAAATTTCAGAATTGCACCTTGCAATGTGGAGATATTACTGTTTGTGCATTTACAATATTCATTGATTTTTGCCATTGAAAAACATCATGTTATTCATATACCAGAAATGTTTGAAGCTACTGACTGAATGAAAGGAGCTGGCATCTCACTCTCTTTGAATCTTCTTTATCATGCTAGGATTAGCAGGAAAAAGCAAAAAATTTCAGAATTGCACCTTGCAATGCGGAGAAATTACTGTTTGTGCATTTACAATATTCATTGATTTTTGCCATTGAAAAACATCATGTTATTCATATACCAGAAATGTTTGAAGCTACTGACTGAATGAAAAGAGCTGGCATCTCACTCTCTTTGAATCTTCTTTATCATGCTAAGAGGAGCAGGAAAAAGCATAAAATTTCAGAATTGCACCTTGCAATGTGGAGATATTACTGTTTGTGCATTTACAATATTCATTGATTTTTGCCATTGAAAAACATCCAGAAATGTTTGAAGCTACTGACTGAATGAAAGGAGCTGGCATCTCACTCTCTTTTAATCTTCTTTATCATGCTAGGATTAGCAGGAAAAAGCAAAAAATTTCAGAATTGCACCTTGCAATGCGGAGAAATTACTGTTTGTGCATTTACAATATTCATTGATTTTTGCCATTGAAAAACATCATGTTATTCATATACCAGAAATGTTTGAAGCTACTGACTGAATGAAAAGAGCTGGCATCTCACTCTCTTTGAATCTTCTTTATCATGCTAAGAGGAGCAGGAAAAAGCAAAAAATTTCAGAATTGCACCTTGCAATGTGGAGATATTACTGTTTGTGCATTTACAATATTCATTGATTTTTGCCATTGAAAAACGTCCAGAAATGTTTGAAGCTACTGACTGAATGAAAGGAGCTGGCATCTCACTCTCTTTGAATCTTCTTTATCAGGCTAGGATTAGCAGGAAAAAGCAAAAAATTTCAGAATTGCACCTTGCAATGTGGAGATATTACTGTTTGTGCATTTACAATATTCATTGATTTTTGCCATTGTAAAACGTCCAGAAATGTTTGAAGCTACTGACTGAATGAAAAGAGCTGGCATCTCACTCTCTTTGAATCTTCTTTATCATGCTAAGAGGAGCAGGAAAAAGCAAAAAATTTCAGAATTGCACCTTGCAATGTGGAGATATTACTGTTTGTGCATTTACAATATTCATTGATTTTTGCCATTGAAAAACATCATGTTATTCATATACCAGAAATGTTTGAAGCTACTGACTGAATGAAAGGAGCTGGCATCTCACTCTCTTTGAATCTTCTTTATCATGCTAGGATTAGCAGGAAAAAGCAAAAAATTTCAGAATTGCACCTTGCAATGCGGAGAAATTACTGTTTGTGCATTTACAATATTCATTGATTTTTGCCATTGAAAAACATCATGTTATTCATATACCAGAAATGTTTGAAGCTACTGACTGAATGAAAAGAGCTGGCATCTCACTCTCTTGGAATCTTCTTTATCATGCTAAGAGGAGCAGGAAAAAGCAAAAAATTTCAGAATTGCACCTTGCAATGTGGAGATATTACTATTTGTGCATTTACAATACTCATTGATTTTTGCCATTGAAAAACATCATGTTATTCATATACCAGAAATGTTTGAAGCTACTGACTGAATGAAAAGAGATGGCATCTCACTCTCTTTGAATCTTCTTTATCATGCTAAGAGGAGCAGGAAAAAGCAAAAAATTTCAGAATTGCACCTTGCAATGTGGAGATATTACTGTTTGTGCATTTACAATATTCATTGATTTTTGCCATTGAAAAACGTCCAGAAATGTTTGAAGCTACTGACTGAATGAAAGGAGCTGGCATCTCACTCTCTTTGAATCTTCTTTATCATGCTAGGATTAGCAGGAAAAAGCAAAAAATTTCAGAATTGCACCTTGCAATGTGGAGATATTACTGTTTGTGCATTTACAATATTCATTGATTTTTGCCATTGAAAAACGTCCAGAAATGTTTGAAGCTACTGACTGAATGAAAGGAGCTGGCATCTCACTCTCTTTGAATCTTCTTTATCATGCTAGGATTAGCAGGAAAAAGCAAAAAATTTCAGAATTGCACCTTGCAATGTGGAGATATTACTGTTTGTGCATTTACAATATTCATTGATTTTTGCCATTGAAAAACGTCCAGAAATGTTTGAAGCTACTGACTGAATGAAAGGAGCTGGCATCTCACTCTCTTTGAATCTTCTTTATCATGCTAGGATTAGCAGGAAAAAGCAAAAAATTTCAGAATTGCACCTTGCAATGTGGAGATATTACTGTTTGTGCATTTACAATATTCATTGATTTTTGCCATTGAAAAACGTCCAGAAATGTTTGAAGCTACTGACTGAATGAAAGGAGCTGGCATCTCACTCTCTTTGAATCTTCTTTATCATGCTAGCATTAGCAGGAAAAAGCAAAAAATTTCAGAATTGCACCTTGCAATGCGGAGAAATTACTGTTTGTGCATTTACAATATTCCTTGATTTTTGCCATTGAAAAACATCATGTTATTCATATACCAGAAATGTTTGAAGCTACTGACTGAATGAAAAGAGCTGGCATCTCACTCTCTTTGAATCTTCTTTATCATGCTAAGAGGAGCAGGAAAAAGCAAAAAATTTCAGAATTGCACCTTGCAATGTGGAGATATTACTGTTTGTGCATTTACAATATTCATTGATTTTTGCCATTGAAAAACATCATGTTATTCATATACCAGAAATGTTTGAAGCTACAGACTGAATTAAAGGAGCTGGCATCTCACTCTCTTTGAATCTTCTTTATCATGCTAGGATTAGCAGGAAAAAGCAAAAAATTTCAGAATTGCACCTTGCAATGTGGAGATATTACTGTTTGTGCATTTACAATATTCATTGATTTTTGCCATTTAAAAACGTCCAGAAATGTTTGAAGCTACTGACTGAATGAAAGGAGCTGGCATCTCACTCTCTTTGAATCTTCTTTATCAGGCTAGGATTAGCAGGAAAAAGCAAAAAATTTCAGAATTGCACCTTGCAATGTGGAGATATTACTGTTTGTGCATTTACAATATTCATTGATTTTTGCCATTGTAAAACGTCCAGAAATGTTTGAAGCTACTGACTGAATGAAAAGAGCTGGCATCTCACTCTCTTTGAATCTTCTTTATCATGCTAAGAGGAGCAGGAAAAAGCAAAAAATTTCAGAATTGCACCTTGCAATGTGGAGATATTACTGTTTGTGCATTTACAATATTCATTGATTTTTGCCATTGAAAAACATCATGTTATTCATATACCAGAAATGTTTGAAGCTACTGACTGAATGAAAGGAGCTGGCATCTCACTCTCTTTGAATCTTCTTTATCATGCTAGGATTAGCAGGAAAAAGCAAAAAATTTCAGAATTGCACCTTGCAATGCGGAGAAATTACTGTTTGTGCATTTACAATATTCATTGATTTTTGCCATTGAAAAACATCATGTTATTCATATACCAGAAATGTTTGAAGCTACTGACTGAATGAAAAGAGCTGGCATCTCACTCTCTTTGAATCTTCTTTATCATGCTAAGAGGAGCAGGAAAAAGCATAAAATTTCAGAATTGCACCTTGCAATGTGGAGATATTACTGTTTGTGCATTTACAATATTCATTGATTTTTGCCATTGAAAAACATCCAGAAATGTTTGAAGCTACTGACTGAATGAAAGGAGCTGGCATCTCACTCTCTTTTAATCTTCTTTATCATGCTAGGATTAGCAGGAAAAAGCAAAAAATTTCAGAATTGCACCTTGCAATGCGGAGAAATTACTGTTTGTGCATTTACAATATTCATTGATTTTTGCCATTGAAAAACATCATGTTATTCATATACCAGAAATGTTTGAAGCTACTGACTGAATGAAAAGAGCTGGCATCTCACTCTCTTTGAATCTTCTTTATCATGCTAAGAGGAGCAGGAAAAAGCAAAAAATTTCAGAATTGCACCTTGCAATGTGGAGATATTACTGTTTGTGCATTCACAATATTCATTGATTTTTGCCATTGAAAAACGTCCAGAAATGTTTGAAGCTACTGACTGAATGAAAGGAGCTGGCATCTCACTCTCTTTGAATCTTCTTTATCATGCTAGGATTAGCAGGAAAAAGCAAAAAATTTCAGAATTGCACTTTGCAATGCGGAGAAATTACTGTTTGTGCATTTACAATATACATTGATTTTTGCCATTGAAAAACATCATGTTATTCATATACCAGAAATGTTTGAAGCTACTGACTGAATGAAAAGAGCTGGCATCTCACTCTCTTTGAATCTTCTTTATCATGCTTAGAGGAGGAGGAAAAAGCAAAAAATTTCAGAATTGCACCTTGCAATGTGGAGATATTACTGTTTGTGCATTTACAATATTCATTGATTTTTGCCATTGAAAAACGTCCAGAAATGTTTGAAGCTACTGACTGAATGAAAGGAGCTGGCATCTCACTCTCTTTGAATCTTCTTTATCATGCTAGGATTAGCAGGAAAAAGCAAAAAATTTCAGAATTGCACCTTGCAATGCGGAGAAATTACTGTTTGTGCATTTACAATATTCATTGATTTTTGCCATTGAAAAACATCATGTTATTCATATACCAGAAATGTTTGAAGCTACTGACTGAATGAAAAGAGCTGGCATCTCACTCTCTTTGAATCTTCTTTATCATGCTAAGATGAGCAGGAAAAAGCAAAAAATTTCAGAATTGCACCTTGCAATGTGGAGATATTACTGTTTGTGCATTTACAATATTCATTGATTTTTGCCATTGAAAAACGTCCAGAAATGTTTGAAGCTACTGACTGAATGAAAGGAGCTGGCATCTCACTCTCTTTGAATCTTCTTTATCATGCTAGGATTAGCAGGAAAAAGCAAAAAATTTCAGAATTGCATGTTGCAATGCGGAGAAATTACTGTTTGTGCATTTACAATATTCATTGATTTTTGCCATTGAAAAACATCATGTTATTCATATACCAGAAATGTTTGAAGCTACTGACTGAATGAAAAGAGCTGGCATCTCACTCTCTTTGAATCTTCTTTATCATGCTAAGAGGAGCAGGAAAAAGCAAAAAATTTCAGAATTGCACCTTGCAATGTGGAGATATTACTGTTTGTGCATTTACAATATTCATTGATTTTTGCCATTGAAAAACGTCCAGAAATGTTTGAAGCTACTGACTGAATGAAAGGAGCTGGCATCTCACTCTCTTTGAATCTTCTTTATCAGGCTAGGATTAGCAGGAAAAAGCAAAAAATTTCAGAATTGCACCTTGCAATGTGGAGATATTACTGTTTGTGCATTTACAATATTCATTGATTTTTGCCATTGTAAAACGTCCAGAAATGTTTGAAGCTACTGACTGAATGAAAAGAGCTGGCATCTCACTCTCTTTGAATCTTCTTTATCATGCTAAGAGGAGCAGGAAAAAGCAAAAAATTTCAGAATTGCACCTTGCAATGTGGAGATATTACTGTTTGTGCATTTACAATATTCATTGATTTTTGCCATTGAAAAACATCATGTTATTCATATACCAGAAATGTTTGAAGCTACTGACTGAATGAAAGGAGCTGGCATCTCACTCTCTTTGAATCTTCTTTATCATGCTAGGATTAGCAGGAAAAAGCAAAAAATTTCAGAATTGCACCTTGCAATGCGGAGAAATTACTGTTTGTGCATTTACAATATTCATTGATTTTTGCCATTGAAAAACATCATGTTATTCATATACCAGAAATGTTTGAAGCTACTGACTGAATGAAAAGAGCTGGCATCTCACTCTCTTGGAATCTTCTTTATCATGCTAAGAGGAGCAGGAAAAAGCAAAAAATTTCAGAATTGCACCTTGCAATGTGGAGATATTACTATTTGTGCATTTACAATACTCATTGATTTTTGCCATTGAAAAACATCATGTTATTCATATACCAGAAATGTTTGAAGCTACTGACTGAATGAAAAGAGATGGCATCTCACTCTCTTTGAATCTTCTTTATCATGCTAAGAGGAGCAGGAAAAAGCAAAAAATTTCAGAATTGCACCTTGCAATGTGGAGATATTACTGTTTGTGCATTTACAATATTCATTGATTTTTGCCATTGAAAAACGTCCAGAAATGTTTGAAGCTACTGACTGAATGAAAGGAGCTGGCATCTCACTCTCTTTGAATCTTCTTTATCATGCTAGGATTAGCAGGAAAAAGCAAAAAATTTCAGAATTGCACCTTGCAATGTGGAGATATTACTGTTTGTGCATTTACAATATTCATTGATTTTTGCCATTGAAAAACGTCCAGAAATGTTTGAAGCTACTGACTGAATGAAAGGAGCTGGCATCTCACTCTCTTTGAATCTTCTTTATCATGCTAGGATTAGCAGGAAAAAGCAAAAAATTTCAGAATTGCACCTTGCAATGTGGAGATATTACTGTTTGTGCATTTACAATATTCATTGATTTTTGCCATTGAAAAACGTCCAGAAATGTTTGAAGCTACTGACTGAATGAAAGGAGCTGGCATCTCACTCTCTTTGAATCTTCTTTATCATGCTAGGATTAGCAGGAAAAAGCAAAAAATTTCAGAATTGCACCTTGCAATGCGGAGAAATTACTGTTTGTGCATTTACAATATTCCTTGATTTTTGCCATTGAAAAACATCATGTTATTCATATACCAGAAATGTTTGAAGCTACTGACTGAATGAAAAGAGCTGGCATCTCACTCTCTTTGAATCTTCTTTATCATGCTAAGAGGAGCAGGAAAAAGCAAAAAATTTCAGAATTGCACCTTGCAATGTGGAGATATTACTGTTTGTGCATTTACAATATTCATTGATTTTTGCAATTGAAAAACGTCCAGAAATGTTTGAAGCTACTGACTGAATGAAAGGAGCTGGCATCTCACTCTCTTTGAATCTTCTTTATCATGCTAGGATTAGCAGTAAAAAGCAAAAAATTTCAGAATTGCACCTTGCAATGCGGAGAAATTACTGTTTGTGCATTTACAATATTCATTGATTTTTGCCATTGAAAAACGTCCAGAAATGTTTGAAGCTACTGACTGAATGAAAAGAGCTGGCATCTCACTCTCTTTGAATCTTCTTTATCATGCTAAGAGGAGCAGGAAAAAGCAAAAAATTTCAGAATTGCACCTTGCAATGTGGAGATATTACTGTTTGTGCATTTACAATATTCATTGATTTTTGCAATTGAAAAACGTCCAGAAATGTTTGAAGCTACTGACTGAATGAAAGGAGCTGGCATCTCACTCTCTTTGAATTTTCTTTATCTTGCTAGGATTAGCAGGAAAAAGCAAAAAATTTCAGAATTGCACCTTGCAATGCGGAGAAATTACTGTTTGTGCATTTACAATATTCATTGATTTTTGACATTGAAAAACATCATGTTATTCATATACCAGAAATGTTTGAAGCTACTGACTGAATGAAAAGAGCTGGCATCTCACTCTCTTTGAATCTTCTTTATCATGCTAAGAGGAGCAGGAAAAAGCAAAAAATTTCAGAATTGCACCTTGCAATGTGGAGATATTACTGTTTGTGCATTTACAATATTCATTGATTTTTGCCATTGAAAAACGTCCAGAAATGTTTGAAGCTACTGACTGAATGAAAGGAGCTGGCATCTCACTCTCTTTGAATCTTCTTTATCATACTAGGATTAGCAGGAAAAAGCAAAAAATTTCAGAATTGCACCTTGCAATATGGAGATATTACTGTTTGTGCATTTACAATATTCATTGATTTTTGCCATTGAAAAACGTCCAGAAATGTTTGAAGCTACTGACTGAATGAAAAGAGCTGGCATCTCACTCTCTTTGAATTTTCTTTATCATGCTAAGAGGAGCAGGAAAAAGCAAAAAATTTCAGAATTGCACCTTGCAATGTGGAGATATTACTGTTTGTGCATTTACAATATTCATTGATTTTTGCCATTGAAAAACATCATGTTATTCATATACCAGAAATGTTTGAAGCTACTGACTGAATGAAAGGAGCTGGCATCTCACTCTCTTTGAATCTTCTTTATCATGCTAGGATTAGCAGGAAAAAGCAAAAAATTTCAGAATTGCACCTTGCAATGCGGAGAAATTACTGTTTGTGCATTTAGAATATTCACTGATTTTTGCCATTGAAAAACATCATGTTATTCATATACCAGAAATGTTTGAAGCTACAGACTGAATTAAAGGAGCTGGCATCTCACTCTCTTTGAATCTTCTTTATTATGCTAGGATTAGCAGGAAAAAGCAAAAAATTTCAGAATTGCACCTTGCAATGTGGAGATATTACTGTTTGTGCATTTACAATATTCATTGATTTTTGCCATTGAAAAACGTCCAGAAATGTTTGAAGCTACTGACTGAATGAAAGGAGCTGGCATCTCACTCTCTTTGAAACTTCTTTATCATGCTAGGATTAGCAGGAAAAAGCAAAAAATTTCAGAATTGCACCTTGCAATGTGGAGATATTACTGTTTGTGCATTTACAATATTCATTGATTTTTGCCATTGAAAAACGTCCAGAAATGTTTGAAGCTACTGACTGAATGAAAGGATCTGGCATCTCACTCTCTTTGAATCTTCTTTATCATGCTAGGATTAGCAGGAAAAAGCAAAAAATTTCAGAATTGCACCTTGCAATGCGGAGAAATTACTGTTTGTGCATTTACAATATTCATTGATTTTTGCCATTGAAAAACATCATGTTATTCATATACCAGAAATGTTTGAAGCTACTGACTGAATGAAACGAGCTGGCATCTCACTCTCTTTGAATCTTCTTTATCATGCTAAGAGGAGCAGGAAAAAGCAAAAACATTTCAGAATTGCACCTTGCAATGTGGAGATATTACTGTTTGTGCATTTACAATATTCATTGATTTTTGCCATTGAAAAACGTCCAGAAATGTTTGAAGCTACTGACTGAATGAAAGGAGCTGGCATCTCACTCTCTTTGAATCTTCTTTATCATGCTAGGATTAGCAGGAAAAAGCAAAAAATTTCAGAATTGCACCTTGCAATGCGGAGAAATTACTGTTTGTGCATTTACAATATTCATTGATTTTTGCCATTGAAAAACATCATGTTATTCATATACCAGAAATGTTTGAAGCTACTGACTGAATGAAAAGAGCTGGCATCTCACTCTCTTGGAATCTTCTTTATCATGCTAAGAGTAGCAGGAAAAAGCAAAAAATTTGAGAATTGCACCTTGCAATGTGGAGATATTACTATTTGTGCATTTACAATACTCATTGATTTTTGCCATTGAAAAACATCATGTTATTCATATACCAGAAATGTTTGAAGCTACTGACTGAATGAAAAGAGATGGCATCTCACTCTCTTTGAATCTTCTTTATCATGCTAAGAGGAGCAGGAAAAAGCAAAAAATTTCAGAATTGCACCTTGCAATGTGGAGATATTACTGTATGTGCATTTACAATATTCATTGATTTTTGCCATTGAAAAACGTCCAGAAATGTTTGAAGCTACTGACTGAATGAAAAGAGCTGGCATCTCACTCTCTTTGAGTCTTCTTTATCATGCTAAGAGGAGCAGGAAAAAGCAAAAAATTTCAGAATTGCACATTGCAATGTGGAGATATTACTGTTTGTGCATTTACAATATTCATTGATTTTTGCCATTGAAAAACGTCCAGAAATGTTTGAAGCTACTGACTGAATGAAAGGAGCTGGCATCTCACTCTCTTTGAATCTTCTTTATCATGCTAGGATTAGCAGGAAAAAGCAAAAAATTTCAGAATTGCACCTTGCAATGTGGAGATATTACTGTTTGTGCATTTACAATATTCATTGATTTTTGCCATTGAAAAACGTCCAGAAATGTTTGAAGCTACTGACTAAATGAAAGGAGCTGGCATCTCACTCTCTTTGAATCTTCTTTATCATGCTAGGATTAGCAGGAAAAAGCAAAAAAATTCAGAATTGCACCTTGCAATGCGGAGAAATTACTGTTTGTGCATTTACAATATTCTTTGATTTTTGCCATTGAAAAACATCATGTTATTCATATACCAGAAATGTTTGAAGCTACTGACTGAATGAAAAGAGCTGGCATCTCACTCTCTTTGAATCTTCTTTATCATGCTAAGAGGAGCAGGAAAAAGCAAAAAATTTCAGAATTGCACCTTGCAATGTGGAGATATTACTGTATGTGCATTTACAATATTCATTGATTTTTGCCATTGAAAAACGTCCAGAAATGTTTGAAGCTACTGACTGAATGAAAAGAGCTGGCATCTCACTCTCTTTGAGTCTTCTTTATCATGCTAAGAGGAGCAGGAAAAAGCAAAAAATTTCAGAATTGCACCTTGCAATGTGGAGATATTACTGTTTGTGCATTTACAATATTCATTGATTTTTGCCATTGAAAAACGTCCAGAAATGTTTGAAGCTACTGACTGAATGAAAGGAGCTGGCATCTCACTCTCTTTGAATCTTCTTTATCATGCTAGGATTAGCAGGAAAAAGCAAAAAATTTCAGAATTGCACCTTGCAATGTGGAGATATTACTGTTTGTGCATTTACAATATTCATTGATTTTTGCCATTGAAAAACATCATGTTATTCATATACCAGAAATGTTTGAAGCTACTGACTGAATGAAAAGAGCTGGCATCTCACTCTCTTTGAATGTTCTTTATCATGCTAAGATGAGCAGGAAAAAGCAAAAAATTTCAGAATTGCACCTTGCAATGTGGAGATATTACTGTTTGTGCATTTACAATGTTCATTGATTTTTGCCATTGAAAAACGTCCAGAAATGTTTGAAGCTACTGACTGAATGAAAGGAGCTGGCATCTCACTCTCTTTGAATCTTCTTTATCATGTTAGGATTAGCAGGAAAAAGCAAAAAATTTCAGAATTGCACCTTGCAATGCGGAGAAATTACTGTTTGTGCATTTACAATATTCATTGATTTTTGCCATTGAAAAACATCATGTTATTCATATACCAGAAATGTTTGAAGCTACTGACTGAATGAAAAGAGCTGGCATGTCACTCTCTTTGAATCTTCTTTATCATGCTAAGAGGAGCAGGAAAAAGCAAAAAATTTCAGAATTGCACCTTGCAATGTGGAGATATTACTGTTTGTGCATTTACAATATTCATTGATTTTTGCCATTGAAAAACGTCCAGAAATTTTTGAAGCTACTGACTGAATGAAAGGAGCTGGCATCTCACTCTCTTTGAAACTTCTTTATCATGCTAGGATTAGCAGGAAAAAGCAAAAAATTTCAGAATTGCACCTTGCAATGTGGAGATATTACTGTTTGTGCATTTACAATATTCATTGATTTTTGCCATTGAAAAACGTCCAGAAATGTTTGAAGCTACTGACTGAATGAAAGGATCTGGCATCTCACTCTCTTTGAATCTTCTTTATCATGCTAGGATTAGCAGGAAAAAGCAAAAAATTTCAGAATTGCACCTTGCAATGCGGAGAAATTACTGTTTGTGCATTTACAATATTCATTGATTTTTGCCATTGAAAAACATCATGTTATTCATATACCAGAAATGTTTGAAGCTACTGACTGAATGAAACGAGCTGGCATCTCACTCTCTTTGAATCTTCTTTATCATGCTAAGAGGAGCAGGAAAAAGCAAAAACATTTCAGAATTGCACCTTGCAATGTGGAGATATTACTGTTTGTGCATTTACAATATTCATTGATTTTTGCCATTGAAAAACGTCCAGAAATGTTTGAAGCTACTGACTGAATGAAAGGAGCTGGCAACTCACTCTCTTTGAATCTTCTTTATCATGCTAGGATTAGCAGGAAAAAGCAAAAAATTTCAGAATTGCACCTTGCAATGCGGAGAAATTACTGTTTGTGCATTTACAATATTCATTGATTTTTGCCATTGAAAAACATCATGTTATTCATATACCAGAAATGTTTGAAGCTACTGACTGAATGAAAAGAGCTGGCATCTCACTCTCTTGGAATCTTCTTTATCATGCTAAGAGGAGCAGGAAAAAGCAAAAAATTTGAGAATTGCACCTTGCAATGTGGAGATATTACTATTTGTGCATTTACAATACTCATTGATTTTTGCCATTGAAAAACATCATGTTATTCATATACCAGAAATGTTTGAAGCTACTGACTGAATGAAAAGAGATGGCATCTCACTCTCTTTGAATCTTCTTTATCATGCTAAGAGGAGCAGGAAAAAGCAAAAAATTTCAGAATTGCACCTTGCAATGTGGAGATATTACTGTATGTGCATTTACAATATTCATTGATTTTTGCCATTGAAAAACGTCCAGAAATGTTTGAAGCTACTGACTGAATGAAAAGAGCTGGCATCTCACTCTCTTTGAGTCTTCTTTATCATGCTAAGAGGAGCAGGAAAAAGCAAAAAATTTCAGAATTGCACATTGCAATGTGGAGATATTACTGTTTGTGCATTTACAATATTCATTGATTTTTGCCATTGAAAAACGTCCAGAAATGTTTGAAGCTACTGACTGAATGAAAGGAGCTGGCATCTCACTCTCTTTGAATCTTCTTTATCATGCTAGGATTAGCAGGAAAAAGCAAAAAATTTCAGAATTGCACCTTGCAATGTGGAGATATTACTGTTTGTGCATTTACAATATTCATTGATTTTTGCCATTGAAAAACGTCCAGAAATGTTTGAAGCTACTGACTAAATGAAAGGAGCTGGCATCTCACTCTCTTTGAATCTTCTTTATCATGCTAGGATTAGCAGGAAAAAGCAAAAAAATTCAGAATTGCACCTTGCAATGCGGAGAAATTACTGTTTGTGCATTTACAATATTCTTTGATTTTTGCCATTGAAAAACATCATGTTATTCATATACCAGAAATGTTTGAAGCTACTGACTGAATGAAAAGAGCTGGCATCTCACTCTCTTTGAATCTTCTTTATCATGCTAAGAGGAGCAGGAAAAAGCAAAAAATTTCAGAATTGCACCTTGCAATGTGGAGATATTACTGTATGTGCATTTACAATATTCATTGATTTTTGCCATTGAAAAACGTCCAGAAATGTTTGAAGCTACTGACTGAATGAAAAGAGCTGGCATCTCACTCTCTTTGAGTCTTCTTTATCATGCTAAGAGGAGCAGGAAAAAGCAAAAAATTTCAGAATTGCACCTTGCAATGTGGAGATATTACTGTTTGTGCATTTACAATATTCATTGATTTTTGCCATTGAAAAACGTCCAGAAATGTTTGAAGCTACTGACTGAATGAAAGGAGCTGGCATCTCACTCTCTTTGAATCTTCTTTATCATGCTAGGATTAGCAGGAAAAAGCAAAAAATTTCAGAATTGCACCTTGCAATGTGGAGATATTACTGTTTGTGCATTTACAATATTCATTGATTTTTGCCATTGAAAAACATCATGTTATTCATATACCAGAAATGTTTGAAGCTACTGACTGAATGAAAAGAGCTGGCATCTCACTCTCTTTGAATGTTCTTTATCATGCTAAGATGAGCAGGAAAAAGCAAAAAATTTCAGAATTGCACCTTGCAATGTGGAGATATTACTGTTTGTGCATTTACAATGTTCATTGATTTTTGCCATTGAAAAACGTCCAGAAATGTTTGAAGCTACTGACTGAATGAAAGGAGCTGGCATCTCACTCTCTTTGAATCTTCTTTATCATGTTAGGATTAGCAGGAAAAAGCAAAAAATTTCAGAATTGCACCTTGCAATGCGGAGAAATTACTGTTTGTGCATTTACAATATTCATTGATTTTTGCCATTGAAAAACATCATGTTATTCATATACCAGAAATGTTTGAAGCTACTGACTGAATGAAAAGAGCTGGCATGTCACTCTCTTTGAATCTTCTTTATCATGCTAAGAGGAGCAGGAAAAAGCAAAAAATTTCAGAATTGCACCTTGCAATGTGGAGATATTACTGTTTGTGCATTTACAATATTCATTGATTTTTGCCATTGAAAAACGTCCAGAAATTTTTGAAGCTACTGACTGAATGAAAGGAGCTGGCATCTCACTCTCTTTGAATCTTCTTTATCATGCTAGGAATAGCAGGAAAAAGCAAAAAATTTCAGAATTGCACCTTGCAATGCGGAGAAATTACTGTTTGTGCATTTACAATATTCATTGATTTTTGCCATTGAAAAACGTCCAGAAATGTTTGAAGCTACTGACTGAATGAAAAGAGCTGGCATCTCACTCTCTTTGAATCTTCTTTATCATGCTAAGAGGAGCAGGAAAAAGCAAAAAATTTCAGAATTGCACCTTGCAATGTGGAGATATTACTGTTTGTGCATTTACAATTTTCATTGATTTTTGCCATTGAAAAACGTCCAGAAATGTTTGAAGCTACTGACTGAATGAAAGGAGCTGGCATCTCACTCTCTTTGAATCTTCTTTATCATGCTAGGATTAGCAGGAAAAAGCAAAAAATTTCAGAATTGCACCTTGCAATGCGGAGAATTTACTGTTTGTGCATTTACAATATTCATTGATTTTTGCCATTGAAAAACATCATGTTATTCATATACCAGAAATGTTTGAAGCTACTGACTGAATGAAAAGAGCTGGCATCTCACTCTCTTTGAATCTGCTTTATCATGCTAAGAGGAGCAGGAAAAAGCAAAAAATTTCAGAATTGCACCTTGCAATGTGGAGATATTACTGTTTGTGCATTTACAATATTCATTGATTTTTGCCATTGAAAAACGTCCAGAAATGTTTGAAGCTACTGACTGAATGAAAGGAGTTGGCATCTCACTCTCTTTGAATCTTCTTTATCATGCTAGGATTAGCAGGAAAAAGCAAAAAATTTCAGAATTGCACCTTGCAATGTGGAGATATTACTGTTTGTGCATTTACAATATTCATTGATTTTTGCCATTGAAAAACGTCCAGAAATGTTTGAAGCTACTGACTGAATGAAAGGAGCTGGCATCTCACTCTCTTTGAATCTTCTTTATCATGCTAGGATTAGCAGGAAAAAGCAAAAAATTTCAGAATTGCACCTTGCAATGCGGAGAAATTACTGTTTGTGCATTTACAAAATTCATTGATTTTTGCCATTGAAAAACATCATGTTATTCATATACCAGAAATGTTTGAAGCTACTGACTGAATGAAAAGAGCTGGTATCTCACTCTCTTTGAATCTTCTTTATCATGCTAAGAGGAGCAGGAAAAAGCAAAAAATTTCAGAATTGCACCCTGCAATGTGGAGATATTACTGTTTGTGCATTTACAATATTCATTGATTTTTGCCATTGAAAAACGTCCAGAAATGTTTGAAGCTACTGACTGAATGAAAGGAGCTGGCATCTCACTCTCTTTGAATCTTCTTTATCATGCTAGGATTAGCAGGAAAAAGCAAAAAATTTCAGAATTGCACCTTGCAATGCGGAGAAATTACTGTTTGTGCATTTACAATATTCATTGATTTTTGCCATTGAAAAACATCATGTTATTCATATACCAGAAATGTTTGAAGCTACTGACTGAATGAAAAGAGCTGGCATCTCACTCTCTTTGAATCTTCTTTATCATGCTAAGAGGAGCAGGAAAAAGCAAAAAATTTCAGAATTGCACCTTGCAATGTGGAGATATTACTGTTTGTGCATTTACAATATTCATTGATTTTTGCCATTGAAAAACATCATGTTATTCATATACCAGAAATGTTTGAAGCTACTGACTGAATGAAATGAGCTGGCATCTCACTCTCTTTGAATCTTCTTTATCATGCTAAGAGGAGCAGGAAAAAGCAAAAAATTTCAGAATTGCACCTTGCAATGTGGAGATATTACTGTTTGTGCATTTACAATATTCATTGATTTTTGCCATTGAAAAACGTCCAGAAATGTTTGAAGCTACTGACTGAATGAAAGGAGCTGGCATCTCACTCTCTTTGAATCTTCTTTATCATGCTAGGATTAGCAGGAAAAAGTAAAAAATTTCAGAATTGCACCTTGCAATGTGGAGATATTACTGTTTGTGCATTTACAATATTCATTGATTTTTGCCATTGAAAAACGTCCAGAAATGTTTGAAGCTACTGACTGAATGAAAGGAGCTGGCATCTCACTCTCTTTGAATCTTCTTTATCATGCTAGGATTAGCAGGAAAAAGCAAAAAATTTCAGAATTGCACCTTGCAATGTGGAGATATTACTGTTTGTGTATTTACAATATTCATTGATTTTTGCCATTGAAAAACGTCCAGAAATGTTTGAAGCTACTGACTGAATGAAAGGAGCTGGCATCTCACTCTCTTTGAATCTTCTTTATCATGCTAGGATTAGCAGGAAAAAGCAAAAAATTTCAGAATTGCACCTTGCAATGTGGAGATATTACTGTTTGTGCATTTACAATATTCATTGATTTTTGCCATTGAAAAACGTCCAGAAATGTTTGAAGCTACTGACTGAATGAAAGGAGCTGGCATCTCACTCTCTTTGAATCTTCTTTATCATGCTAGGATTAGCAGGAAAAAGCAAAAAATTTCAGGATTGCACCTTGCAATGCGGAGAAATTACTGTTTGTGCATTTACAATATTCATTGATTTTTGCCATTGAAAAACATCATGTTATTCATATACCAGAAATGTTTGAAGCTACTGACTGAATGAAAAGAGCTGGCATCTCACTCTCTTTGAATCTTCTTTATCATGCTAAGAGGAGCAGGAAAAAGCAAAAAATTTCAGAATTGCACCTTGCAATGTGGAGATATTACTGTTTGTGTATTTACAATATTCATTGATTTTTGCCATTGAAAAACGTCCAGAAATGTTTGAAGCTACTGACTGAATGAAAGGAGCTGGCATCTCACTCTCTTTGAATCTTCTTTATCATGCTAGGATTAGCAGGAAAAAGCAAAAAAAATCAGAATTGCACCTTGCAATGTGGAGATATTACTGTTTGTGCATTTACAATATTCATTGATTTTTGCCCTTGAAAAACGTCCAGAAATGTTTGAAGCTACTGACTGAATGAAAGGAGCTGGCATCTCACTCTCTTTGAATCTTCTTTATCATGCTAGGATTAGCAGGAAAAAGCAAAAAATTTCAGAATTGCACCTTGCAATGTGGAGATATTACTGTTTGTGCATTTACAATATTCATTGATTTTTGCCTTTGAAAAACATCATGTTATTCATATACCAGAAATGTTTGAAGCTACTGACTGAATGAAAGGAGCTGGCATCTCACTCTCTTTGAATCTTCTTTATCATGCTAGGATTAGCAGGAAAAAGCAAAAAATTTCAGAATTGCACCTTGCAATGCGGAGAAATTACTGTTTGTGCATTTACAATATTCATTGATTTTTGCCATTGAAAATCATCATGTTATTCATATACCAGAAATGTTTGAAGCTACTGACTGAATTAAAGGAGCTGGCATCTCACTCTCTTTGAATCTTCTTTATCATGCTAGGATTAGCAGGAAAAAGCAAAAAATTTCAGAATTGCACCTTGCAATGTGGAGATATTACTGTTTGTGCATTTACAATATTCATTGATTTTTGCCATTGAAAAACGTCCAGAAATGTTTGAAGCTACTGACTGAATGAAAGGAGCTGGCATCTCACTCTCTTTGAAACTTCTTTATCATGCTAGGATTAGCAGGAAAAAGCAAAAAATTTCAGAATTGCACCTTGCAATGTGGAGATATTACTGTTTGTGCATTTACAATATTCATTGATTTTTGCCATTGAAAAACGTCCAGAAATGTTTGAAGCTACTGACTGAATGAAAGGAGCTGGCATCTCACTCTCTTTGAATCTTCTTTATCATGCTAGGATTAGCAGGAAAAAGCAAAAAATTTCAGAATTGCACCTTGCAATGCGGAGAAATTACTGTTTGTGCATTTACAATATTCATTGATTTTTGCCATTGAAAAACATCATGTTATTCATATACCAGAAATGTTTGAAGCTACTGACTGAATGAAAAGAGCTGGCATCTCACTCTCTTTGAATCTTCTTTATCATGCTAAGAGGAGCAGGAAAAAGCAAAAAATTTCAGAATTGCACCTTGCAATGTGGAGATATTACTGTTTGTGCATTTACAATATTCATTGATTTTTGCCGTTGAAAAACGTCCAGAAATGTTTGAAGCTACTGACTGAATGAAAGGAGCTGGCATCTCACTCTCTTTGAATCTTCTTTATCATGCTAGGATTAGCAGGAAAAAGCAAAAAATTTCAGAATTGCACCTTGCAATGCGGAGAAATTACTGTTTGTGCATTTACAATATTCATTGATTTTTGCCATTGAAAAACATCATGTTATTCATATACCAGAAATGTTTGAAGCTACTGACTGAATGAAAAGAGCTGGCATCTCTCTCTCTTGGAATCTTCTTTATCATGCTAAGAGGAGCAGGAAAAAGCAAAAAATTTCAGAATTGCACCTTGCAATGTGGAGATATTACTGTTTGTGCATTTACAATACTCATTGATTTTTGCCATTGAAAAACATCATGTTATTCATATACCAGAAATGTTTGAAGCTACTGACTGAATGAAAAGAGCTGGCATCTCACTCTCTTTGAATCTTCTTTATCATGCTAAGAGGAGCAGGAAAAAGCAAAAAATTTCAGAATTGCACCTTGCAATGTGGAGATATTACTGTATGTGCATTTACAATATTCATTGATTTTTGCCATTGAAAAACGTCCAGAAATGTTTGAAGCTACTGACTGAATGAAAAGAGCTGGCATCTCACTCTCTTTGAGTCTTCTTTATCATGCTAAGAGGAGCAGGAAAAAGCAAAAAATTTCAGAATTGCACCTTGCAATGTGGAGATATTACTGTTTGTGCATTTACAATATTCATTGATTTTTGCCATTGAAAAACGTCCAGAAATGTTTGAAGCTACTGACTGAATGAAAGGAGCTGGCATCTCACTCTCTTTGAATCTTCTTTATCATACTAGGATTAGCAGGAAAAAGCAAAAAATTTCAGAATTGCACCTTGCAATGTGGAGATATTACTGTTTGTGCATTTACAATATTCATTGATTTTTGCCATTGAAAAACGTCCAGAAATGTTTGAAGCTACTGACTGAATGAAAAGAGCTGGCATCTCACTCTCTTTGAATCTTCTTTATCATGCTAAGAGGAGCAGGAAAAAGCAAAAAATTTCAGAATTGCACCTTGCAATGTGGAGATATTACTGTTTGTGCATTTACAATATTCATTGATTTTTGCCATTGAAAAACATCATGTTATTCATATACCAGAAATGTTTGAAGCTACTGACTGAATGAAAGGAGCTGGCATCTCACTCTCTTTGAATCTTCTTTATCATGCTAGGATTAGCAGGAAAAAGCAAAAAATTTCAGAATTGCACCTTGCAATGCGGAGAAATTACTGTTTGTGCATTTACAATATTCATTGATTTTTGCCATTGAAAAACATCATGTTATTCATATACCAGAAATGTTTGAAGCTACTGACTGAATTAAAGGAGCTGGCATCTCACTCTCTTTGAATCTTCTTTATCATGCTAGGATTAGTAGGAAAAAGCAAAAAATTTCAGAATTGCACCTTGCAATGTGGAGATATTACTGTTTGTGCATTTACAATATTCATTGATTTTTGCCATTGAAAAACGTCCAAAAATGTTTGAAGCTACTGACTGAATGAAAGGAGCTGGCATCTCACTCTCTTTGAAACTTCTTTATCATGCTAGGATTAGCAGGAAAAAGCAAAAAAATTCAGAATTGCACCTTGCAATGTGGAGATATTACTGTTTGTGCATTTACAATATTCATTGATTTTTGCCATTGAAAAACGTCCAGAAATGTTTGAAGCTACTGACTGAATGAAAGGAGCTGGCATCTCACTCTCTTTGAATCTTCTTTATCATGCTAGGATTAGCAGGAAAAAGCAAAAAATTTCAGAATTGCACCTTGCAATGCGGAGAAATTACTGTTTGTGTATTTACAATATTCATTGATTTTTGCCATTGAAAAACATCATGTTATTCATATACCAGAAATGTTTGAAGCTACTGACTGAATGAAAAGAGCTGGCATCTCACTCTCTTTGAATCTTCTTTATCATGCTAAGAGGAGCAGGAAAAAGCAAAAAATTTCAGAATTGCACCTTGCAATGTGGAGATATTACTGTTTGTGCATTTACAATATTCATTGATTTTTGCCATTGAAAAACGTCAAGAAATGTTTGAAGCTACTGACTGAATGAAAGGAGCTGGCATCTCACTCTCTTTGAATCTTCTTTATCATGCTAGGATTAGCAGGAAAAAGCAAAAAATTTCAGAATTGCACCTTGCAATGCGGAGAAATTACTGTTTGTGCATTTACAATATTCATTGATTTTTGCCATTGAAAAACATCATGTTATTCATATACCAGAAATGTTTGAAGCTACTGACTGAATGAAAAGAGCTGGCATCTCACTCTCTTGGAATCTTCTTTATCATGCTAAGAGGAGCAGGAAAAAGCAAAAAATTTCAGAATTGCACCTTGCAATGTGGAGATATTACTGTTTGTGCATTTACAATACTCATTGATTTTTGCCATTGAAAAACATCATGTTATTCATATACCAGAAATGTTTGAAGCTACTGACTGAATGAAAAGAGCTGGCATCTCACTCTCTTTGAATCTTCTTTATCATGCTAAGAGGAGCAGGAAAAAGCAAAAAATTTCAGAATTGCACCTTGCAATGTGGAGATATTACTGTATGTGCATTTACAATATTCATTGATTTTTGCCATTGAAAAACGTCCAGAAATGTTTGAAGCTACTGACTGAATGAAAAGAGCTGGCATCTCACTCTCTTTGAGTCTTCTTTATCATGCTAAGAGGAGCAGGAAAAAGCAAAAAATTTCAGAATTGCACCTTGCAATGTGGAGATATTACTGTTTGTGCATTTACAATATTCATTGATTTTTGCCATTGAAAAACGTCCAGAAATGTTTGAAGCTACTGACTGAATGAAAGGAGCTGGCATCTCACTCTCTTTGAATCTTCTTTATCATGCTAGGATTAGCAGGAAAAAGCAAAAAATTTCAGAATTGCACCTTGCAATGTGGAGATATTACTGTTTGTGCATTTACAATATTCATTGATTTTTGCCATTGAAAAACGTCCAGAAATGTTTGAAGCTACTGACTGAATGAAAGGAGCTGGCATCTCACTCTCTTTGAATCTTCTTTATCATGCTAGGATTAGCAGGAAAAAGCAAAAAAATTCAGAATTGCACCTTGCAATGCGGAGAAATTACTGTTTGTGCATTTACAATATTCTTTGATTTTTGCCATTGAAAAACATCATGTTATTCATATACCAGAAATGTTTGAAGCTACTGACTGAATGAAAAGAGCTGGCATCTCACTCTCTTTGAATCTTCTTTATCATGCTAAGAGGAGCTGGAAAAAGCAAAAAATTTCAGAATTGCACCTTGCAATGTGGAGATATTACTGTTTGTGCATTTACAATATTCATTGATTTTTGCCATTGAAAAACGTCCAGAAATGTTTGAAGCTACTGACTGAATGAAAGGAGCTGGCATCTCACTCTATTTGAATCTTCTTTATCATGCTAGGATTAGCAGGAAAAAGCAAAAAATTTCAGAATTGCACCTTGCAATGCGGAGAAATTACTGTTTGTGCATTTACAATATTCATTGATTTTTGCCATTGAAAAACATCATGTTATTGATATAGGAGAAATGTTTGAAGCTACTGACTGAATGAAAAGAGTTGGCATCTCACTCTCTTTGAATCTTCTTTATCATGCTAAGATGAGCAGGAAAAAGCAAAAAATTTCAGAATTGCACCTTGCAATGTGGAGATATTACTGTTTGTGCATTTACAATGTTCATTGATTTTTGCCATTGAAAAACGTCCAGAAATGTTTGAAGCTACTGACTGAATGAAAGGAGCTGGCATCTCACTCTCTTTGAATCTTCTTTATCATGTTAGGATTAGCAGGAAAAAGCAAAAAATTTCAGAATTGCACCTTGCAATGCGGAGAAATTACTGTTTGTGCATTTACAATATTCATTGATTTTTGCCATTGAAAAACATCATGTTATTCATATACCAGAAATGTTTGAAGCTACTGACTGAATGAAAAGAGCTGGCATCCCACTCTCTTTGAATCTTCTTTATCATGCTAAGAGGAGCAGGAAAAAGCAAAAAATTTCAGAATTGCACCTTGCAATGTGGAGATATTACTGTTTGTGCATTTACAATATTCATTGATTTTTGCCATTGAAAAACGTCCAGAAATGTTTGAAGCTACTGACTGAATGAAAGGAGCTGGCATCTCACTCTCTTTGAATCTTCTTTATCATGCTAGGAATAGCAGGAAAAAGCAAAAAATTTCAGAATTGCACATTGCAATGCGGAGAAATTACTGTTTGTGCATTTACAATATTCATTGATTTTTGCCATTGAAAAACGTCCAGAAATGTTTGAAGCTACTGACTGAATGAAAAGAGCTGGCATCTCACTCTCTTTGAATGTTCTTTATCATGCTAAGAGGAGCAGGAAAAAGCAAAAAATTTCAGAATTGCACCTTGCAATGTGGAGATATTACTGTTTGTGCATTTACAATATTCATTGATTTTTGCCATTGAAAAACGTCCAGAAATGTTTGAAGCTACTGACTGAATGAAAGGAGCTGGCATCTCACTCTCTTTGAATCTTCTTTATCATGCTAGGATTAGCAGGAAAAAGCAAAAAATTTCAGAATTGCACCTTGCAATGCGGAGAAATTACTGTTTGTGCATTTACAATATTCATTGATTTTTGCCATTGAAAAACATCATGTTATTCATATACCAGAAATGTTTGAAGCTACTCACTGAATGAAAAGAGCTGGCATCTCACTCTCTTTGAATCTGCTTTATCATGCTAAGAGGAGCAGGAAAAAGCAAAAAATTTCAGAATTGCACCTTGCAATGTGGAGATATTACTGTTTGTGCATTTACAATATTCATTGATTTTTGCCATTGAAAAACGTCCAGAAATGTTTGAAGCTACTGACTGAATGAAATGAGCTGGCATCTCACTCTCTTTGAATCTTCTTTATCATGCTAGGATTAGCAGGAAAAAGCAAAAAATTTCAGAATTGCACCTTGCAATGTGGAGATATTACTGTTTGTGCATTTACAATATTCATTGATTTTTGCCATTGAAAAACGTCCAGTAATGTTTGAAGCTACTGACTGAATGAAAAGAGCTGGCATCTCACTCTCTTTGAATCTTCTTTATCGTGCTAAGAGGAGCAGGAAAAAGCAAAAAATTTCAGAATTGCACCTTGCAATGTGGAGATATTACTGTTTGTGCATTTACAATATTCATTGATTTTTGCCATTGAAAAACATCATGTTATTCATATACCAGAAATGTTTGAAGCTACTGACTGAATGAAAGGAGCTGGCATCTGACTCTCTTTGAATCTTCTTTATCATGCTAGGATTAGCAGGAAAAAGCAAAAAATTTCAGAATTGCACCTTGCAATGCGGAGAAATTACTGTTTGTGCATTTACAATATTCATTGATTTTTGCCATTGAAAAACATCATGTTATTCATATACCAGAAATGTTTGAAGCTACTGACTGAATTAAAGGAGCTGGCATCTCACTCTCTTTGAATCTTCTTTATCATGCTAGGATTAGCAGGAAAAAACAAAAAATTTCAGAATTGCACCTTGCAATGTGGAGATATTACTGTTTGTGCATTTACAATATTCATTGATTTTTGCCATTGAAAAACGTCCAGAAATGTTTGAAGCTACTGACTGAATGAAAGGAGCTGGCATCTCACTCTCTTTGAAACTTCTTTATCATGCTAGGATTAGCAGGAAAAAGCAAAAAATTTCAGAATTGCACCTTGCAATGTGGAAATATTACTGTTTGTGCATTTACAATATTCATTGATTTTTGCCATTGAAAAACGCCAAGAAATGTTTGAAGCTACTGACTGAATGAAAGGAGCTGGCATCTCACTCTCTTTGAATCTTCTTTATCATGCTAGGATTAGCAGGAAAAAGCAAAAAATTTCAGAATTGCACCTTGCAATGCGGAGAAATTACTGTTTGTGCATTTACAATATTCATTGATTTTTGCCATTGAAAAACATCATGTTATTCATATACCAGAAACGTTTGAAGCTACTGACTGAATGAAAAGAGCTGGCATCTCACTCTCTTGGAATCTTCTTTATCATGCTAAGAGGAGCAGGAAAAAGCAAATAATTTCAGAATTGCACCTTGCAATGTGGAGATATTACTGTTTGTGCATTTACAATACTCATTGATTTTTGCCATTGAAAAACATCATGTTATTCATATACCAGAAATGTTTGAAGCTACTGACTGAATGAAAAGAGCTGGCATCTCACTCTCTTTGAATCTTCTTTATCATGCTAAGAGTAGCAGGAAAAAGCAAAAAATTTCAGAATTGCACCTTGCAATGTGGAGATATTACTGTATGTGCATTTACAATATTCATTGATTTTTGCCATTGAAAGACGTCCAGAAATGTTTGAAGCTACTGACTGAATGAAAAGAGCTGGCATCTCACTCTATTTGAATCTTCTTTATCATGCTAGGATTAGCAGGAAAAAGCAAAAAATTTCAGAATTGCACCTTGCAATGCGGAGAAATTACTGTTTGTGCATTTACAATATTCATTGATTTTTGCCATTGAAAAACATCATGTTATTGATATAGGAGAAATGTTTGAAGCTACTGACTGAATGAAAAGAGTTGGCATCTCACTCTCTTTGAATCTTCTTTATCATGCTAAGATGAGCAGGAAAAAGCAAAAAATTTCAGAATTGCACCTTGCAATGTGGAGATATTACTGTTTGTGCATTTACAATGTTCATTGATTTTTGCCATTGAAAAACGTCCAGAAATGTTTGAAGCTACTGACTGAATGAAAGGAGCTGGCATCTCACTCTCTTTGAATCTTCTTTATCATGTTAGGATTAGCAGGAAAAAGCAAAAAATTTCAGAATTGCACCTTGCAATGCGGAGAAATTACTGTTTGTGCATTTACAATATTCATTGATTTTTGCCATTGAAAAACATCATGTTATTCATATACCAGAAATGTTTGAAGCTACTGACTGAATGAAAAGAGCTGGCATCCCACTCTCTTTGAATCTTCTTTATCATGCTAAGAGGAGCAGGAAAAAGCAAAAAATTTCAGAATTGCACCTTGCAATGTGGAGATATTACTGTTTGTGCATTTACAATATTCATTGATTTTTGCCATTGAAAAACGTCCAGAAATGTTTGAAGCTACTGACTGAATGAAAGGAGCTGGCATCTCACTCTCTTTGAATCTTCTTTATCATGCTAGGAATAGCAGGAAAAAGCAAAAAATTTCAGAATTGCACATTGCAATGCGGAGAAATTACTGTTTGTGCATTTACAATATTCATTGATTTTTGCCATTGAAAAACGTCCAGAAATGTTTGAAGCTACTGACTGAATGAAAAGAGCTGGCATCTCACTCTCTTTGAATGTTCTTTATCATGCTAAGAGGAGCAGGAAAAAGCAAAAAATTTCAGAATTGCACCTTGCAATGTGGAGATATTACTGTTTGTGCATTTACAATATTCATTGATTTTTGCCATTGAAAAACGTCCAGAAATGTTTGAAGCTACTGACTGAATGAAAGGAGCTGGCATCTCACTCTCTTTGAATCTTCTTTATCATGCTAGGATTAGCGGGAAAAAGCAAAAAATTTCAGAATTGCACCTTGCAATGCGGAGAAATTACTGTTTGTGCATTTACAATATTCATTGATTTTTGCCATTGAAAAACATCATGTTATTCATATACCAGAAATGTTTGAAGCTACTCACTGAATGAAAAGAGCTGGCATCTCACTCTCTTTGAATCTGCTTTATCATGCTAAGAGGAGCAGGAAAAAGCAAAAAATTTCAGAATTGCACCTTGCAATGTGGAGATATTACTGTTTGTGCATTTACAATATTCATTGATTTTTGCCATTGAAAAACGTCCAGAAATGTTTGAAGCTACTGACTGAATGAAATGAGCTGGCATCTCACTCTCTTTGAATCTTCTTTATCATGCTAGGATTAGCAGGAAAAAGCAAAAAATTTCAGAATTGCACCTTGCAATGTGGAGATATTACTGTTTGTGCATTTACAATATTCATTGATTTTTGCCATTGAAAAACGTCCAGTAATGTTTGAAGCTACTGACTGAATGAAAAGAGCTGGCATCTCACTCTCTTTGAATCTTCTTTATCGTGCTAAGAGGAGCAGGAAAAAGCAAAAAATTTCAGAATTGCACCTTGCAATGTGGAGATATTACTGTTTGTGCATTTACAATATTCATTGATTTTTGCCATTGAAAAACATCATGTTATTCATATACCAGAAATGTTTGAAGCTACTGACTGAATGAAAGGAGCTGGCATCTCACTCTCTTTGAATCTTCTTTATCATGCTAGGATTAGCAGGAAAAAGCAAAAAATTTCAGAATTGCACCTTGCAATGCGGAGAAATTACTGTTTGTGCATTTACAATATTCATTGATTTTTGCCATTGAAAAACATCATGTTATTCATATACCAGAAATGTTTGAAGCTACTGACTGAATTAAAGGAGCTGGCATCTCACTCTCTTTGAATCTTCTTTATCATGCTAGGATTAGCAGGAAAAAACAAAAAATTTCAGAATTGCACCTTGCAATGTGGAGATATTACTGTTTGTGCATTTACAATATTCATTGATTTTTGCCATTGAAAAACGTCCAGAAATGTTTGAAGCTACTGACTGAATGAAAGGAGCTGGCATCTCACTCTCTTTGAAACTTCTTTATCATGCTAGGATTAGCAGGAAAAAGCAAAAAATTTCAGAATTGCACCTTGCAATGTGGAAATATTACTGTTTGTGCATTTACAATATTCATTGATTTTTGCCATTGAAAAACGCCAAGAAATGTTTGAAGCTACTGACTGAATGAAAGGAGCTGGCATCTCACTCTCTTTGAATCTTCTTTATCATGCTAGGATTAGCAGGAAAAAGCAAAAAATTTCAGAATTGCACCTTGCAATGCGGAGAAATTACTGTTTGTGCATTTACAATATTCATTGATTTTTGCCATTGAAAAACATCATGTTATTCATATACCAGAAACGTTTGAAGCTACTGACTGAATGAAAAGAGCTGGCATCTCACTCTCTTGGAATCTTCTTTATCATGCTAAGAGGAGCAGGAAAAAGCAAATAATTTCAGAATTGCACCTTGCAATGTGGAGATATTACTGTTTGTGCATTTACAATACTCATTGATTTTTGCCATTGAAAAACATCATGTTATTCATATACCAGAAATGTTTGAAGCTACTGACTGAATGAAAAGAGCTGGCATCTCACTCTCTTTGAATCTTCTTTATCATGCTAAGAGTAGCAGGAAAAAGCAAAAAATTTCAGAATTGCACCTTGCAATGTGGAGATATTACTGTATGTGCATTTACAATATTCATTGATTTTTGCCATTGAAAGACGTCCAGAAATGTTTGAAGCTACTGACTGAATGAAAAGAGCTGGCATCTCACTCTCTTTGAGTCTTCTTTATCATGCTAAGAGGAGCAGGAAAAAGCAAAAAATTTCAGAATTGCACCTTGCAATGTGGAGATATTACTGTTTGTGCATTTACAATATTCATTGATTTTTGCCATTGAAAAACGTCCAGAAATGTTTGAAGCTACTGACTGAATGAAAGGAGCTGGCATCTCACTCTCTTTGAATCTTCTTTATCATGCTAGGATTAGCAGGAAAAAGCAAAAAAATTCAGAATTGCACCTTGCAATGCGGAGAAATTACTGTTTGTGCATTTACAATATTCTTTGATTTTTGCCATTGAAAAACATCATGTTATTCATATACCAGAAATGTTTGAAGCTACTGACTGAATGAAAAGAGCTGGCATCTCACTCTCTTTGAATCTTCTTTATCATGCTAAGATGAGCAGGAAAAAGCAAAAAATTTCAGAATTGCACATTGCAATGTGGAGATATTACTGTTTGTGCATTTACAATGTTCATTGATTTTTGCCATTGAAAAACGTCCAGAAATGTTTGAAGCTACTGACTGAATGAAAGGAGCTGGCATCTCACTCTCTTTGAATCTTCTTTATCATGTTAGGATTAGCAGGAAAAAGCAAAAAATTTCAGAATTGCACCTTGCAATGCGGAGAAATTACTGTTTGTGCATTTACAATATTCATTGATTTTTGCCATTGAAAAACATCATGTTATTCATATACCAGAAATGTTTGAAGCTACTGACTGAATGAAAAGAGCTGGCATCCCACTCAATTTGAATCTTCTTTATCATGCTAAGAGGAGCAGGAAAAAGCAAAAAATTTCAGAATTGCACCTTGCAATGTGGAGATATTACTGTTTGTGCATTTACAATATTCATTGATTTTTGCCATTGAAAAACGTCCAGAAATGTTTGAAGCTACTGACTGAATGAAAGGAGCTGGCATCTCACTCTCTTTGAATCTTCTTTATCATGCTAGGAATAGCAGGAAAAAGCTAAAAATTTCAGAATTGCACCTTGCAATGCGGAGAAATTACTGTTTGTGCATTTACAATATTCATTGATTTTTGCCATTGAAAAACGTCCAGAAATGTTTGAAGCTACTGACTGAATGAAAAGAGCTGGCATCTCACTCTCTTTGAATCTTCTCTATCATGCTAAGAGGAGCAGGAAAAAGCAAAAAATTTCAGAATTGCACCTTGCAATGTGGAGATATTACTGTTTGTGCATTTACAATATTCATTGATTTTTGCCATTGAAAAACGTCCAGAAATGTTTGAAGCTACTGACTGAATGAAAGGAGCTGGCATCTCACTCTCTTTGAATCTTCTTTATCATGCTAGGATTAGCAGGAAAAAGCAAAACATTTCAGAATTGCACCTTGCAATGCGGAGAAATTACTGTTTGTGCATTTACAATATTCATTGATTTTTGCCATTGAAAAACATCATGTTATTCATATACCAGAAATGTTTGAAGCTACTGACTGAATGAAAAGAGCTGGCATCTCACTCTCTTTGAATCTGCTTTATCATGCTAAGAGGAGCAGGAAAAAGCAAAAAATTTCAGAATTGCACCTTGCAATGTGGAGATATTACTGTTTGTGCATTTACAATATTCATTGATTTTTGCCATTGAAAAACGTCCAGAAATGTTTGAAGCTACTGACTGAATGAAATGAGCTGGCATCTCACTCTCTTTGAATCTTCTTTATCATGCTAGGATTAGCAGAAAAAAGCAAAAAATTTCAGAATTGCACCTTGCAATGTGGAGATATTACTGTTTGTGCATTTACAATATTCATTGATTTTTGCCATTGAAAAACGTCCAGTAATGTTTGAAGCTACTGACTGAATGAAAAGAGCTGGCATCTCACTCTCTTTGAATCTTCTTTATCGTGCTAAGAGGAGCAGGAAAAAGCAAAAAATTTCAGAATTGCACCTTGCAATGTGGAGATATTACTGTTTGTGCATTTACAATATTCATTGATTTTTGCCATTGAAAAACATCATGTTATTCATATACCAGAAATGTTTGAAGCTACTCACTGAATGAAAGGAGCTGGCATCTCACTCTCTTTGAATCTTCTTTATCATGCTAGGATTAGCAGGAAAAAGCAAAAAATTTCAGATTTGCACCTTGCAATGCGGAGAAATTACTGTTTGTGCATTTACAATATTCATTAATTTTTGCCATTGAAAAACATCATGTTATTCATATACTAGAAATGTTTGAAGCTACTGACTGAATGAAAGGAGTTGGCATCTCACTCTCTTTGAATCTTCTTTATCATGCTAGGATTAGCAGGAAAAAGCAAAAAATTTCAAAATTGCACCTTGCAATGTGGAGATATTACTGTTTGTGCATTTACAATATTCATTGATTTTTGCCATTGAAAAACGTCCAGAAATGTTTGAAGCTACTGACTGAATGAAAGGAGCTGGCATCTCACTCTCTTTGAATCTTCTTTATCATGCTAGGATTAGCAGGAAAAAGCAAAAAATTTCAGAATTGCACCTTGCAATGCGGAGAAATTACTGTTTGTGCATTTACAATATTCATTGATTTTTGCCATTGAAAAACATCATGTTATTCATATACCAGAAATGTTTGAAGCTACTGACTGAATGAAAAGAGCTGGTATCTCACTCTCTTTGAATCTTCTTTATCATGCTAAGAGGAGCAGGAAAAAGCAAAAAATTTCAGAATTGCACCCTGCAATGTGGAGATATTACTGTTTGTGCATTTACAATATTCATTGATTTTTGCCATTGAAAAACGTCCAGAAATGTTTGAACCTACTGACTGAATGAAAGGAGCTGGCATCTCACTCTCTTTGAATCTTCTTTATCATGCTAGGATTAGCAGGAAAAAGCAAAAAATTTCAGAATTGCACCTTGCAATGCGGAGAAATTACTGTTTGTGCATTTACAATATTCATTGATTTTTGCCATTGAAAAACATCATGTTATTCATATACCAGAAATGTTTGAAGCTACTGACTGAATGAAAAGAGCTGGCATCTCACTCTCTTTGAATCTTCTTTATCATGCTAAGAGGAGCAGGAAAAAGCAAAAAATTTCAGAATTGCACCTTGCAATGTGGAGATATTACTGTTTGTGCATTTACAATATTCATTGATTTTTGCCATTGAAAAACATCATGTTATTCATATACCAGAAATGTTTGAAGCTACTGACTGAATGAAATGAGCTGGCATCTCACTCTCTTTGAATCTTCTTTATCATGCTAAGAGGAGCAGGAAAAAGCAAAAAATTTCAGAATTGCACCTTGCAATGAGGAGATATTACTGTTTGTGCATTTACAATATTCATTGATTTTTGCCATTGAAAAACGTCCAGAAATGTTTGAAGCTACTGACTGAATGAAAGGAGCTGGCATCTCACTCTCTTTGAATCTTCTTTATCATGCTAGGATTAGCAGGAAAAAGCAAAAAATTTCAGAATTGCACCTTGCAATGTGGAGATATTACTGTTTGTGCATTTACAATATTCATTGATTTTTGCCATTGAAAAACGTCCAGAAATGTTTGAAGCTACTGACTGAATGAAAGGAGCTGGCATCTCACTCTCTTTGAATCTTCTTTATCATGCTAGGATTAGCAGGAAAAAGCAAAAAATTTCAGAATTGCACCTTGCAATGTGGAGATATTACTGTTTGTGTATTTACAATATTCATTGATTTTTGCCATTGAAAAACGTCCAGAAATGTTTGAAGCTACTGACTGAATGAAAGGAGCTGGCATCTCACTCACTTTGAATCTTCTTAATCATGCTAGGATTAGCAGGAAAAAGCAAAAAATTTCAGAATTGCACCTTGCAATGTGGAGATATTACTGTTTGTGCATTTACAATATTCATTGATTTTTGCCATTGAAAAACGTCCAGAAATGTTTGAAGCTACTGACTGAATGAAAGGAGCTGGCATCTCACTCTCTTTGAATCTTCTTTATCATGCTAGGATTAGCAGGAAAAAGCAAAAAATTTCAGGATTGCACCTTGCAATGCGGAGAAATTACTGTTTGTGCATTTACAATATTCATTGATTTTTGCCATTGAAAAACATCATGTTATTCATATACCAGAAATGTTTGAAGCTACTGACTGAATGAAAGGAGCTGGCATCTCACTCTCTTTGAATCTTCTTTATCATGCTAGGATTAGCAGGAAAAAGCAAAAAATTTCAGAATTGCACCTTGCAATGTGGAGATATTACTGTTTGTGCATTTACAATATTCATTGATTTTTGCCATTGAAAAACGTCCAGAAATGTTTGAAGCTACTGACTGAATGAAAGGAGCTGGCATCTCACTCTCTTTGAATCTTCTTTATCATGCTAGGATTAGCAGGAAAAAGCAAAAAATTTCAGAATTGCACCTTGCAATGCGGAGAAATTACTGTTTGTGCATTTACAATATTCATTGATTTTTGCCATTGAAAAACATCATGTTATTCATATACCAGAAATGTTTGAAGATACTGACTGAATGAAAAGAGCTGGTATCTCACTCTCTTTGAATCTTCTTTATCATGCTAAGAGGAGCAGGAAAAAGCAAAAAATTTCAGAATTGCACCCTGCAATGTGGAGATATTACTGTTTGTGCATTTACAATATTCATTGATTTTTGCCATTGAAAAACATCCAGAAATGTTTGAAGCTACTGACTGAATGAAAGGAGCTGGCATCTCACTCTCTTTGAATCTTCTTTATCATGCTAGGATTAGCAGGAAGAAGCAAAAAATTTCAGAATTGCACCTTGCAATGCGGAGAAATTACTGTTTGTGCATTTACAATATTCATTGATTTTTGCCATTGAAAAACATCATGTTATTCATATACCAGAAATGTTTGAAGCTACTGACTGAATGAAAAGAGCTGGCATCTCACTCTCTTTGAATCTTCTTTATCATGCTAAGAGGAGCAGGAAAAAGCAAAAAATTTCAGAATTGCACCTTGCAATGTGGAGATATTACTGTTTGTGCATTTACAATATTCATTGATTTTTGCCATTGAAAAACATCATGTTATTCATATACCAGAAATGTTTGAAGCTACTGACTGAATGAAATGAGCTGGCATCTCACTCTCTTTGAATCTTCTTTATCATGCTAAGAGGAGCAGGAAAAAGCAAAAAATTTCAGAATTGCACCTTGCAATGTGGAGATATTACTGTTTGTGCATTTACAATATTCATTGATTTTTGCCATTGAAAAACGTCCAGAAATGTTTGAAGCTACTGACTGAATGAAAGGAGCTGGCATCTCACTCTCTTTGAATCTTCTTTATCATGCTAGGATTAGCAGGAAAAAGCAAAAAATTTCAGAATTGCACCTTGCAATGTGGAGATATTACTGTTTGTGCATTTACAATATTCATTGATTTTTGCCATTGAAAAACGTCCAGAAATGTTTGAAGCTACTGACTGAATGAAAGGAGCTGGCATCTCACTCTCTTTGAATCTTCTTTATCATGCTAGGATTAGCAGGAAAAAGCAAAAAATTTCAGAATTGCACGTTGCAATGTGGAGATATTACTGTTTGTGCATTTACAATATTCATTGATTTTTGCCATTGAAAAACGTCCAGAAATGTTTGAAGCTACTGACTGAATGAAAGGAGCTGGCATCTCACTCTCTTTGAATCTTCTTTATCATGCTAGGATTAGCAGGAAAAAGCAAAAAATTTCAGGATTGCACCTTGCAATGCGGAGAAATTACTGTTTGTGCATTTACAATATTCATTGATTTTTGCCATTGAAAAACATCATGTTATTCATATACCAGAAATGTTTGAAGCTACTGACTGAATGAAAAGAGCTGGCATCTCACTCTCTTTGAATCTTCTTTATCATGCTAAGAGGAGCAGGAAAAAGCAAAAAATTTCAGAATTGCACCTTGCAATGTGGAGATATTACTGTTTGTGTATTTACAATATTCATTGATTTTTGCCATTGAAAAACGTCCAGAAATGTTTGAAGCTACTGACTGAATGAAAGGAGCTGGCATCTCACTCTCTTTGAATCTTCTTTATCATGCTAGGATTAGCAGGAAAAAGCAAAAAAATTCAGAATTGCACCTTGCAATGTGGAGATATTACTGTTTGTGCATTTACAATATTCATTGATTTTTGCCCTTGAAAAACGTCCAGAAATGTTTGAATCTACTGACTGAATGAAAGGAGCTGGCATCTCACTCTCTTTGAATCTTCTTTATCATGCTAGGATTAGCAGGAAAAAGCAAAAAATTTCAGAATTGCACCTTGCAATGTGGAGAAATTACTGTTTGTGCATTTACAATATTCATTGATTTTTGCCATTGAAAAACATCATGTTATTCATATACAAGAAATGTTTGAAGCTACTGACTGAATGAAAAGAGCTGGCATCTCACTCTCTTTGAATCTTCTTTATCATGCTAAGAGGAGCAGGAAAAAGCAAAAAATTTCAGACTTGCACCTTGCAATGTGGAGATATTACTGTTTGTGCATTTACAATATTCATTGATTTTTGCCATTGAAAAATGTCCAGAAATGTTTGAAGCTACTGACTGAATGAAAGGAGCTGGCATCTCACTCTCTTTGAATCTTCTTTATCATGCTAGGATTAGCAGGAAAAAGCAAAAAATTTCAGAATTGCACCTTGCAATGTGGAGATATTACTGTTTGTGCATTTACAATATTCATTGATTTTTGCCATTGAAAAACGTCCAGAAATGTTTGAAGCTACTGACTGAATGAAAGGAGCTGGCATCTCACTCTCTTTGAATCTTCTTTATCATGCTAGGATTAGCAGGAAAAAGCAAAAAATTTCAGGATTGCACCTTGCAATGCGGAGAAATTACTGTTTGTGCATTTACAATATTCATTGATTTTTGCCATTGAAAAACATCATGTTATTCATATACCAGAAATGTTTGAAGCTACTGACTGAATGAAAAGAGCTGGCATCTCACTCTCTTTGAATCTTCTTTATCATGCTAAGAGGAGCAGGAAAAAGCAAAAAATTTCAGAATTGCACCTTGCAATGTGGAGATATTACTGTTTGTGCATTTACAATATTCATTGATTTTTGCCATTGAAAAACGTCCAGAAATGTTTGAAGCTACTGACTGAATGAAAGGAGCTGGCATCTCACTCTCTTTGAATCTTCTTTATCATGCTAGGATTAGCAGGAAAAAGCAAAAAATTTCAGAATTGCACCGTGCAATGTGGAGATATTACTGTTTGTGCATTTACAATATTCATTGATTTTTGCCATTGAAAAACGTCCAGAAATGTTTGAAGCTACTGACTGAATGAAAGGAGCTGGCATCTCACTCTCTTTGAATCTTCTTTATCATGCTAGGATTAGCAGGAAAAAGCAAAAAATTTCAGAATTGCACCTTGCAATGCGGAGAAATTACTGTTTGTGCATTTACAATATTCATTGATTTTTGCCATTGAAAAACATCATGTTATTCATATACCAGAAATGTTTGAAGCTACTGACTGAATGAAAAGAGCTGGCATCTCACTCTCTTTGAATCTTCTTTATCATGCTAAGAGGAGCAGGAAAAAGCAAAAAATTTCAGAATTGCACCTTGCAATGTGGAGATATTACTGTTTGTGCATTTACAATATTCATTGATTTTTGCCATTGAAAAACGTCCAGAAATGTTTGAAGCTACTGACTGAATGAAAGGAGCTGGCATCTCACTCTCTTTGAATCTTCTTTATCATGCTAGGATTAGCAGGAAAAAGCAAAAAATTTCAGAATTGCACCTTGCAATGCGGAGAAATTACTGTTTGTGCATTTACAAATATTCATTGATTTTTGCCATTGAAAAACATCATGTTATTCATATACCAGAAATGTTTGAAGCTACTGACTGAATGAAAAGAGCTGGCATCTCACTCTCTTTGAATGTTCTTTACCATGCTAAGAGGAGCAGGAAAAAGCAAAAAATTTCAGAATTGCACCTTGCAACGTGGAGATATTACTGTTTGTGCATTTACAATATTCATTGATTTTTGCCATTGAAAAACATCATGTTATTCATATACCAGAAATGTTTGAAGCTACTGACTGAATGAAATGAGCTGGCATCTCACTCTCTTTGAATCTTCTTTATCATGCTAAGAGGAGCAGGAAAAAGCAAAAAATTTCAGAATTGCACCTTGCAATGTGGAGATATTACTGTTTGTGCATTTACAATATTCATTGATTTTTGCCATTGAAAAACATCATGTTATTCATATACCAGAAATGTTTGAAGCTACTGACTGAATGAAATGAGCTGGCATCTCACTCTCTTTGAATCTTCTTTATCATGCTAAGAGGAGCAGGAAAAAGCAAAAAATTTCAGAATTGCACCTTGCAATGTGGAGATATTACTGTTTGTGCATTTACAATATTCATTGATTTTTGCCATTGAAAAACGTCCAGAAATGTTTGAAGCTACTGACTGAATGAAAGGAGCTGGCATCTCACTCTCTTTGAATCTTCTTTATCATGCTAGGATTAGCAGGAAAAAGCAAAAAATTTCAGAATTGCACCTTGCAATGTGGAGATATTACTGTTTGTGCATTTACAATATTCATTGATTTTTGCCATTGAAAAACGTCCAGAAATGTTTGAAGCTACTGACTGAATGAAAGGAGCTGGCATCTCACTCTCTTTGAATCTTCTTTATCATGCTAGGATTAGCAGGAAAAAGCAAAAAATTTCAGAATTGCACCTTGCAATGTGGAGATATTACTGTTTGTGTATTTACAATATTCATTGATTTTTGCCATTGAAAAACGTCCAGAAATGTTTGAAGCTACTGACTGAATGAAAGGAGCTGGCATCTCACTCTCTTTGAATCTTCTTTATCATGCTAGGATTAGCAGGAAAAAGCAAAAAATTTCAGAATTGCACCTTGCAATGTGGAGATATTACTGTTTGTGCATTTACAATATTCATTGATTTTTGCCATTGAAAAACGTCCAGAAATGTTTGAAGCTACTGACTGAATGAAAGGAGCTGGCATCTCACTCTCTTTGAATCTTCTTTATCATGCTAGGATTAGCAGGAAAAAGCAAAAAATTTCAGGATTGCACCTTGCAATGCGGAGAAATTACTGTTTGTGCATTTACAATATTCATTGATTTTTGCCATTGAAAAACATCATGTTATTCATATACCAGAAATGTTTGAAGCTACTGACTGAATGAAAAGAGCTGGCATCTCACTCTCTTTGAATCTTCTTTATCATGCTAAGAGGAGCAGGAAAAAGCAAAAAATTTCAGAATTGCACCTTGCAATGTGGAGATATTACTGTTTGTGTATTTACAATATTCATTGATTTTTGCCATTGAAAAACGTCCAGAAATGTTTGAAGCTACTGACTGAATGAAAGGAGCTGGCATCTCACTCTCTTTGAATCTTCTTTATCATGCTAGGATTAGCAGGAAAAAGCAAAAAAATTCAGAATTGCACCTTGCAATGTGGAGATATTACTGTTTGTGCATTTACAATATTCATTGATTTTTGCCATTGAAAAACGTCCAGAAATGTTTGAAGCTACTGACTGAATGAAAGGAGCTGGCATCTCACTCTCTTTGAATCTTCTTTATCATGCTAGGATTAGCAGGAAAAAGCAAAAAATTTCAGAATTGCACCTTGCAATGTGGAGATATTACTGTTTGTGTATTTACAATATTCATTGATTTTTGCCATTGAAAAACGTCCAGAAATGTTTGAAGCTACTGACTGAATGAAAGGAGCTGGCATCTCACTCTCTTTGAATCTTCTTTATCATGCTAGGATTAGCAGGAAAAAGCAAAAAATTTCAGAATTGCACCTTGCAATGTGGAGATATTACTGTTTGTGCATTTACAATATTCATTGATTTTTGCCATTGAAAAACGTCCAGAAATGTTTGAAGCTACTGACTGAATGAAAGGAGCTGGCATCTCACTCTCTTTGAATCTTCTTTATCATGCTAGGATTAGCAGGAAAAAGCAAAAAATTTCAGAATTGCACCTTGCAATGCGGAGAAATTACTGTTTGTGCATTTACAATATTCATTGATTTTTGCCATTGAAAAACATCATGTTATTCATATACCAGAAATGTTTGAAGCTACTGACTGAATGAAAAGAGCTGGCATCTCACTCTCTTTGAATCTTCTTTATCATGCTAAGAGGAGCAGGAAAAAGCAAAAAATTTCAGAATTGCACCTTGCAATGTGGAGATATTACTGTTTGTGTATTTACAATATTCATTGATTTTTGCCATTGAAAAACGTCCAGAAATGTTTGAAGCTACTGACTGAATGAAAGGAGCTGGCATCTCACTCTCTTTGAATCTTCTTTATCATGCTAGGATTAGCAGGAAAAAGCAAAAAATTTCAGAATTGCACCTTGCAATGCGGAGAAATTACTGTTTGTGCATTTACAATATTCATTGATTTTTGCCATTGAAAAACATCATGTTATTCATATACCAGAAATGTTTGAAGCTACTGACTGAATGAAAAGAGCTGGCATCTCACTCTCTTTGAATCTTCTTTATCATGCTAAGAGGAGCAGGAAAAAGCAAAAAATTTCAGACTTGCACCTTGCAATGTGGAGATATTACTGTTTGTGCATTGACAATATTCATTGATTTTTGCCATTGAAAAATGTCCAGAAATGTTTGAAGCTACTGACTGAATGAAAGGAGCTGGCATCTCACTCTCTTTGAATCTTCTTTATCATGCTAGGATTAGCAGGAAAAAGCAAAAAATTTCAGAATTGCACCTTGCAATGTGGAGATATTACTGTTTGTGCATTTACAATATTCATTGATTTTTGCCATTGAAAAACGTCCAGAAATGTTTGAAGCTACTGACTGAATGAAAGGAGCTGGCATCTCACTCTCTTTGAATCTTCTTTATCATGCTAGGATTAGCAGGAAAAAGCAAAAAATTTCAGGATTGCACCTTGCAATGCGGAGAAATTACTGTTTGTGCATTTACAATATTCATTGATTTTTGCCATTGAAAAACATCATGTTATTCATATACCAGAAATGTTTGAAGCTACTGACTGAATGAAAAGAGCTGGCATCTCACTCTCTTTGAATCTTCTTTATCATGCTAAGAGGATCAGGAAAAAGCAAAAAATTTCAGAATTGCACCTTGCAATGTGGAGATATTACTGTTTGTGCATTTACAATATTCATTGATTTTTGCCATTGAAAAACGTCCAGAAATGTTTGAAGCTACTGACTGAATGAAAGGAGCTGGCATCTCACTCTCTTTGAATCTTCTTTATCATGCTAGGATTAGCAGGAAAAAGCAAAAAATTTCAGAATTGCACCTTGCAATGTGGAGATATTACTGTTTGTGCATTTACAATATTCATTGATTTTTGCCATTGAAAAACGTCCAGAAATGTTTGAAGCTACTGACTGAATGAAAGGAGCTGGCATCTCACTCTCTTTGAATCTTCTTTATCATGCTAGGATTAGCAGGAAAAAGCAAAAAATTTCAGAATTGCACCTTGCAATGCGGAGAAATTACTGTTTGTGCATTTACAATATTCATTGATTTTTGCCATTGAAAAACATCATGTTATTCATATACCAGAAATGTTTGAAGCTACTGACTGAATGAAAAGAGCTGGCATCTCACTCTCTTTGAATCTTCTTTATCATGCTAAGAGGAGCAGGAAAAAGCAAAAAATTTCAGAATTGCACCTTGCAATGTGGAGATATTACTGTTTGCGCATTTACAATATTCATTGATTTTTGCCATTGAAAAACGTCCAGAAATGTTTGAAGCTACTGACTGAATGAAAGGAGCTGGCATCTCACTCTCTTTGAATCTTCTTTATCATGCTAGGATTAGCAGGAAAAAGAAAAAATTTCAGAATTGCACCTTGCAATGCGGAGAAATTACTGTTTGTGCATTTACAATATTCATTGATTTTTGCCATTGAAAAACATCATGTTATTCATATACCAGAAATGTTTGAAGCTACTGACTGAATGAAAAGAGCTGGCATCTCACTCTCTTTGAATCTTCTTTACCATGCTAAGAGGAGCAGGAAAAAGCAAAAAATTTCAGAATTGCACCTTGCAACGTGGAGATATTACAGTTTGTGCATTTACAATATTCATTGATTTTTGCCATTGAAAAACATCATGTTATTCATATACCAGAAATGTTTGAAGCTACTGACTGAATGAAATGAGCTGGCATCTCACTCTCTTTGAATCTTCTTTATCATGCTAAGAGGAGCAGGAAAAAGCAAAAAATTTCAGAATTGCACCTTGCAATGTGGAGATATTACTGTTTGTGCATTTACAATATTCATTGATTTTTGCCATTGAAAAACGTCCAGAAATGTTTGAAGCTACTGACTGAATGAAAGGAGCTGGCATCTCACTCTCTTTGAATCTTCTTTATCATGCTAGGATTAGCAGGAAAAAGCAAAAAATTTCAGAATTGCACCTTGCAATGCGGAGAAATTACTGTTTGTGCATTTACAATATTCATTGATTTTTGCCATTGAAAAACATCATGTTATTCATATACCAGAAATGTTTGAAGCTACTGACTGAATGAAAAGAGCTGGCATCTCACACTCTTTGAATCTTCTTTATCATGCTAAGAGGAGCAGGAAAAAGCAAAAAATTTCAGAATTGCACCTTGCAATGTGGAGATATTACTGTTTGTGCATTTACAATATTCATTGATTTTTGCCATTGAAAAACGTCCAGAAATGTTTGAAGCTACTGACTGAATGAAAGGAGCTGGCATCTCGCTCTCTTTGAATCTTCTTTATCATGCTAGGATTAGCAGGAAAAAGCAAAAAATTTCAGAATTGCAGCTTGCAATGCGGAGAAATTACTGTTTGTGCATTTACAATATTCATTGATTTTTGCCATTGAAAAACATCATGTTATTCATATACCAGAAATGTTTGAAGCTACTGACTGAATGAAAAGAGCTGGCATCTCACTCTCTTTGAATCTTCTTTACCATGCTAAGAGGAGCAGGAAAAAGCAAAAAATTTCAGAATTGCACCTTGCAACGTGGAGATATTACTGTTTGTGCATTTACAATATTCATTGATTTTTGCCATTGAAAAACATCATGTTATTCATATACCAGAAATGTTTGAAGCTACTGACTGAATGAAATGAGCTGGCATCTCACTCTCTTTGAATCTTCTTTATCATGCTAAGAGGAGCAGGAAAAAGCAAAAAATTTCAGAATTGCACCTTGCAATGTGGAGATATTACTGTTTGTGCATTTACAATATTCATTGATTTTTGCCATTGAAAAACCTCCAGAAATGTTTGAAGCTACTGACTGAATGAAAGGAGCTGGCATCTCACTCTCTTTGAATCTTCTTTATCATGCTAGGATTAGCAGGAAAAAGCAAAAAAATTCAGAATTGCACCTTGCAATGTGGAGATATTACTGTTTGTGCATTTACAATATTCATTGATTTTTGCCATTGAAAAACGTCCAGAAATGTTTGAAGCTACTGACTGAATGAAAGGAGCTGGCATCTCACTCTCTTTGAATCTTCTTTATCATGCTAGGATTAGCAGGAAAAAGCAAAAAATTTCAGAATTGCACCTTGCAATGCGGAGAAATTACTGTTTGTGCATTTACAATATTCATTGATTTTTGCCATTGAAAAACATCATGTTATTCATATACCAGAAATGTTTGTAGCTACTGACTGAATGAAAAGAGCTGGCATCTCACTCTCTTTGAATCTTCTTTATCATGCTAAGAGGAGCAGGAAAAAGCAAAAAATTTCAGAATTGCACCTTGCAATGTGGAGATATTACTGTTTGTGCATTTACAATATTCATTGATTTTTGCCATTGAGAAACATCATGTTATTCATATACCAGAAATGTTTGAAGCTACTGACTGAATGAAATGAGCTGCATCTCACTCTCTTTGAATATTCTTTATCATGCTAAGAGGAGCAGGAAAAAGCAAAAAATTTCAGAATTGCACCTTGCAATGTGGAGATATTACTGTTTGTGCATTTACAATATTCATTGATTTTTGCCATTGAAAAACGTCCAGAAATGTTTGAAGCTACTGACTGAATGAAAGGAGCTGGCATCTCACTCTCTTTGAATCTTCTTTATCATGCTAGGATTAGCAGGAAAAAGCAAAAAATTTCAGAATTGCACCTTGCAATGTGGAGATATTACGATTTGTGCATTTACAATATTCATTAATTTTTGCCATTGAAAAACCTCCAGAAATGTTTGAAGCTACTGACTGAATGAAAGGAGCTGGCATCTCACTCTCTTTGTATCTTCTTTATCATGCTAGGATTAGCAGGAAAAAGCAAAAAATTTCAGAATTGCACCTTGCAATGTGGAGATATTACTGTTTGTGCATTTACAATATTCATTGATTTTTGCCCTTGAAAAACGTCCAGAAATGTTTGAAGCTACTGACTGAATAAAAGGAGCTGGCATCTCACTCTCTTTGAATCTTCTTTATCATGCTAGTATTAGCAGGAAAAAGCAAAAAATTTCAGAATTGCACCTTGCAATGCGGAGAAATTACTGTTTGTGCATTTACAATATTCATTGATTTTTGCCATTGAAAAACATCATGTAATTCATATACCAGAAATGTTTGAAGCTACTGACTGAATGAAAAGAGCTGGCATCTCACTCTCTTTGAATCTTCTTTATCATGCTAAGAGGAGCAGGAAAAAGCAAAAAATTTCACACTTGCACCTTGCAATGTGGAGATATTACTGTTTGTGCATTTACAATATTCATTGATTTTTGCCATTGAAAAAACGTCCAGAAATGTTTGAAGCTACTGACTGAATGAAAGGAGCTGGCATCTCACTCTCTTTGAATCTTCTTTATCATGCTAGGATTAGCAGGAAAAAGCAAAAAATTTCAGAATTGCACCTTGCAATGTGGAGATATTACTGTTTGTGCATTTACAATATTCATTGATTTTTGCCATTGAAAAACGTCCAGAAATGTTTGAAGCTACTGACTGAATGAAATGAGCTGGCATCTCACTCTCTTTGAATCTTCTTTATCATGCTAAGAGGAGCAGGAAAAAGCAAAAAATTTCAGAATTGCACCTTGCAATGTGGAGATATTACTGTTTGTGCATTTACAATATTCATTGATTTTTGCCATTGAAAAACGTCCAGAAATGTTTGAAGCTACTGACTGAATGAAAGGAGCTGGCATCTCACTCTCTTTGAATCTTCTTTATCATGCTAGGATTAGCAGGAAAAAGCAAAAAATTTCAGAATTGCACCTTGCAATGCGGAGAAATTACTGTTTGTGCATTTACAATATTCATTGATTTTTGCCATTGAAAAACATCATGTTATTCATATACCAGAAATGTTTGAAGCTACTGACTGAATGAAGAGAGCTGGCATCTCACTCTCTTTGAATCTTCTTTATCATGCTAAGAGGAGCAGGAAAAAGCAAAAAATTTCAGAATTGCACCTTGCAATGTGGAGATATTACTGTTTGTGCATTTACAATATTCATTGATTTTTGCCATTGAAAAACGTCCAGAAATGTTTGAAGCTACTGACTGAATGAAAGGAGCTGGCATCTCACTCTCTTTGAATCTTCTTTATCATGCTAGGATTAGCAGGAAAAAGCAAAAAATTTCAGAATTGCAGCTTGCAATGCGGAGAAATTACTGTTTGTGCATTTACAATATTCATTGATTTTTGCCATTGAAAAACATCATGTTATTCATATACCAGAAATGTTTGAAGCTACTGACTGAATGAAAAGAGCTGGCATCTCACTCTCTTTGAATCTTCTTTACCATGCTAAGAGGAGCAGGAAAAAGCAAAAAATTTCAGAATTGCACCTTGCAACGTGGAGATATTACTGTTTGTGCATTTACAATATTCATTGATTTTTGCCATTGAAAAACATCATGTTATTCATATACCAGAAATGTTTGAAGCTACTGACTGAATGAAATGAGCTGGCATCTCACTCTCTTTGAATCTTCTTTATCATGCTAAGAGGAGCAGGAAAAAGCAAAAAATTTCAGAATTGCACCTTGCAATGTGGAGATATTACTGTTTGTGCATTTACAATATTCATTGATTTTTGCCATTGAAAAACCTCCAGAAATGTTTGAAGCTACTGACTGAATGAAAGGAGCTGGCATCTCACTCTCTTTGAATCTTCTTTATCATGCTAGGATTAGCAGGAAAAAGCAAAAAAATTCAGAATTGCACCTTGCAATGTGGAGATATTACTGTTTGTGCATTTACAATATTCATTGATTTTTGCCATTGAAAAACGTCCAGAAATGTTTGAAGCTACTGACTGAATGAAAGGAGCTGGCATCTCACTCTCTTTGAATCTTCTTTATCATGCTAGGATTAGCAGGAAAAAGCAAAAAATTTCAGAATTGCACCTTGCAATGCGGAGAAATTACTGTTTGTGCATTTACAATATTCATTGATTTTTGCCATTGAAAAACATCATGTTATTCATATACCAGAAATGTTTGAAGCTACTGACTGAATGAAAAGAGCTGGCATCTCACTCTCTTTGAATCTTCTTTATCATGCTAAGAGGAGCAGGAAAAAGCAAAAAATTTCAGAATTGCACCTTGCAATGTGGAGATATTACTGTTTGTGCATTTACAATATTCATTGATTTTTGCCATTGAAAAACATCATGTTATTCATATACCAGAAATGTTTGAAGCTACTGACTGAATGAAATGAGCTGGCATCTCACTCTCTTTGAATATTCTTTATCATGCTAAGAGGAGCAGGAAAAAGCAAAACATTTCAGAATTGCACCTTGCAATGTGGAGATATTACTGTTTGTGCATTTACAATATTCATTGATTTTTGCCATTGAAAAACGTCCAGAAATGTTTGAAGCTACTGACTGAATGAAAGGAGCTGGCATCTCACTCTCTTTGAATCTTCTTTATCATGCTAGGATTAGCAGGAAAAAGCAAAAAATTTCAGAATTGCACCTTGCAATGTGGAGATATTACGATTTGTGCATTTACAATATTCATTAATTTTTGCCATTGAAAAACCTCCAGAAATGTTTGAAGCTACTGACTGAATGAAAGGAGCTGGCATCTCACTCTCTTTGTATCTTCTTTATCATGCTAGGATTAGCAGGAAAAAGCAAAAAATTTCAGAATTGCACCTTGCAATGTGGAGATATTACTGTTTGTGCATTTACAATATTCATTGATTTTTGCCCTTGAAAAACGTCCAGAAATGTTTGAAGCTACTGACTGAATAAAAGGAGCTGGCATCTCACTCTCTTTGAATCTTCTTTATCATGCTAGGATTAGCAGGAAAAAGCAAAAAATTTCAGAATTGCACCTTGCAATGCGGAGAAATTACTGTTTGTGCATTTACAATATTCATTGATTTTTGCCATTGAAAAACATCATGTTATTCATATACCAGAAATGTTTGAAGCTACTGACTGAATGAAAAGAGCTGGCATCTCACTCTCTTTGAATCTTCTTTATCATGCTAAGAGGAGCAGGAAAAAGCAAAAAATTTCAGAATTGCACCTTGCAATGTGGAGATATTACTGTTTGTGCATTTACAATATTCATTGATTTTTGCCATTGAAAAACATCATGTTATTCATATACCAGAAATGTTTGAAGCTACTGACTGAATGAAATGAGCTGGCATCTCACTCTCTTTGAATATTCTTTATCATGCTAAGAGGAGCAGGAAAAAGCAAAACATTTCAGAATTGCACCTTGCAATGTGGAGATATTACTGTTTGTGCATTTACAATATTCATTGATTTTTGCCATTGAAAAACGTCCAGAAATGTTTGAAGCTACTGACTGAATGAAAGGAGCTGGCATCTCACTCTCTTTGAATCTTCTTTATCATGCTAGGATTAGCAGGAAAAAGCAAAAAATTTCAGAATTGCACCTTGCAATGCGGAGAAATTACTGTTTGTGCATTTACAATATTCATTGATTTTTGCCATTGAAAAACATCATGTTATTCATATACCAGAAATGTTTGAAGCTACTGACTGAATGAAAAGAGCTGGCATCTCACTCTCTTTGAATCTTCTTTATCATGCTAAGAGGAGCAGGAAAAAGCAAAAAATTTCAGACTTGCACCTTGCAATGTGGAGATATTACTGTTTGTGCATTGACAATATTCATTGATTTTTGCCATTGAAAAATGTCCAGAAATGTTTGAAGCTACTGACTGAATGAAAGGAGCTGGCATCTCACTCTCTTTGAATCTTCTTTATCATGCTAGGATTAGCAGGAAAAAGCAAAAAATTTCAGAATTGCACCTTGCAATGTGGAGATATTACTGTTTGTGCATTTACAATATTCATTGATTTTTGCCATTGAAAAACGTCCAGAAATGTTTGAAGCTACTGACTGAATGAAAGGAGCTGGCATCTCACTCTCTTTGAATCTTCTTTATCATGCTAGGATTAGCAGGAAAAAGCAAAAAATTTCAGGATTGCACCTTGCAATGCGGAGAAATTACTGTTTGTGCATTTACAATATTCATTGATTTTTGCCATTGAAAAACATCATGTTATTCATATACCAGAAATGTTTGAAGCTACTGACTGAATGAAAAGAGCTGGCATCTCACTCTCTTTGAATCTTCTTTATCATGCTAAGAGGATCAGGAAAAAGCAAAAAATTTCAGAATTGCACCTTGCAATGTGGAGATATTACTGTTTGTGCATTTACAATATTCATTGATTTTTGCCATTGAAAAACGTCCAGAAATGTTTGAAGCTACTGACTGAATGAAAGGAGCTGGCATCTCACTCTCTTTGAATCTTCTTTATCATGCTAGGATTAGCAGGAAAAAGCAAAAAATTTCAGAATTGCACCTTGCAATGTGGAGATATTACTGTTTGTGCATTTACAATATTCATTGATTTTTGCCATTGAAAAACGTCCAGAAATGTTTGAAGCTACTGACTGAATGAAAGGAGCTGGCATCTCACTCTCTTTGAATCTTCTTTATCATGCTAGGATTAGCAGGAAAAAGCAAAAAATTTCAGAATTGCACCTTGCAATGCGGAGAAATTACTGTTTGTGCATTTACAATATTCATTGATTTTTGCCATTGAAAAACATCATGTTATTCATATACCAGAAATGTTTGAAGCTACTGACTGAATGAAAAGAGCTGGCATCTCACTCTCTTTGAATCTTCTTTATCATGCTAAGAGGAGCAGGAAAAAGCAAAAAATTTCAGAATTGCACCTTGCAATGTGGAGATATTACTGTTTGCGCATTTACAATATTCATTGATTTTTGCCATTGAAAAACGTCCAGAAATGTTTGAAGCTACTGACTGAATGAAAGGAGCTGGCATCTCACTCTCTTTGAATCTTCTTTATCATGCTAGGATTAGCAGGAAAAAGAAAAAATTTCAGAATTGCACCTTGCAATGCGGAGAAATTACTGTTTGTGCATTTACAATATTCATTGATTTTTGCCATTGAAAAACATCATGTTATTCATATACCAGAAATGTTTGAAGCTACTGACTGAATGAAAAGAGCTGGCATCTCACTCTCTTTGAATCTTCTTTACCATGCTAAGAGGAGCAGGAAAAAGCAAAAAATTTCAGAATTGCACCTTGCAACGTGGAGATATTACTGTTTGTGCATTTACAATATTCATTGATTTTTGCCATTGAAAAACATCATGTTATTCATATACCAGAAATGTTTGAAGCTACTGACTGAATGAAATGAGCTGGCATCTCACTCTCTTTGAATCTTCTTTATCATGCTAAGAGGAGCAGGAAAAAGCAAAAAATTTCAGAATTGCACCTTGCAATGTGGAGATATTACTGTTTGTGCATTTACAATATTCTTTGATTTTTGCCATTGAAAAACGTCCAGAAATGTTTGAAGCTACTGACTGAATGAAAGGAGCTGGCATCTCACTCTCTTTGAATCTTCTTTATCATGCTAGGATTAGCAGGAAAAAGCAAAAAATTTCAGAATTGCACCTTGCAATGCGGAGAAATTACTGTTTGTGCATTTACAATATTCATTGATTTTTGCCATTGAAAAACATCATGTTATTCATATACCAGAAATGTTTGAAGCTACTGACTGAATGAAAAGAGCTGGCATCTCACTCTCTTTGAATCTTCTTTATCATGCTAAGAGGAGCAGGAAAAAGCAAAAAATTTCAGAATTGCACCTTGCAATGTGGAGATATTACTGTTTGTGCATTTACAATATTCATTGATTTTTGCCATTGAAAAACGTCCAGAAATGTTTGAAGCTACTGACTGAATTAAAGGAGCTGGCATCTCGCTCTCTTTGAATCTTCTTTATCATGCTAGGATTAGCAGGAAAAAGCAAAAAATTTCAGAATTGCAGCTTGCAATGCGGAGAAATTACTGTTTGTGCATTTACAATATTCATTGATTTTTGCCATTGAAAAACATCATGTTATTCATATACCAGAAATGTTTGAAGCTACTGACTGAATGAAAAGAGCTGGCATCTCACTCTCTTTGAATCTTCTTTACCATGCTAAGAGGAGCAGGAAAAAGCAAAAAATTTCAGAATTGCACCTTGCAACGTGGAGATATTACTGTTTGTGCATTTACAATATTCATTGATTTTTGCCATTGAAAAACATCATGTTATTCATATACCAGAAATGTTTGAAGCTACTGACTGAATGAAATGAGCTGGCATCTCACTCTCTTTGAATCTTCTTTATCATGCTAAGAGGAGCAGGAAAAAGCAAAAAATTTCAGAATTGCACCTTGCAATGTGGAGATATTACTGTTTGTGCATTTACAATATTCATTGATTTTTGCCATTGAAAAACCTCCAGAAATGTTTGAAGCTACTGACTGAATGAAAGGAGCTGGCATCTCACTCTCTTTGAATCTTCTTTATCATGCTAGGATTAGCAGAAAAAAGCAAAAAAATTCAGAATTGCACCTTGCAATGTGGAGATATTACTGTTTGTGCATTTACAATATTCATTGATTTTTGCCATTGAAAAACGTCCAGAAATGTTTGAAGCTACTGACTGAATGAAAGGAGCTGGCATCTCACTCTCTTTGAATCTTCTTTATCATGCTAGGATTAGCAGGAAAAAGCAAAAAATTTCAGAATTGCACCTTGCAATGCGGAGAAATTACTGTTTGTGCATTTACAATATTCATTGATTTTTGCCATTGAAAAACATCATGTTATTCATATACCAGAAATGTTTGTAGCTACTGACTGAATGAAAAGAGCTGGCATCTCACTCTCTTTGAATCTTCTTTATCATGCTAAGAGGAGCAGGAAAAAGCAAAAAATTTCAGAATTGCACCTTGCAATGTGGAGATATTACTGTTTGTGCATTTACAATATTCATTGATTTTTGCCATTGAAAAACATCATGTTATTCATATACCAGAAATGTTTGAAGCTACTGACTGAATGAAATGAGCTGCATCTCACTCTCTTTGAATATTCTTTATCATGCTAAGAGGAGCAGGAAAAAGCAAAAAATTTCAGAATTGCACCTTGCAATGTGGAGATATTACTGTTTGTGCATTTACAATATTCATTGATTTTTGCCATTGAAAAACGTCCAGAAATGTTTGAAGCTACTGACTGAATGAAAGGAGCTGGCATCTCACTCTCTTTGAATCTTCTTTATCATGCTAGGATTAGCAGGAAAAAGCAAAAAATTTCAGAATTGCACCTTGCAATGTGGAGATATTACGATTTGTGCATTTACAATATTCATTAATTTTTGCCATTGAAAAACCTCCAGAAATGTTTGAAGCTACTGACTGAATGAAAGGAGCTGGCATCTCACTCTCTTTGTATCTTCTTTATCATGCTAGGATTAGCAGGAAAAAGCAAAAAATTTCAGAATTGCACCTTGCAATGTGGAGATATTACTGTTTGTGCATTTACAATATTCATTGATTTTTGCCCTTGAAAAACGTCCAGAAATGTTTGAAGCTACTGACTGAATAAAAGGAGCTGGCATCTCACTCTCTTTGAATCTTCTTTATCATGCTAGTATTAGCAGGAAAAAGCAAAAAATTTCAGAATTGCACCTTGCAATGCGGAGAAATTACTGTTTGTGCATTTACAATATTCATTGATTTTTGCCATTGAAAAACATCATGTAATTCATATACCAGAAATGTTTGAAGCTACTGACTGAATGAAAAGAGCTGGCATCTCACTCTCTTTGAATCTTCTTTATCATGCTAAGAGGAGCAGGAAAAAGCAAAAAATTTCAGACTTGCACCTTGCAATGTGGAGATATTACTGTTTGTGCATTTACAATATTCATTGATTTTTGCCATTGAAAAAACGTCCAGAAATGTTTGAAGCTACTGACTGAATGAAAGGAGCTGGCATCTCACTCTCTTTGAATCTTCTTTATCATGCTAGGATTAGCAGGAAAAAGCAAAAAATTTCAGAATTGCACCTTGCAATGTGGAGATATTACTGTTTGTGCATTTACAATATTCATTGATTTTTGCCATTGAAAAACGTCCAGAAATGTTTGAAGCTACTGACTGAATGAAATGAGCTGGCATCTCACTCTCTTTGAATCTTCTTTATCATGCTAAGAGGAGCAGGAAAAAGCAAAAAATTTCAGAATTGCACCTTGCAATGTGGAGATATTACTGTTTGTGCATTTACAATATTCATTGATTTTTGCCATTGAAAAACGTCCAGAAATGTTTGAAGCTACTGACTGAATGAAAGGAGCTGGCATCTCACTCTCTTTGAATCTTCTTTATCATGCTAGGATTAGCAGGAAAAAGCAAAAAATTTCAGAATTGCACCTTGCAATGCGGAGAAATTACTGTTTGTGCATTTACAATATTCATTGATTTTTGCCATTGAAAAACATCATGTTATTCATATACCAGAAATGTTTGAAGCTACTGACTGAATGAAGAGAGCTGGCATCTCACTCTCTTTGAATCTTCTTTATCATGCTAAGAGGAGCAGGAAAAAGCAAAAAATTTCAGAATTGCACCTTGCAATGTGGAGATATTACTGTTTGTGCATTTACAATATTCATTGATTTTTGCCATTGAAAAACGTCCAGAAATGTTTGAAGCTACTGACTGAATGAAAGGAGCTGGCATCTCACTCTCTTTGAATCTTCTTTATCATGCTAGGATTAGCAGGAAAAAGCAAAAAATTTCAGAATTGCAGCTTGCAATGCGGAGAAATTACTGTTTGTGCATTTACAATATTCATTGATTTTTGCCATTGAAAAACATCATGTTATTCATATACCAGAAATGTTTGAAGCTACTGACTGAATGAAAAGAGCTGGCATCTCACTCTCTTTGAATCTTCTTTACCATGCTAAGAGGAGCAGGAAAAAGCAAAAAATTTCAGAATTGCACCTTGCAACGTGGAGATATTACTGTTTGTGCATTTACAATATTCATTGATTTTTGCCATTGAAAAACATCATGTTATTCATATACCAGAAATGTTTGAAGCTACTGACTGAATGAAATGAGCTGGCATCTCACTCTCTTTGAATCTTCTTTATCATGCTAAGAGGAGCAGGAAAAAGCAAAAAATTTCAGAATTGCACCTTGCAATGTGGAGATATTACTGTTTGTGCATTTACAATATTCATTGATTTTTGCCATTGAAAAACCTCCAGAAATGTTTGAAGCTACTGACTGAATGAAAGGAGCTGGCATCTCACTCTCTTTGAATCTTCTTTATCATGCTAGGATTAGCAGGAAAAAGCAAAAAAATTCAGAATTGCACCTTGCAATGTGGAGATATTACTGTTTGTGCATTTACAATATTCATTGATTTTTGCCATTGAAAAACGTCCAGAAATGTTTGAAGCTACTGACTGAATGAAAGGAGCTGGCATCTCACTCTCTTTGAATCTTCTTTATCATGCTAGGATTAGCAGGAAAAAGCAAAAAATTTCAGAACTGCACCTTGCAATGCGGAGAAATTACTGTTTGTGCATTTACAATATTCATTGATTTTTGCCATTGAAAAAAATCATGTTATTCATATACCAGAAATGTTTGTAGCTACTGACTGAATGAAAAGAGCTGGCATCTCACTCTCTTTGAATCTTCTTTATCATGCTAAGAGGAGCAGGAAAAAGCAAAAAATTTCAGAATTGCACCTTGCAATGTGGAGATATTACTGTTTGTGCATTTACAATATTCATTGATTTTTGCCATTGAAAAACATCATGTTATTCATATACCAGAAATGTTTGAAGCTACTGACTGAATGAAATGAGCTGGCATCTCACTCTCTTTGAATATTCTTTATCATGCTAAGAGGAGCAGGAAAAAGCAAAACATTTCAGAATTGCACCTTGCAATGTGGAGATATTACTGTTTGTGCATTTACAATATTCATTGATTTTTGCCATTGAAAAACGTCCAGAAATGTTTGAAGCTACTGACTGAATGAAAGGAGCTGGCATCTCACTCTCTTTGAATCTTCTTTATCATGCTAGGATTAGCAGGAAAAAGCAAAAAATTTCAGAATTGCACCTTGCAATGTGGAGATATTACGATTTGTGCATTTACAATATTCATTAATTTTTGCCATTGAAAAACCTCCAGAAATGTTTGAAGCTACTGACTGAATGAAAGGAGCTGGCATCTCACTCTCTTTGTATCTTCTTTATCATGCTAGGATTAGCAGGAAAAAGCAAAAAATTTCAGAATTGCACCTTGCAATGTGGAGATATTACTGTTTGTGCATTTACAATATTCATTGATTTTTGCCCTTGAAAAACGTCCAGAAATGTTTGAAGCTACTGACTGAATAAAAGGAGCTGGCATCTCACTCTCTTTGAATCTTCTTTATCATGCTAGTATTAGCAGGAAAAAGCAAAAAATTTCAGAATTGCACCTTGCAATGCGGAGAAATTACTGTTTGTGCATTTACAATATTCATTGATTTTTGCCATTGAAAAACATCATGTAATTCATATACCAGAAATGTTTGAAGCTACTGACTGAATGAAAAGAGCTGGCATCTCACTCTCTTTGAATCTTCTTTATCATGCTAAGAGGAGCAGGAAAAAGCAAAAAATTTCAGACTTGCACCTTGCAATGTGGAGATATTACTGTTTGTGCATTTACAATATTCATTGATTTTTGCCATTGAAAAAACGTCCAGAAATGTTTGAAGCTACTGACTGAATGAAAGGAGCTGGCATCTCACTCTCTTTGAATCTTCTTTATCATGCTAGGATTAGCAGGAAAAAGCAAAAAATTTCAGAATTGCACCTTGCAATGTGGAGATATTACTGTTTGTGCATTTACAATATTCATTGATTTTTGCCATTGAAAAACGTCCAGAAATGTTTGAAGCTACTGACTGAATGAAAGGAGCTGGCATCTCACTCTCTTTGAATCTTCTTTATCATGCTAGGATTAGGAGGAAAAAGCAAAAAATTTCAGAATTGCACTTTGCAATGCGGAGAAATTACTGTTTGTGCATTTACAATATTCATTGATTTTTGCCATTGAAAAACATCATGTTATTCATATACCAGAAATGTTTGAAGCTACTGACTGAATGAAAAGAGCTGGCATCTCACTCTCTTTGAATCTTCTTTATCATGCTAAGAGGAGCAGGAAAAAGCAAAAAATTTCAGAATTGCACCTTGCAATGTGGAGATATTAGTGTTTGTGCATTTACAATATTCATTGATTTTTGCCATTGAAAAACGTCCAGAAATGTTTGAAGCTACTGACTGAATGAAAGGAGCTGGCATCTCACTCTCTTTGAATCTTCTTTATCATGCTAGGATTAGCAGGAAAAAGCAAAAAATTTCAGAATTGCACCTTGCAATGCGGAGAAATTACTGTTTGTGCATTTATAATATTCATTGATTTTTGCCATTGAAAAACATCATGTTATTCATATACCAGAAATGTTTGAAGCTACTGACTGAATGAAAAGAGCTGGCATCTCACTCTCTTTGAATCTTCTTTATCATGCTAAGAGGAGCAGGAAAAAGCAAAAAATTTCAGAATTGCACCTTGCAATGTGGAGATATTACTGTTTGTGCATTTACAATATTCATTGATTTTTGCCATTGAAAAACATCATGTTATTCATATACCAGAAATGTTTGAAGCTACTGACTGAATGAAATGAGCTGGCATCTCACTCTCTTTGAATATTCTTTATCATGCTAAGAGGAGCAGGAAAAAGCAAAAAATTTCAGAATTGCACCTTGCAATGTGGAGATATTACTGTTTGTGCATTTACAATATTCATTGATTTTTGCCATTGAAAAACGTCCAGAAATGTTTGAAGCTACTGACTGAATGAAAGGAGCTGGCATCTCACTCTCTTTGAATCTTCTTTATCATGCTAGGATTAGCAGGAAAAAGCAAAAAATTTCAGAATTGCACCTTGCAATGTGGAGATATTACGATTTGTGCATTTACAATATTCATTAATTTTTGCCATTGAAAAACCTCCAGAAATGTTTGAAGCTACTGACTGAATAAAAGGAGCTGGCATCTCACTCTCTTTGTATCTTCTTTATCATGCTAGTATTAGCAGGAAAAAGCAAAAAATTTCAGAATTGCACCTTGCAATGTGGAGATATTACTGTTTGTGCATTTACAATATTCATTGATTTTTGCCCTTGAAAAACGTCCAGAAATGTTTGAAGCTACTGACTGAATAAAAGGAGCTGGCATCTCACTCTCTTTGAATCTTCTTTATCATGCTAGGATTAGCAGGAAAAAGCAAAAAATTTCAGAATTGCACCTTGCAATGCGGAGAAATTACTGTTTGTGCATTTACAATATTCATTGATTTTTGCCATTGAAAAACATCATGTAATTCATATACCAGAAATGTTTGAAGCTACTGACTGAATGAAAAGAGCTGGCATCTCACTCTCTTTGAATCTTCTTTATCATGCTAAGAGGAGCAGGAAAAAGCAAAAAATTTCAGACTTGCACCTTGCAATGTGGAGATATTACTGTTTGTGCATTTACAATATTCATTGATTTTTGCCATTGAAAAAACGTCCAGAAATGTTTGAAGCTACTGACTGAATGAAAGGAGCTGGCATCTCACTCTCTTTGAATCTTCTTTATCATGCTAGGATTAGCAGGAAAAAGCAAAAAATTTCAGAATTGCACCTTGCAATGTGGAGATATTACTGTTTGTGCATTTACAATATTCATTGATTTTTGCCATTGAAAAACGTCCAGAAATGTTTGAAGCTACTGACTGAATGAAAGGAGCTGGCATCTCACTCTCTTTGAATCTTCTTTATCATGCTAGGATTAGCAGGAAAAAGCAAAAAATTTCAGGATTGCACCTTGCAATGCGGAGAAATTACTGTTTGTGCATTTACAATATTCATTGATTTTTGCCATTGAAAAACATCATGTTATTCATATACCAGAAATGTTTGAAGCTACTGACTGAATGAAAAGAGCTGGCATCTCACTCTCTTTGAGTCTTCTTTATCATGCTAAGAGGAGCAGGAAAAAGCAAAAAATTTCAGAATTGCACCTTGCAATGTGGAGATATTACTGTTTGTGCATTTACAATATTCATTGATTTTTGCCATTGAAAAACGTCCAGAAATGTTTGAAGCTACTGACTGAATGAAAGGAGCTGGCATCTCACTCTCTTTGAATCTTCTTTATCATGCTAGGATTAGCAGGAAAAAGCAAAAAATTTCAGAATTGCACCTTGCAATGTGGAGATATTACTGTTTGTGCATTTACAATATTCATTGATTTTTGCCATTGAAAAACGTCCAGAAATGTTTGAAGCTACTGACTGAATGAAAGGAGCTGGCATCTCACTCTCTTTGAATCTTCTTTATCATGCTAGGATTAGCAGGAAAAAGCAAAAAATTTCAGAATTGCACCTTGCAATGCCGAGAAATTACTGTTTGTGCATTTACAATATTCATTGATTTTTGCCATTGAAAAACATCATGTTATTCATATACCAGAAATGTTTGAAGCTACTGACTGAATGAAAAGAGCTGGCATCTCACTCTCTTTGAATCTTCTTTATCATGCTAAGAGGAGCAGGAAAAAGCAAAAAATTTCAGAATTGCACCTTGCAATGTGGAGATATTACTGTTTATGCATTTACAATATTCATTGATTTTTGCCATTGAAAAACGTCCAGAAATGTTTGAAGCTACTGACTGAATGAAAGGAGCTGGCATCTCACTCTCTTTGAATCTTCTTTATCATGCTAGGATTAGCAGGAAAAAGCAAAAAATTTCAGAATTGCACCTTGCAATGTAGAGATATTACTGTTTGTGCATTTACAATATTCATTGATTTTTTGCCATTGAAAAACGTCCAGAAATGTTTGAAGCTACTGACTGAATGAAAGGAGCTGGCATCTCACTCTCTTGGAATCTTCTTTATCATGCTAGGATTAGCAGGAAAAAGCAAAAAATTTCAGAATTTCACCTTGCAATGTGGAGATATTACTGTTTGTGCATTTACAATATTCATTGATTTTTGCCATTGAAAAACGTCCAGAAATGTTTGAAGCTACTGACTGAATGAAAGGAGCTGGCATCTCACTCTCTTTGAATCTTCTTTATCATGCTAGGATTAGCAGGAAAAAGCAAAAAATTTCAGAATTGCACCTTGCAATGTGGAGATATTACGATTTGTGCATTTATAATATTCATTAATTTTTGCCATTGAAAAACCTCCAGAAATGTTTGAAGCTACTGACTGAATGAAAGGAGCTGGCATCTCACTCTCTTTGTATCTTCTTTATCATGCTAGGATTAGCAGGAAAAAGCAAACAATTTCAGAATTGCACCTTGCAATGTGGAGATATTACTGTTTGTGCATTTACAATATTCATTGATTTTTGCCCTTGAAAAACGTCCAGAAATGTTTGAAGCTACTGACTGAATAAAAGGAGCTGGCATCTCACTCTCTTTGAATCTTCTTTATCATGCTAGGATTAGCAGGAAAAAGCAAAAAATTTCAGAATTGCACCTTGCAATGCGGAGAAATTACTGTTTGTGCATTTACAATATTCATTGATTTTTGCCATTGAAAAACATCATGTAATTCATATACCAGAAATGTTTGAAGCTACTGACTGAATGAAAAGAGCTGGCATCTCACTCTCTTTGAATCTTCTTTATCATGCTAAGAGGAGCAGGAAAAAGCAAAAAATTTCAGACTTGCACCTTGCAATGTGGAGATATTACTGTTTGTGCATTTACAATATTCATTAATTTTTGCCATTGAAAAAACGTCCAGAAATGTTTGAAGCTACTGACTGAATGAAAGGAGCTGGCATCTCACTCTCTTTGAATCTTCTTTATCATGCTAGGATTAGCAGTAAAAAGCAAAAAATTTCAGAATTGCACCTTGCAATGTGGAGATATTACTGTTTGTGCATTTACAATATTCATTGATTTTTGCCATTGAAAAACGTCCAGAAATGTTTGAAGCTACTGACTGAATGAAAGGAGCTGGCATCTCACTCTCTTTGAATCTTCTTTATCATGCTAGGATTAGCAGGAAAAAGCAAAAAATTTCAGGATTGCACCTTGCAATGCGGAGAAATCACTGTTTGTGCATTTACAATATTCATTGATTTTTGCCATTGAAAAACATCATGTTATTCATATACCAGAAATGTTTGAAGCTACTGACTGAATGAAAAGAGCTGGCATCTCACTCTCTTTGAGTCTTCTTTATCATGCTAAGAGGAGCAGGAAAAAGCAAAAAATTTCAGAATTGCACCTTGCAATGTGGAGATATTACTCTTTGTGCATTTACAATATTCATTGATTTTTGCCATTGAAAAACGTCCAGAAATGTTTGAAGCTACTGACTGAATGAAAGGAGCTGGCATCTCACTCTCTTTGAATCTTCTTTATCATGCTAGGATTAGCAGGAAAAAGCAAAAAATTTCAGAATTGCACCTTGCAATGTGGAGATATTACTGTTTGTGCATTTACAATATTCATTGATTTTTGCCATTGAAAAACGTCCAGAAATGTTTGAAGCTACTGACTGAATGAAAGGAGCTGGCATCTCACTCTCTTTGAATCTTCTTTATCATGCTAGGATTAGCAGGAAAAAGCAAAAAATTTCAGAATTGCACCTTGCAATGCGGAGAAATTACTGTTTGTGCATTTACAATATTCATTGATTTTTGCCATTGAAAAACATCATGTTATTCATATACCAGAAATGTTTGAAGCTACTGACTGAATGAAAAGAGCTGGCATCTCACTCTCTTTGAATCTTCTTTATCATGCTAAGAGGAGCAGGAAAAAGCAAAAAATTTCAGAATTGCACCTTGCAATGTGGAGATATTACTGTTTATGCATTTACAATATTCATTGATTTTTGCCATTGAAAAACGTCCAGAAATGTTTGAAGCTACTGACTGAATGAAAGGAGCTGGCATCTCACTCTCTTTGAATCTTCTTTATCATGCTAGGATTAGCAGGAAAAAGCAAAAAATTTCAGAATTGCACCTTGCAATGTAGAGATATTACTGTTTGTGCATTTACAATATTCATTGATTTTTGCCATTGAAAAACGTCCAGAAATGTTTGAAGCTACTGACTGAATGAAAGGAGCTGGCATCTCACTCTCTTGGAATCTTCTTTATCATGCTAGGATTAGCAGGAAAAAGCAAAAAATTTCAGAATTTCACCTTGCAATGTGGAGATATTACTGTTTGTGCATTTACAATATTCATTGATTTTTGCCATTGAAAAACGTCCAGAAATGTTTGAAGCTACTGACTGAATGAAAGGAGCTGGCATCTCACTCTCTTTGAATCTTCTTTATCATGCTAGGATTAGCAGGAAAAAGCAAAAAATTTCAGAATTGCACCTTGCAATGTGGAGATATTACGATTTGTGCATTTATAATATTCATTAATTTTTGCCATTGAAAAACCTCCAGAAATGTTTGAAGCTACTGACTGAATGAAAGGAGCTGGCATCTCACTCTCTTTGTATCTTCTTTATCATGCTAGGATTAGCAGGAAAAAGCAAACAATTTCAGAATTGCACCTTGCAATGTGGAGATATTACTGTTTGTGCATTTACAATATTCATTGATTTTTGCCCTTGAAAAACGTCCAGAAATGTTTGAAGCTACTGACTGAATAAAAGGAGCTGGCATCTCACTCTCTTTGAATCTTCTTTATCATGCTAGGATTAGCAGGAAAAAGCAAAAAATTTCAGAATTGCACCTTGCAATGCGGAGAAATTACTGTTTGTGCATTTACAATATTCATTGATTTTTGCCATTGAAAAACATCATGTAATTCATATACCAGAAATGTTTGAAGCTACTGACTGAATGAAAAGAGCTGGCATCTCACTCTCTTTGAATCTTCTTTATCATGCTAAGAGTAGCAGGAAAAAGCAAAAAATTTCAGACTTGCACCTTGCAATGTGGAGATATTACTGTTTGTGCATTTACAATATTCATTGATTTTTGCCATTGAAAAAACGTCCAGAAATGTTTGAAGCTACTGACTGAATGAAAGGAGCTGGCATCTCACTCTCTTTGAATCTTCTTTATCATGCTAGGATTAGCAGTAAAAAGCAAAAAATTTCAGAATTGCACCTTGCAATGTGGAGATATTACTGTTTGTGCATTTACAATATTCATTGATTTTTGCCATTGAAAAACGTCCAGAAATGTTTGAAGCTACTGACTGAATGAAAGGAGCTGGCATCTCACTCTCTTTGAATCTTCTTTATCATGCTAGGATTAGCAGGAAAAAGCAAAAAATTTCAGGATTGCACCTTGCAATGCGGAGAAATTACTGTTTGTGCATTTACAATATTCATTGATTTTTGCCATTGAAAAACATCATGTTATTCATATACCAGAAATGTTTGAAGCTACTGACTGAATGAAAAGAGCTGGCATCTCACTCTCTTTGAGTCTTCTTTATCATGCTAAGAGGAGCAGGAAAAAGCAAAAAATTTCAGAATTGCACCTTGCAATGTGGGGATATTACTGTTTGTGCATTTACAATATTCATTGATTTTTGCCATTGAAAAACGTCCAGAAATGTTTGAAGCTACTGACTGAATGAAAGGAGCTGGCATCTCACTCTCTTTGAATCTTCTTTATCATGCTAGGATTAGCAGGAAAAAGCAAAAAATTTCAGAATTGCACCTTGCAATGTGGAGATATTACTGTTTGTGCATTTACAATATTCATTGATTTTTGCCATTGAAAAACGTCCAGAAATGTTTGAAGCTACTGACTGAATGAAAGGAGCTGGCATCTCACTCTCTTTGAATCTTCTTTATCATGCTAGGATTAGCAGGAAAAAGCAAAAAATTTCAGAATTGCACCTTGCAATGCGGAGAATTTACTGTTTGTGCATTTACAATATTCATTGATTTTTGCCATTGAAAAACATCATGTAATTCATATACCAGAAATGTTTGAAGCTACTGACTGAATGAAAAGAGCTGGCATCTCACTCTCTTTGAATCTTCTTTATCATGCTAAGAGGAGCAGGAAAAAGCAAAAAATTTCAGACTTGCACCTTGCAATGTGGAGATATTACTGTTTGTGCATTTACAATATTCATTGATTTTTGCCATTGAAAAAACGTCCAGAAATGTTTGAAGCTACTGACTGAATGAAAGGAGCTGGCATCTCACTCTCTTTGAATCTTCTTTATCATGCTAGGATTAGCAGTTAAAAGCAAAAAATTTCAGAATTGTACCTTGCAATGTGGAGATATTACTGTTTGTGCATTTACAATATTCATTGATTTTTGCCATTGAAAAACGTCCAGAAATGTTTGAAGCTACTGACTGAATGAAAGGAGCTGGCATCTCACTCTCTTTGAATCTTCTTTATCATGCTAGGATTAGCAGGAAAAAGCAAAAAATTTCAGGATTGCACCTTGCAATGCGGAGAAATTACTGTTTGTGCATTTACAATATTCATTGATTTTTGCCATTGAAAAACATCATGTTATTCATATACCAGAAATGTTTGAAGCTACTGACTGAATGAAAAGAGCTGGCATCTCACTCTCTTTGAGTCTTCTTTATCATGCTAAGAGGAGCAGGAAAAAGCAAAAAATTTCAGAATTGCACCTTGCAATGTGGGGATATTACTGTTTGTGCATTTACAATATTCATTGATTTTTGCCATTGAAAAACGTCCAGAAATGTTTGAAGCTACTGACTGAATGAAAGGAGCTGGCATCTCACTCTCTTTGAATCTTCTTTATCATGCTAGGATTAGCAGGAAAAAGCAAAAAATTTCAGAATTGCACCTTGCAATGTGGAGATATTACTGTTTGTGCATTTACAATATTCATTGATTTTTGCCATTGAAAAACGTCCAGAAATGTTTGAAGCTACTGACTGAATGAAAGGAGCTGGCATCTCACTCTCTTTGAATCTTCTTTATCATGCTAGGATTAGCAGGAAAAAGCAAAAAATTTCAGAATTGCACCTTGCAATGCGGAGAAATTACTGTTTGTGCATTTACAATATTCATTGATTTTTGCCATTGAAAAACATCATGTTATTCATATACCAGAAATGTTTGAAGCTACTGACTGAATGAAAAGAGCTGGCATCTCACTCTCTTTGAATCTTCTTTATCATGCTAAGAGGAGCAGGAAAAAGCAAAAAATTTCAGAATTGCACCTTGCAATGTGGAGATATTACTGTTTATGCATTTACAATATTCATTGATTTTTGCCATTGAAAAACGTCCAGAAATGTTTGAAGCTACTGACTGAATGAAAGGAGCTGGCATCTCACTCTCTTTGAATCTTCTTTATCATGCTAGGATTAGCAGTAAAAAGCAAAAAATTTCAGAATTGCACCTTGCAATGTAGAGATATTACTGTTTGTGCATTTACAATATTCATTGATTTTTGCCATTGAAAAACGTCCAGAAATGTTTGAAGCTACTGACTGAATGAAAGGAGCTCGCATCTCACTCTCTTGGAATCTTCTTTATCATGCTAGGATTAGCAGGAAAAAGCAAAAAATTTCAGAATTTCACCTTGCAATGTGGAGATATTACTGTTTGTGCATTTACAATATTCATTGATTTTTGCCATTGAAAAACGTCCAGAAATGTTTGAAGCTACTGACTGAATGAAAGGAGCTGGCATCTCACTCTCTTTGAATCTTCTTTATCATGCTAGGATTAGCAGGAAAAAGCAAAAAATTTCAGAATTGCACCTTGCAATGTGGAGATATTACGATTTGTGCATTTACAATATTCATTAATTTTTGCCATTGAAAAACCTCCAGAAATGTTTGAAGCTACTGACTGAATGAAAGGAGCTGGCATCTCACTCTCTTTGTACCTTCTTTATCATGCTAGGATTAGCAGGAAAAAGCAAACAATTTCAGAATTGCACCTTGCAATGTGGAGATATTACTGTTTGTGCATTTACAATATTCATTGATTTTTGCCCTTGAAAAACATCCAGAAATGTTTGAAGCTACTGACTGAATGAAAGGAGCTGGCATCTCACTCTCTTTGAATCTTCTTTATCATGCTAGGATTAGCAGGAAAAAGCAAAAAATTTCAGAATTGCACCTTGCAATGCGGAGAAATTACTGTTTGTGCATTTACAATATTCATTGATTTTTGCCATTGAAAAACATCATGTAATTCATATACCAGAAATGTTTGAAGCTACTGACTGAATGAAAAGAGCTGGCATCTCACTCTCTTTGAATCTTCTTTATCATGCTAAGAGGAGCAGGAAAAAGCAAAAAATTTCAGACTTGCACCTTGCAATGTGGAGATATTACTGTTTGTGCATTTACAATATTCATTGATTTTTGCCATTGAAAAAACGTCCAGAAATGTTTGAAGCTACTGACTGAATGAAAGGAGCTGGCATCTCACTCTCTTTGAATCTTCTTTATCATGCTAGGATTAGCAGGAAAAAGCAAAAAATTTCAGAATTGCACCTTGCAATGTGGAGATATTACTGTTTGTGCATTTACAATATTCATTGATTTTTGCCATTGAAAAACGTCCAGAAATGTTTGAAGCTACTGACTGAATGAAAGGAGCTGGCATCTCACTCTCTTTGAATCTTCTTTATCATGCTAGGATTAGCAGGAAAAAGCAAAAAATTTCAGGATTGCACCTTGCAATGCGGAGAAATTACTGTTTGTGCATTTACAATATTCATTGATTTTTGCCATTGAAAAACATCATGTTATTCATATACCAGAAATGTTTGAAGCTACTGACTGAATGAAAAGAGCTGGCATCTCACTCTCTTTGAGTCTTCTTTATCATGCTAAGAGGAGCAGGAAAAAGCAAAAAATTTCAGAATTGCACCTTGCAATGTGGAGATATTACTGTTTGTGCATTTACAATATTCATTGATTTTTGCCATTGAAAAACGTCCAGAAATGTTTGAAGCTAATGACTGAATGAAAGGAGCTGGCATCTCACTCTCTTTGAATCTTCTTTATCATGCTAGGATTAGCAGGAAAAAGGAAAAAATTTCAGAATTGCACCTTGCAATGTGGAGATATTACTGTTTGTGCATTTACAATATTCATTGATTTTTGCCATTGAAAAACGTCCAGAAATGTTTGAAGCTACTGACTGAATGAAAGGAGCTGGCATCTCACTCTCTTTGAATCTTCTTTATCATGCTAGGATTAGCAGGAAAAAGCAAAAAATTTCAGAATTGCACCTTGCAATGCGGAGAAATTACTGTTTGTGCATTTACAATATTCATTGATTTTTGCCATTGAAAAACATCATGTTATTCATATACCAGAAATGTTTGAAGCTACTGACTGAATGAAAAGAGCTGGCATCTCACTCTCTTTGAATCTTCTTTATCATGCTAAGAGGAGAAGGATAAAGCAAAAAATTTCAGAATTGCACCTTGCAATGTGGAGATATTACTGTTTGTGTATTTACAATATTCATTGATTTTTGCCATTGAAAAACATCCAGAAATGTTTGAAGCTACTGACTGAATGAAAGGAGCTGGCATCTCACTCTCTTTGAATCTTCTTTATCATGCTAGGATTAGCAGGAAAAAGCAAAAAATTTCAGAATTGCACCTTGCAATGTGGAGATATTACTGTTTGTGCATTTACAATATTCATTGATTTTTGCCATTGAAAAACGTCCAGAAATGTTTGAAGCTACTGACTGAATGAAAGGAGCTGGCATCTCACTCTCTTTGAATCTTCTTTATCATGCTAGGATTAGCAGGAAAAAGCAAAAAATTTCAGAATTGCACCTTGCAATGCGGAGAAATTACTGTTTGTGCATTTACAATATTCATTGATTTTTGCCATTGAAAAACATCATGTTATTCATATACCAGAAATGTTTGAAGCTACTGACTGAATGAAAAGAGCTGGCATCTCACTCTCTTTGAATCTTTTTTATCATGCTAAGAGGAGCAGGAAAAAGCAAAAAATTTCAGACTTGCACCTTGCAATGTGGAGATATTACTGTTTGTGCATTTACAATATTCATTGATTTTTGCCATTGAAAAAACATCCAGAAATGTTTGAAGCTACTGACTGAATGAAAGGAGCTGGCATCTCACTCTCTTTGAATCTTTTTTATCATGCTAGGATTAGCAGGAAAAAGCAAAAAATTTCAGAATTGCACCTTGCAATGTGGAGATATTACTGTTTGTGCATTTACAATATTCATTGATTTTTGCCATTGAAAAACGTCCAGAAATGTTTGAAGCTACTGACTGAATGAAAGGAGCTGGCATCTCACTCTCTTTGAATCTTCTTTATCATGCTAGGATTAGCAGGAAAAAGCAAAAAATTTCAGGATTGCACCTTGCAATGCGGAGAAATTACTGTTTGTGCATTTACAATATTCATTGATTTTTGCCATTGAAAAACATCATGTTATTCATATACCAGAAATGTTTGAAGCTACTGACTGAATGAAAAGAGCTGGCATCTCACTCTCTTTGAGTCTTCTTTATCATGCTAAGAGGAGCAGGAAAAAGCAAAAAATTTCAGAATTGCACCTTGCAATGTGGAGATATTACTGTTTGTGCTTTTACAATATTCATTGATTTTTGCCATTGAAAAACGTCCAGAAATGTTTGAAGCTACTGTCTGAATGAAAGGAGCTGGCATCTCACTCTCTTTGAATCTTCTTTATCATGCTAGGATTAGCAGGAAAAAGCAAAAAATTTCAGAATTGCACCTTGCAATGTGGAGATATTACTGTTTGTGCATTTACAATATTCATTGATTTTTGCCATTGAAAAACGTCCAGAAATGTTTGAAGCTACTGACTGAATGAAAGGAGCTGGCATCTCACTCTCTTTGAATCTTCTTTATCATGCTAGGATTAGCAGGAAAAAGCAAAAAATTTCAGATTTGCACCTTGCAATGTGGAGATATTACTGTTTGTGCATTTACAATATTCATTGATTTTTGCCATTGAAAAACGTCCAGAAATGTTTGAAGCTACTGACTGAATGAAAGGAGCTGGCATCTCACTCTCTTTGAATCTTCTTTATCATGCTAGGATTAGCAGGAAAAAGCAAAAAATTTCAGAATTGCACCTTGCAATGCGGAGAAATTACTGTTTGTGCATTTACAATATTCATTGATTTTTGCCATTGAAAAACATCATGTTATTCATATACCAGAAATGTTTGAAGCTACTGACTGAATGAAAAGAGCTGGCATCTCACTCTCTTTGAATCTTCTTTATCATGCTAAGAGGAGCAGGAAAAAGCAAAAAATTTCAGAATTGCACCTTGCAATGTGGAGATATTACTGTTTGTGCATTTACAATATTCATTGATTTTTGCCATTGAAAAACATCATGTTATTCATATACCAGAAATGTTTGAAGCTACTGACTGAATGAAATGAGCTGGCATCTCACTCTCTTTGAATCTTCTTTATCATGCTAAGAGGAGCAGGAAAAAGCAAAAATTTTCAGAATTGCACCTTGCAATGTGGAGATATTACTGTTTGTGCATTTACAATATTCATTGATTTTTGCCATTGAAAAACGTCCAGAAATGTTTGAAGCTACTGACTGAATGAAAGGAGCTGGCATCTCACTCTCTTTGAATCTTCTTTATCATGCTAGGATTAGCAGGAAAAAGCAAAAAATTTCAGAATTGCACCTTGCAATGTGGAGATATTACTGTTTGTGCATTTACAATATTCATTGATTTTTGCCATTGAAAAACGTCCAGAAATGTTTGAAGCTACTGACTGAATGAAAGGAGCTGGCATCTCACTCTCTTTGAATCTTCTTTATCATGCTAGGATTAGCAGGAAAAAGCAAAAAATTTCAGAATTGCACCTTGCAATGCGGAGAAATTACTGTTTGTGCATTTACAATATTCATTGATTTTTGCCATTGAAAAACATCATGTTATTCATATACCAGAAATGTTTGAAGCTACTGACTGAATGAAAAGAGCTGGCATCTCACTCTCTTTGAATCTTCTTTATCATGCCAAGAGGAGCAGGAAAAAGCAAAAAATTTCAGACTTGCACCTTGCAATGTGGAGATATTACTGTTTGTGCATTTACAATATTCATTGATTTTTGCCCTTGAAAAAACGTCCAGAAATGTTTGAAGCTACTGACTGAATGAAAGGAGCTGGCATCTCACTCTCTTTGAATCTTCTTTATCATGCTAGGATTAGCAGGAAAAAGCAAAAAATTTCAGAATTGCACCTTGCAATGTGGAGATATTACTGTTTGTGCATTTACAATATTCATTGATTTTTGCCATTGAAAAACGTCCAGAAATGTTTGAAGCTACTGACTGAATGAAAGGAGCTGGCATCTCACTCTCTTTGAATCTTCTTTATTATGCTAGGTTTAGCAGGAAAAAGCAAAAACTTTCAGAATTGCACCTTGCAATGCGGAGAAATTACTGTTTGTGCATTTACAATATTCATTGATTTTTGCCATTGAAAAACGTCCAGAAATGTTTGAAGCTACTGACTGAATGAAAGGAGCTGGCATCTCACTCTCTTTGAATCTTCTTTATCATGCTAGGATTAGCAGGAAAAAGCAAAAAATTTCAGAATTGCACCTTGCAATGTGGAGATATTACTGTTTGTGCATTTACAATATTCATTGATTTTTGCCATTGAAAAACGTCCAGAAATGTTTGAAGCTACTGACTGAATGAAAGGAGCTGGCATCTCACTCTCTTTGAATCTTCTTTATCATGCTAGGATTAGCAGGAAAAAGCAAAAAATTTCAGGATTGCACCTTGCAATGCGGAGAAATTACTGTTTGTGCATTTACAATATTCATTGATTTTTGCCATTGAAAAACATCATGTTATTCATATACCAGAAATGTTTGAAGCTACTGACTGAATGAAAAGAGCTGGCATCTCACTCTCTTTGAATCTTCTTTATCATGCTAGGATTAGCAGGAAAAAGCAAAAAATTTCAGAATTGCACCTTGCAATGTAGAGATATTACTGTTTGTGCATTTACAATATTCATTGATTTTTGCCATTGAAAAACGTCCAGAAATGTTTGAAGCTACTGACTGAATGAAAGGAGCTGGCATCTCACTCTCTTTGAATCTTCTTTATCATGCTAGGATTAGCAGGAAAAAGCAAAAAATTTCAGAATTGCACCTTGCAATGTGGAGATATTACTGTTTGTGCATTTACAATATTCATTGATTTTTGCCATTGAAAAACGTCCAGAAATGTTTGAAGCTACTGACTGAATGAAAGGAGCTGGCATCTCACTCTCTTTGAATCTTCTTTATCATGCTAGGATTAGCAGGAAAAAGCAAAAAATTTCAGAATTTCACCTTGCAATGTGGAGATATTACTGTTTGTGCATTTACAATATTCATTGATTTTTGCCATTGAAAAACGTCCAGAAATGTTTGAAGCTACTGACTGAATGAAAGGAGCTGGCATCTCACTCTCTTTGAATCTTCTTTATCATGCTAGGATTAGCAGGAAAAAGCAAAAAATTTCAGAATTGCACCTTGCAATGTGGAGATATTACTGTTTGTGCATTTACAATATTCATTGATTTTTGCCATTGAAAAAGGTCCAGAAATGTTTGAAGCTACTGACTGAATGAAAGGAGCTGGCATCTCACTCTCTTTGAATCTTCTTTATCATGCTAGGATTAGCAGGAAAAAGCAAAGAATTTCAGAATTGCACCTTGCAATGCGGAGAAATTACTGTTTGTGCATTTACAATATTCATTGATTTTTGCCATTGAAAAACATCATGTTATTCATATACCAGAAATGTTTGAAGCTACTGACTGAATGAAAAGAGCTGGCATCTCACTCTCTTTGAGTCTTCTTTATCATGCTAAGAGGAGCAGGAAAAAGCAAAAAATTTCAGAATTGCACCTTGCAATGTGGAAATATTACTGTTTGTGCATTTACAATATTCATTGATTTTTGCCATTGAAAAACGTCCAGAAATGTTTGAAGCTACTGACTGAATGAAAGGAGCTGGCATCTCACTCTCTTTGAATCTTCTTTATCATGCTAGGATTAGCAGGAAAAAGCAAAAAATTTCAGAATTGCACCTTGCAATGTGGAGATATTACTGTTTGTGCATTTACAATATTCATTGATTTTTGCCATTGAAAAACGTCCAGAAATGTTTGAAGCTACTGACTGAATGAAAGGAGCTGGCATCTCACTCTCTTTGAATCTTCTTTATCATGCTAGGATTAGCAGGAAAAAGCAAAAAATTTCAGAATTGCACCTTGCAATGCGGAGAAATTACTGTTTGTGCATTTACAATATTCATTGATTTTTGCCATTGAAAAACATCATGTTATTCATATACCAGAAATGTTTGAAGCTACTGAATGAATGAAAAGAGCTGGCATCTCACTCTCTTTGAATCTTCTTTATCATGCTAAGAGGAGCAGGAAAAAGCAAAAAATTTCAGAATTGCACCTTGCAATGTGGAGATATTACTGTTTGTGCATTTACAATATTCATTGATTTTTGCCATTGAAAAACGTCCAGAAATGTTTGAAGGTACTGACTGAATGAAAGGAGCTGGCATCTCACTCTCTTTGAATCTTCTTTATCATGCTAGGATTAGCAGGAAAAAGCAAAAAATTTCAGAATTGCACCTTGCAATGTAGAGATATTACTGTTTGTGCATTTACAATATTCATTGATTTTTGCCATTGAAAAACGTCCAGAAATGTTTGAAGCTACTGACTGAATGAAAGGAGCTGGCATATCATTCTCTTTGAATCTTCTTTATCATGCTAGGATTAGCAGGAAAAAGCAAAAAATTTCAGAATTGCACCTTGCAATGTGGAGATATTACTGTTTGTGCATTTACAATATTCATTGATTTTTGTCATTGAAAAACGTCCAGAAATGTTTGAAGCTACTGACTGAATGAAAGGAGCTGGCATCTCACTCTCTTGGAATCTTCTTTATCATGCTAGGATTAGCAGGAAAAAGCAAAAAATTTCAGAATTGCACCTTGCAATGTGGAGATATTACTGTTTGTGCATTTACAATATTCATTGATTTTTGCCATTGAAAAACGTCCAGAAATGTTTGAAGCTACTGACTGAATGAAAGGAGCTGCCATCTCACTCTCTTTGAATCTTCTTTATCATGCTAGGATTAGCAGGAAAAAGCAAAAAATTTCAGAATTGCACCTTGCAATGTGGAGATATTACTGTTTGTGCATTTACAATATTCATTGATTTTTGCCATTGAAAAACGTCCAGAAATGTTTGAAGCTACTGACTGAATGAAAGGAGCTGGCATCTCACTCTCTTTGAATCTTCCTTATCATGCTAGGATTAGCAGGAAAAAGCAAAAAATTTCAGAATTGCACCTTGCAATGTGGAGATATTACTGTTTGTGCATTTACAATATTCATTGATTTTTGCCATTGAAAAACGTCCAGAAATGTTTGAAGCTACTGACTGAATGAAAAGAGCTGGCATCTCACTCTCTTTGAATCTTCTTTATCATGCTAAGAGGAGCAGGAAAAAGCAAAAAATTTCAGAATTGCACCTTGCAATGTGGAGATATTACTGTTTGTGCATTTACAATATTCATTGATTTTTGCCATTGAAAAACATCATGTTATTCATATACCAGAAATGTTTGAAGCTACTGACTGAATGAAAGGAGCTGGCATCTCACTCTCTTTGAATCTTCTTTATCATGCTAGGATTAGCAGGAAAAAGCAAAAAATTTCAGAATTGCACCTTGCAATGCGGAGAAAATACTGTTTGTGCATTTACAATATTCATTGATTTTTGCCATTGAAAAACATCATGTTATTCATATACCAGAAATGTTTGAAGCTACTGACTGAATGAAAGGAGCTGACATCTCACTCTCTTTGAATCTTCTTTATCATGCTAGGATTAGCAGGAAAAAGCAAAAAATTTCAGAATTGCACCTTGCAATATGGAGATATTACTGTTTGTGCATTTACAATATTCATTGATTTTTGCCATTGAAAAACGTCCAGAAATGTTTGAAGCTACTGACTGAATGAAAGGAGCTGGCATCTCACTCTCTTTGAATCTTCTTTATCATGCTAGGATTAGCAGGAAAAAGCAAAAAATTTCAGAATTGCACCTTGCAATGCGGAGAAATTACTGTTTGTGCATTTACAATATTCATTGATTTTTGCCATTGAAAAACGTCCAGAAATGTTTGAAGCTACTGAATGAATGAAAGGAGCTGGCATCTCACTCTCTTTGAATCTTCTTTATCATGCTAGGATTAGCAGGAAAAAGCAAAAAATTTCAGAATTGCACCTTGCAATGTGGAGATATTACTGTTTGTGTATTTACAATATTCATTTATTTTTGCCATTGAAAAACATCATGTTATTCATATACCAGAAATGTTTGAAGCTACTGACTGAATGAAAAGAGCTGGCATCTCACTTTCTTTGAATCTTCTTTATCATGCTAAGAGGAGCAGGAAAAAGCAAAAAATTTCAGAATTGCACCTTGCAATGTGGAGATATTACTGTTTGTGCATTTACAATATTCATTGATTTTTGCCATTGAAAAACGTCCAGAAATGTTTGAAGCTACTGACTGAATGAAAGGAGCTGGCATCTCACTCTCTTTGAATCTTCTTTATCATGCTAGGATTAGCAGGAAAAAGCAAAAAATTTCAGAATTGCACCTTGCAATGCGGAGAAATTACTGTTTGTGCATTTACAATATTCATTGATTTTTGCCATTGAAAAACATCATGTTATTCATATACCAGAAATGTTTGAAGCTACTGACTGAATGAAAAGAGCTGGCATCTCACTCTCTTTGAATCTTCTTTATCATGCTAAGAGGAGCAGGAAAAAGCAAAAAATTTCAGAATTGGACCTTGCAATGTGGAGATATTACTGTTTGTGCATTTACAATATTCATTGATTTTTGCCATTGAAAAACGTCCAGAAATGTTTGAAGCTACTGACTGAATGAAAGGAGCTGGCATCTCACTCTCTTTGAATCTTCTTTATCATGCTAGGATTAGCAGGAAAAAGCAAAAAATTTCAGAATTGCACCTTGCAATGTTTAGATATTACTGTTTGTGCATTTACAATATTCATTGATTTTTGCCAATGAAAAACGTCCAGAAATGTTTGAAGCTACTGACTGAATGAAAGGAGCTGGCATCTCACTCTCTTTGAATCTTCTTTATCATGCTAGGATTAGCAGGAAAAAGCAAAAAATTTCAGAATTGCACCTTGCAATGTGGAGAAATTACTGTTTGTGCATTTACAATATTCATTGATTTTTGCCATTGAAAAACGTCCAGAAATGTTTGAAGCTACTGACTGAATGAAAGGAGCTGGCATCTCACTCTCTTTGAATCTTCTTTATCATGCTAGGATTAGCAGGAAAAAGCAAAAAATTTCAGAATTGCACCTTGCAATGTGGAGATATTACTGTTTGTGCATTTACAATATTCATTGATTTTTGCCATTGAAAAACGTCCAGAAATGTTTGAAGCTACTGACTGAATGAAAGGAGCTGGCATCTCACTCTCTTTGAATCTTCTTTATCATGCTAGGATTAGCAGGAAAAAGCAAAAAATTTCAGAATTGCACCTTGCAATGCGGAGAAATTACTGTTTGTGCATTTACAATATTCATTGATTTTTGCCATTGAAAAACATCATGTTATTCATATACCAGAAATGTTTGAAGCTACTGACTGAATGAAAAGAGCTGGCATCTCACTCTCTTTGAATCTTCTTTATCATGCCAAGAGGAGCAGGAAAAAGCAAAAAATTTCAGACTTGCACCTTGCAATGTGGAGATATTACTGTTTGTGCATTTACATTATTCATTGATTTTTGCCATTGAAAAAACGTCCAGAAATGTTTGAAGCTACTGACTGAATGAAAGGAGCTGGCATCTCACTCTCTTTGAATCTTCTTTATCATGCTAGGATTAGCAGGAAAAAGCAAAAAATTTCAGAATTGCACCTTGCAATGTGGAGATATTACTGTTTGTGCATTTACAATATTCATTGATTTTTGCCATTGAAAAACGTCCAGAAATGTTTGAAGCTACTGACTGAATGAAAGGAGCTGGCATCTCACTCTCTTTGAATCTTCTTTATTATGCTAGGTTTAGCAGGAAAAAGCAAAAAATTTCAGAATTGCACCTTGCAATGCGGAGAAATTACTGTTTGTGCATTTACAATATTCATTGATTTTTGCCATTGAAAAACGTCCAGAAATGTTTGAAGCTACTGACTGAATGAAAGGAGCTGGCATCTCACTCTCTTTGAATCTTCTTTATCATGCTAGGATTAGCAGGAAAAAGCAAAAAATTTCAGAATTGCACCTTGCAATGTGGAGATATTACTGTTTGTGCATTTACAATATTCATTGATTTTTGCCATTGAAAAACGTCCAGAAATGTTTGAAGCTACTGACTGAATGAAAGGAGCTGGCATCTCACTCTCTTTGAATCTTCTTTATCATGCTAGGATTAGCAGGAAAAAGCAAAAAATTTCAGGATTGCACCTTGCAATGCGGAGAAATTACTGTTTGTGCATTTACAATATTCATTGATTTTTGCCATTGAAAAACATCATGTTATTCATATACCAGAAATGTTTGAAGCTACTGACTGAATGAAAAGAGCTGGCATCTCACTCTCTTTGAATCTTCTTTATCATGCTAGGATTAGCAGGAAAAAGCAAAAAATTTCAGAATTGCACCTTGCAATGTAGAGATATTACTGTTTGTGCATTTACAATATTCATTGATTTTTGCCATTGAAAAACGTCCAGAAATGTTTGAAGCTACTGACTGAATGAAAGGAGCTGGCATCTCACTCTCTTTGAATCTTCTTTATCATGCTAGGATTAGCAGGAAAAAGCAAAAAATTTCAGAATTGCACCTTGCAATGTGGAGATATTACTGTTTGTGCATTTACAATATTCATTGATTTTTGCCATTGAAAAACGTCCAGAAATGTTTGAAGCTACTGACTGAATGAAAGGAGCTGGCATCTCACTCTCTTTGAATCTTCTTTATCATGCTAGGATTAGCAGGAAAAAGCAAAAAATTTCAGAATTTCACCTTGCAATGTGGAGATATTACTGTTTGTGCATTTACAATATTCATTGATTTTTGCCATTGAAAAACGTCCAGAAATGTTTGAAGCTACTGACTGAATGAAAGGAGCTGGCATCTCACTCTCTTTGAATCTTCTTTATCATGCTAGGATTAGCAGGAAAAAGCAAAAAATTTCAGAATTGCACCTTGCAATGTGGAGATATTACTGTTTGTGCATTTACAATATTCATTGATTTTTGCCATTGAAAAATTTCCAGAAATGTTTGAAGCTACTGACTGAATGAAAGGAGCTGGCATCTCACTCTCTTTGAATCTTCTTTATCATGCTAGGATTAGCAGGAAAAAGCAAAGAATTTCAGAATTGCACCTTGCAATGCGGAGAAATTACTGTTTGTGCATTTACAATATTCATTGATTTTTGCCATTGAAAAACATCATGTTATTCATATACCAGAAATGTTTGAAGCTACTGACTGAATGAAAAGAGCTGGCATCTCACTCTCTTTGAGTCTTCTTTATCATGCTAAGAGGAGCAGGAAAAAGCAAAAAATTTCAGAATTGCACCTTGCAATGTGGAAATATTACTGTTTGTGCATTTACAATATTCATTGATTTTTGCCATTGAAAAACGTCCAGAAATGTTTGAAGCTACTGACTGAATGAAAGGAGCTGGCATCTCACTCTCTTTGAATCTTCTTTATCATGCTAGGATTAGCAGGAAAAAGCAAAAAATTTCAGAATTGCACCTTGCAATGTGGAGATATTACTGTTTGTGCATTTACAATATTCATTGATTTTTGCCATTGAAAAACGTCCAGAAATGTTTGAAGCTACTGACTGAATGAAAGGAGCTGGCATCTCACTCTCTTTGAATCTTCTTTATCATGCTAGGATTAGCAGGAAAAAGCAAAAAATTTCAGAATTGCACCTTGCAATGCGGAGAAATTACTGTTTGTGCATTTACAATATTCATTGATTTTTGCCATTGAAAAACATCATGTTATTCATATACCAGAAATGTTTGAAGCTACTGAATGAATGAAAAGAGCTGGCATCTCACTCTCTTTGAATCTTCTTTATCATGCTAAGAGGAGCAGGAAAAAGCAAAAAATTTCAGAATTGCACCTTGCAATGTGGAGATATTACTGTTTGTGCATTTACAATATTCATTGATTTTTGCCATTGAAAAACGTCCAGAAATGTTTGAAGGTACTGACTGAATGAAAGGAGCTGGCATCTCACTCTCTTTGAATCTTCTTTATCATGCTAGGATTAGCAGGAAAAAGCAAAAAATTTCAGAATTGCACCTTGCAATGTAGAGATATTACTGTTTGTGCATTTACAATATTCATTGATTTTTGCCATTGAAAAACGTCCAGAAATGTTTGAAGCTACTGACTGAATGAAAGGAGCTGGCATATCATTCTCTTTGAATCTTCTTTATCATGCTAGGATTAGCAGGAAAAAGCAAAAAATTTCAGAATTGCACCTTGCAATGTGGAGATATTACTGTTTGTGCATTTACAATATTCATTGATTTTTGTCATTGAAAAACGTCCAGAAATGTTTGAAGCTACTGACTGAATGAAAGGAGCTGGCATCTCACTCTCTTGGAATCTTCTTTATCATGCTAGGATTAGCAGGAAAAAGCAAAAAATTTCAGAATTGCACCTTGCAATGTGGAGATATTACTGTTTGTGCATTTACAATATTCATTGATTTTTGCCATTGAAAAACGTCCAGAAATGTTTGAAGCTACTGACTGAATGAAAGGAGCTGCCATCTCACTCTCTTTGAATCTTCTTTATCATGCTAGGATTAGCAGGAAAAAGCAAAAAATTTCAGAATTGCACCTTGCAATGTGGAGATATTACTGTTTGTGCATTTACAATATTCATTGATTTTTGCCATTGAAAAACGTCCAGAAATGTTTGAAGCTACTGACTGAATGAAAGGAGCTGGCATCTCACTCTCTTTGAATCTTCCTTATCATGCTAGGATTAGCAGGAAAAAGCAAAAAATTTCAGAATTGCACCTTGCAATGTGGAGATATTACTGTTTGTGCATTTACAATATTCATTGATTTTTGCCATTGAAAAACGTCCAGAAATGTTTGAAGCTACTGACTGAATGAAAAGAGCTGGCATCTCACTCTCTTTGAATCTTCTTTATCATGCTAAGAGGAGCAGGAAAAAGCAAAAAATTTCAGAATTGCACCTTGCAATGTGGAGATATTACTGTTTGTGCATTTACAATATTCATTGATTTTTGCCATTGAAAAACATCATGTTATTCATATACCAGAAATGTTTGAAGCTACTGACTGAATGAAAGGAGCTGGCATCTCACTCTCTTTGAATCTTCTTTATCATGCTAGGATTAGCAGGAAAAAGCAAAAAATTTCAGAATTGCACCTTGCAATGCGGAGAAAATACTGTTTGTGCATTTACAATATTCATTGATTTTTGCCATTGAAAAACATCATGTTATTCATATACCAGAAATGTTTGAAGCTACTGACTGAATGAAAAGAGCTGGCATCTCACTCTCTTTGAATCTTCTTTATCATGCCAAGAGGAGCAGGAAAAAGCAAAAAATTTCAGACTTGCACCTTGCAATGTGGAGATATTACTGTTTGTGCATTTACATTATTCATTGATTTTTGCCATTGAAAAAACGTCCAGAAATGTTTGAAGCTACTGACTGAATGAAAGGAGCTGGCATCTCACTCTCTTTGAATCTTCTTTATCATGCTAGGATTAGCAGGAAAAAGCAAAAAATTTCAGAATTGCACCTTGCAATGTGGAGATATTACTGTTTGTGCATTTACAATATTCATTGATTTTTGCCATTGAAAAACGTCCAGAAATGTTTGAAGCTACTGACTGAATGAAAGGAGCTGGCATCTCACTCTCTTTGAATCTTCTTTATTATGCTAGGTTTAGCAGGAAAAAGCAAAAAATTTCAGAATTGCACCTTGCAATGCGGAGAAATTACTGTTTGTGCATTTACAATATTCATTGATTTTTGCCATTGAAAAACGTCCAGAAATGTTTGAAGCTACTGACTGAATGAAAGGAGCTGGCATCTCACTCTCTTTGAATCTTCTTTATCATGCTAGGATTAGCAGGAAAAAGCAAAAAATTTCAGGATTGCACCTTGCAATGCGGAGAAATTACTGTTTGTGCATTTACAATATTCATTGATTTTTGCCATTGAAAAACGTCCAGAAATGTTTGAAGCTACTGACTGAATGAAAGGAGCTGGCATCTCACTCTCTTTGAATCTTCTTTATCATGCTAGGATTAGCAGGAAAAAGCAAAAAATTTCAGAATTGCACCTTGCAATGTGGAGATATTACTGTTTGTGCATTTACAATATTCATTGATTTTTGCCATTGAAAAACGTCCAGAAATGTTTGAAGCTACTGACTGAATGAAAGGAGCTGGCATCTCACTCTCTTTGAATCTTCTTTATCATGCTAGGATTAGCAGGAAAAAGCAAAAAATTTCAGAATTTCACCTTGCAATGTGGAGATATTACTGTTTGTGCATTTACAATATTCATTGATTTTTGCCATTGAAAAACGTCCAGAAATGTTTGAAGCTACTGACTGAATGAAAGGAGCTGGCATCTCACTCTCTTTGAATCTTCTTTATCATGCTAGGATTAGCAGGAAAAAGCAAAAAATTTCAGAATTGCACCTTGCAATGTGGAGATATTACTGTTTGTGCATTTACAATATTCATTGATTTTTGCCATTGAAAAAGGTCCAGAAATGTTTGAAGCTACTGACTGAATGAAAGGAGCTGGCATCTCACTCTCTTTGAATCTTCTTTATCATGCTAGGATTAGCAGGAAAAAGCAAAGAATTTCAGAATTGCACCTTGCAATGCGGAGAAATTACTGTTTGTGCATTTACAATATTCATTGATTTTTGCCATTGAAAAACATCATGTTATTCATATACCAGAAATGTTTGAAGCTACTGACTGAATGAAAAGAGCTGGCATCTCACTCTCTTTGAGTCTTCTTTATCATGCTAAGAGGAGCAGGAAAAAGCAAAAAATTTCAGAATTGCACCTTGCAATGTGGAAATATTACTGTTTGTGCATTTACAATATTCATTGATTTTTGCCATTGAAAAACGTCCAGAAATGTTTGAAGCTACTGACTGAATGAAAGGAGCTGGCATCTCACTCTCTTTGAATCTTCTTTATCATGCTAGGATTAGCAGGAAAAAGCAAAAAATTTCAGAATTGCACCTTGCAATGTGGAGATATTACTGTTTGTGCATTTACAATATTCATTGATTTTTGCCATTGAAAAACGTCCAGAAATGTTTGAAGCTACTGACTGAATGAAAGGAGCTGGCATCTAACTCTCTTTGAATCTTCTTTATCATGCTAGGATTAGCAGGAAAAAGCAAAAAATTTCAGAATTGCACCTTGCAATGCGGAGAAATTACTGTTTGTGCATTTACAATATTCATTGATTTTTGCCATTGAAAAACATCATGTTATTCATATACCAGAAATGTTTGAAGCTACTGAATGAATGAAAAGAGCTGGCATCTCACTCTCTTTGAATCTTCTTTATCATGCTAAGAGGAGCAGGAAAAAGCAAAAAATTTCAGAATTGCACCTTGCAATGTGGAGATATTACTGTTTGTGCATTTACAATATTCATTGATTTTTGCCATTGAAAAACGTCCAGAAATGTTTGAAGCTACTGACTGAATGAAAGGAGCTGGCATCTCACTCTCTTTGAATCTTCTTTATCATGCTAGGATTAGCAGGAAAAAGCAAAAAATTTCAGAATTGCACCTTGCAATGTAGAGATATTACTGTTTGTGCATTTACAATATTCATTGATTTTTGCCATTGAAAAACGTCCAGAAATGTTTGAAGCTACTGACTGTTTGAAAGGAGCTGGCATATCATTCTCTTTGAATCTTCTTTATCATGCTAGGATTAGCAGGAAAAAGCAAAAAATTTCAGAATTGCACCTTGCAATGTGGAGATATTAATGTTTGTGCAATTACAATATTCATTGATTTTTGTCATTGAAAAACGTCCAGAAATGTTTGAAGCTACTGACTGAATGAAAGGAGCTGGCATCTCACTCCCTTGGAATCTTCTTTATCATGCTAGGATTAGCAGGAAAAAGCAAAAAATTTCAGAATTGCACCTTGCAATGTGGAGATATTACTGTTTGTGCATTTACAATATTCATTGATTTTTGCCATTGAAAAACGTCCAGAAATGTTTGAAGCTACTGACTGAATGAAAGGAGCTGCCATCTCACTCTCTTTGAATCTTCTTTATCATGCTAGGATTAGCAGGAAAAAGCAAAAAATTTCAGAATTGCACCTTGCAATGTGGAGATATTACTGTTTGTGCATTTACAATATTCATTGATTTTTGCCATTGAAAAACGTCCAGAAATGTTTGAAGCTACTGACTGAATGAAAGGAGCTGGCATCTCACTCTCTTTGAATCTTCCTTATCATGCTAGGATTAGCAGGAAAAAGCAAAAAATTTCAGAATTGCACCTTGCAATGTGGAGATATTACTGTTTGTGCATTTACAATATTCATTGATTTTTGCCATTGAAAAACGTCCAGAAATGTTTGAAGCTACTGACTGAATGAAAAGAGCTGGCATCTCACTCACTTTGAATCTTCTTTATCATGCTAAGAGGAGCAGGAAAAAGCAAAAAATTTCAGAATTGCACCTTGCAATGTGGAGATATTACTGTTTGTGCATTTACAATATTCATTGATTTTTGCCATTGAAAAACATCATGTTATTCATATACCAGAAATGTTTGAAGCTACTGACTGAATGAAAGGAGCTGGCATCTCACTCTCTTTGAATCTTCTTTATCATGCTAGGATTAGCAGGAAAAAGCAAAAAATTTCAGAATTGCACCTTGCAATGCGGAGAAAATACTGTTTGTGCATTTACAATATTCATTGATTTTTGCCATTGAAAAACATCATGTTATTCATATACCAGAAATGTTTGAAGCTACTGACTGAATGAAAGGAGCTGACATCTCACTCTCTTTGAATCTTCTTTATCATGCTAGGATTAGCAGGAAAAAGCAAAAAATTTCAGAATTGCACCTTGCAATATGGAGATATTACTGTTTGTGCATTTACAATATTCATTGATTTTTGCCATTGAAAAACGTCCAGAAATGTTTGAAGCTACTGACTGAATGAAAGGAGCTGGCATCTCACTCTCTTTGAATCTTCTTTATCATGCTAGGATTAGCAGGAAAAAGCAAAAAATTTCAGAATTGCACCTTGCAATGCGGAGAAATTACTGTTTGTGCATTTACAATATTCATTGATTTTTGCCATTGAAAAACGTCCAGAAATGTTTGAAGCTACTGAATGAATGAAAGGAGCTGGCATCTCACTCTCTTTGAATCTTCTTTATCATGCTAGGATTAGCAGGAAAAAGCAAAAAATTTCAGAATTGCACCTTGCAATGTGGAGATATTACTGTTTGTGTATTTACAATATTCATTTATTTTTGCCATTGAAAAACATCATGTTATTCATATACCAGAAATGTTTGAAGCTACTGACTGAATGAAAAGAGCTGGCATCTCACTTTCTTTGAATCTTCTTTATCATGCTAAGAGGAGCAGGAAAAAGCAAAAAATTTCAGAATTGCACCTTGCAATGTGGAGATATTACTGTTTGTGCATTTACAATATTCATTGATTTTTGCCATTGAAAAACGTCCAGAAATGTTTGAAGCTACTGACTGAATGAAAGGAGCTGGCATCTCACTCTCTTTGAATCTTCTTTATCATGCTAGGATTAGCAGGAAAAAGCAAAAAATTTCAGAATTGCACCTTGCAATGCGGAGAAATTACTGTTTGTGCATTTACAATATTCATTGATTTTTGCCATTGAAAAACATCATGTTATTCATATACCAGAAATGTTTGAAGCTACTGACTGAATGAAAAGAGCTGGCATCTCACTCTCTTTGAATCTTCTTTATCATGCTAAGAGGAGCAGGAAAAAGCAAAAAATTTCAGAATTGGACCTTGCAATGTGGAGATATTACTGTTTGTGCATTTACAATATTCATTGATTTTTGCCATTGAAAAACGTCCAGAAATGTTTGAAGCTACTGACTGAATGAAAGGAGCTGGCATCTCACTCTCTTTGAATCTTCTTTATCATGCTAGGATTAGCAGGAAAAAGCAAAAAATTTCAGAATTGCACCTTGCAATGTGGAGATATTACTGTTTGTGCATTTACAATATTCATTGATTTTTGCCATTGAAAAACGTCCAGAAATGTTTGAAGCTACTGACTGAATGAAAGGAGCTGGCATCTCACTCTCTTTGAATCTTCTTTATCATGCTAAGATTAGCAGGAAAAAGCAAAAAATTTCAGAATTTCACCTTGCAATGTGGAGATATTACTGTTTGTGCATTTACAATATTCATTGATTTTTGCCATTGAAAAACGTCCAGAAATGTTTGAAGCTACTGACTGAATGAAAGGAGCTGGCATCTCACTCTCTTTGAATCTTCTTTATCATGCTAGGATTAGCAGGAAAAAGCAAAAAATTTCAGAATTGCACCTTGCAATGTGGAGATATTACTGTTTGTGCATTTACAATATTCATTGATTTTTGCCATTGAAAAAGGTCCAGAAATGTTTGAAGCTACTGACTGAATGAAAGGAGCTGGCATCTCACTCTCTTTGAATCTTCTTTATCATGCTAGGATTAGCAGGAAAAAGCAAAGAATTTCAGAATTGCACCTTGCAATGCGGAGAAATTACTGTTTGTGCATTTACAATATTCATTGATTTTTGCCATTGAAAAACATCATGTTATTCATATACCAGAAATGTTTGAAGCTACTGACTGAATGAAAAGAGCTGGCATCTCACTCTCTTTGAGTCTTCTTTATCATGCTAAGAGGAGCAGGAAAAAGCAAAAAATTTCAGAATTGCACCTTGCAATGTGGAAATATTACTGTTTGTGCATTTACAATATTCATTGATTTTTGCCATTGAAAAACGTCCAGAAATGTTTGAAGCTACTGACTGAATGAAAGGAGCTGGCATCTCACTCTCTTTGAATCTTCTTTATCATGCTAGGATTAGCAGGAAAAAGCAAAAAATTTCAGAATTGCACCTTGCAATGTGGAGATATTACTGTTTGTGCATTTACAATATTCATTGATTTTTGCCATTGAAAAACGTCCAGAAATGTTTGAAGCTACTGACTGAATGAAAGGAGCTGGCATCTCACTCTCTTTGAATCTTCTTTATCATGCTAGGATTAGCAGGAAAAAGCAAAAAATTTCAGAATTGCACCTTGCAATGCGGAGAAATTACTGTTTGTGCATTTACAATATTCATTGATTTTTGCCATTGAAAAACATCATGTTATTCATATACCAGAAATGTTTGAAGCTACTGAATGAATGAAAAGAGCTGGCATCTCACTCTCTTTGAATCTTCTTTATCATGCTAAGAGGAGCAGGAAAAAGCAAAAAATTTCAGAATTGCACCTTGCAATGTGGAGATATTACTGTTTGTGCATTTACAATATTCATTGATTTTTGCCATTGAAAAACGTCCAGAAATGTTTGAAGGTACTGACTGAATGAAAGGAGCTGGCATCTCACTCTCTTTGAATCTTCTTTATCATGCTAGGATTAGCAGGAAAAAGCAAAAAATTTCAGAATTGCACCTTGCAATGTAGAGATATTACTGTTTGTGCATTTACAATATTCATTGATTTTTGCCATTGAAAAACGTCCAGAAATGTTTGAAGCTACTGACTGTTTGAAAGGAGCTGGCATATCATTCTCTTTGAATCTTCTTTATCATGCTAGGATTAGCAGGAAAAAGCAAAAAATTTCAGAATTGCACCTTGCAATGTGGAGATATTAATGTTTGTGCAATTACAATATTCATTGATTTTTGTCATTGAAAAACGTCCAGAAATGTTTGAAGCTACTGACTGAATGAAAGGAGCTGGCATCTCACTCTCTTGGAATCTTCTTTATCATGCTAGGATTAGCAGGAAAAAGCAAAAAATTTCAGAATTGCACCTTGCAATGTGGAGATATTACTGTTTGTGCATTTACAATATTCATTGATTTTTGCCATTGAAAAACGTCCAGAAATGTTTGAAGCTACTGACTGAATGAAAGGAGCTGCCATCTCACTCTCTTTGAATCTTCTTTATCATGCTAGGATTAGCAGGAAAAAGCAAAAAATTTCAGAATTGCACCTTGCAATGTGGAGATATTACTGTTTGTGCATTTACAATATTCATTGATTTTTGCCATTGAAAAACGTCCAGAAATGTTTGAAGCTACTGACTGAATGAAAGGAGCTGGCATCTCACTCTCTTTGAATCTTCCTTATCATGCTAGGATTAGCAGGAAAAAGCAAAAAATTTCAGAATTGCACCTTGCAATGTGGAGATATTACTGTTTGTGCATTTACAATATTCATTGATTTTTGCCATTGAAAAACGTCCAGAAATGTTTGAAGCTACTGACTGAATGAAAAGAGCTGGCATCTCACTCACTTTGAGTCTTCTTTATCATGCTAAGAGGAGCAGGAAAAAGCAAAAAATTTCAGAATTGCACCTTGCAATGTGGAGATATTACTGTTTGTGCATTTACAATATTCATTGATTTTTGCCATTGAAAAACATCATGTTATTCATATACCAGAAATGTTTGAAGCTACTGACTGAATGAAAGGAGCTGGCATCTCACTCTCTTTGAATCTTCTTTATCATGCTAGGATTAGCAGGAAAAAGCAAAAAATTTCAGAATTGCACCTTGCAATGCGGAGAAAATACTGTTTGTGCATTTACAATATTCATTGATTTTTGCCATTGAAAAACATCATGTTATTCATATACCAGAAATGTTTGAAGCTACTGACTGAATGAAAGGAGCTGACATCTCACTCTCTTTGAATCTTCTTTATCATGCTAGGATTAGCAGGAAAAAGCAAAAAATTTCAGAATTGCACCTTGCAATATGGAGATATTACTGTTTGTGCATTTACAATATTCATTGATTTTTGCCATTGAAAAACGTCCAGAAATGTTTGAAGCTACTGACTGAATGAAAGGAGCTGGCATCTCACTCTCTTTGAATCTTCTTTATCATGCTAGGATTAGCAGGAAAAAGCAAAAAATTTCAGAATTGCACCTTGCAATGCGGAGAAATTACTGTTTGTGCATTTACAATATTCATTGATTTTTGCCATTGAAAAACGTCCAGAAATGTTTGAAGCTACTGAATGAATGAAAGGAGCTGGCATCTCACTCTCTTTGAATCTTCTTTATCATGCTAGGATTAGCAGGAAAAAGCAAAAAATTTCAGAATTGCACCTTGCAATGTGGAGATATTACTGTTTGTGAATTTACAATATTCATTTATTTTTGCCATTGAAAAACATCATGTTATTCATATACCAGAAATGTTTGAAGCTACTGACTGAATGAAAAGAGCTGGCATCTCACTTTCTTTGAATCTTCTTTATCATGCTAAGAGGAGCAGGAAAAAGCAAAAAATTTCAGAATTGCACCTTGCAATGTGGAGATATTACTGTTTGTGCATTTACAATATTCATTGATTTTTGCCATTGAAAAACGTCCAGAAATGTTTGAAGCTACTGACTGAATGAAAGGAGCTGGCATCTCACTCTCTTTGAATCTTCTTTATCATGCTAGTATTAGCAGGAAAAAGCAAAAAATTTCAGAATTGCACCTTGCAATGCGGAGAAATTACTGTTTGTGCATTTACAATATTCATTGATTTTTGCCATTGAAAAACATCATGTTATTCATATACCAGAAATGTTTGAAGCTACTGACTGAATGAAAAGAGCTGGCATCTCACTCTCTTTGAATCTTCTTTATCATGCTAAGAGGAGCAGGAAAAAGCAAAAAATTTCAGAATTGGACCTTGCAATGTGGAGATATTACTGTTTGTGCATTTACAATATTCATTGATTTTTGCCATTGAAAAACGTCCAGAAATGTTTGAAGCTACTGACTGAATGAAAGGAGCTGGCATCTCACTCTCTTTGAATCTTCTTTATCATGCTAGGATTAGCAGGAAAAAGCAAAAAATTTCAGAATTGCACCTTGCAATGTTTAGATATTACTGTTTGTGCATTTACAATATTCATTGATTTTTGCCAATGAGAAACGTCCAGAAATGTTTGAAGCTACTGACTGAATGAAAGGAGCTGGCATCTCACTCTCTTTGAATCTTCTTTATCATGCTAGGATTAGCAGGAAAAAGCAAAAAATTTCAGAATTGCACCTTGCAATGTGGAGAAATTACTGTTTGTGCATTTACAATATTCATTGATTTTTGCCATTGAAAAACGTCCAGAAATGTTTGAAGCTACTGACTGAATGAAAGGAGCTGGCATCTCACTCTCTTTGAATCTTCTTTATCATGCTAGGATTAGCAGGAAAAAGCAAAAAATTTCAGAATTGCACCTTGCAATGTGGAGATATTACTGTTTGTGCATTTACAATATTCATTGATTTTTGCCATTGAAAAACGTCCAGAAATGTTTGAAGCTACTGACTGAATGAAAGGAGCTGGCATCTCACTCTCTTTGAATCTTCTTTATCATGCTAGGATTAGCAGGAAAAAGCAAAAAATTTCAGAATTGCACCTTGCAATGCGGAGAAATTACTGTTTGTGCATTTACAATATTCATTGATTTTTGCCATTGAAAAACATCATGTTATTCATATACCAGAAATGTTTGAAGCTACTGACTGAATGAAAAGAGCTGGCATCTCACTCTCTTTGAATCTTCTTTATCATGCTAAGAGGAGCAGGAAAAAGCAAAAAATTTTAGAATTGCACCTTGCAATGTGGAGATATTACTGTTTGTGCATTTACAATATTCATTGATTTTTGCCATTGAAAAACATCCAGAAATGTTTGAAGCTACTGACTGAATGAAAGGAGCTGGCATCTCACTCTCTTTGAATCTTCTTTATCATGCTAGGATTAGCAGGAAAAAGCAAAAAATTTCAGAAATGCACCTTGCAATGTGGAGATATTACTGTTTGTGCATTTACAATATTCATTGATTTTTGCCATTGAAAAACGTCCAGAAATGTTTGAAGCTACTGACTGAATGAGAGGAGCTGGCATCTCACTCTCTTTGAATCTTCTTTATCATGCTAGGCTTAGCAGGAAAAAGCAAAAAATTTCAGAATTGCACCTTGCAATGTGGAGATATTACTGTTTGTGCATTTACAATATTCATTGATTTTTGCCATTGAAAAATGTCCAGAAATGTTTGAAGCTACTGACTGAATGAAAGGAGCTGGCATCTCACTCTCTTTGAATCTTCTTTATCATGCTAGGATTAGCAGGAAAAAGCAAAAAATTTCAGAATTGCACCTTGCAATGTGGAGACATTACTGTTTGTGCATTTACAATATTCATTGATTTTTGCCAATGAAAAACGTCCAGAAATGTTTGAAGCTACTGACTGAATGAAAGGAGCTGGCATCTCACTCTCTTTGAATCTTCTTTATCATGCTAGGATTAGCAGGAAAAAGCAAAAAATTTCAGAATTGCACCTTGCAATGTGGAGATATTACTGTTTGTGCATTTACAATATTCATTGATTTTTGCCATTGAAAAACGTCCAGAAATGTTTGAAGCTACTGACTGAATGAAAGGAGCTGGCATCTCACTCTCCTTGAATCTTCTTTATCATGCTAGGATTAGCAGGAAAAAGCAAAAAATTTCAGAATTGCACCTTGCAATGTGGAGATATTACTGTTTGTGCATTTACAATATTCATTGATTTTTGCCATTGAAAAACGTCCAGAAATGTTTGAAGCTACTGACTGAATGAAAGGAGCTGGCATCTCACTCTCTTTGAATCTTCTTTATCATGCTAGGATTAGCAGGAAAAAGCAAAAAATTTCAGAATTGCACCTTGCAATGTGGAGATATTACTGTTTGTGCGTTTACAATATTCATTGATTTTTGCCATTGAAAAACGTCCAGAAATGTTTGAAGCTACTGACTGAATGAAAGGAGCTGGCATCTCACTCTCTTTGAATCTTCTTTATCATGCTAGGATTAGCATGAAAAAGCAAAAAATTTCAGAATTGCACCTTGCAATGCGGAGAAATTACTGTTTGTGCATTTACAATATTCATTGATTTTTGCCATTGAAAAACATCATGTTATTCATATACCAGAAATGTTTGAAGCTACTGACTGAATGAAAAGAGCTGGCATCTCACTCTCTTTGAATCTTCTTTATCATGCTAAGAGGAGCAGGAAAAAGCAAAAAATTTCAGAATTGCACCTTGCAATGTGGAGATATTACTGTTTGTGCATTTACAATATTCATTGATTTTTGCCATTGAAAAACATCATGTTATTCATATACCAGAAATGTTTGAAGCTACTGACTGAATGAAAGGAGCTGGCATCTCACTCTCTTTGAATCTTCTTTATCATGCTAGGATTAGCAGGAAAAAGCAAAAAATTTCAGAATTGCACCTTGCAATATGGAGATATTACTGTTTGTGCATTTACAATATTCATTGATTTTTGCCATTGAAAAACGTCCAGAAATGTTTGAAGCTACTGACTGAATGAAAGGAGCTGGCATCTCACTCTCTTTGAATCTTCTTTATCATGCTAGGATTAGCAGTAAAAAGCAAAAAATTTCAGAATTGCACCTTGCAATGCGGAGAAATTACTGTTTGTGCATTTACAATATTCATTGATTTTTGCCATTGAAAAACGTCCAGAAATGTTTGAAGCTACTGAATGAATGAAAGGAGCTGGCATCTCACTCTCTTTGAATCTTCTTTATCATGCTAGGATTAGCAGGAAAAAGCAAAAAATTTCAGAATTGCACCTTGCAATGTGGAGATATTACTGTTTGTGCATTTACAACATTCATTGATTTTTGCCATTGAAAAACATCATGTTATTCATATACCAGAAATGTTTGAAGCTACTGACTGAATGAAAAGAGCTGGCATCTCACTCTCTTTGAATCTTCTTTATCATGCTAAGAGGAGCAGGAAAAAGCAAAAAATTTCAGAATTGCACCTTGCAATGTGGAGATATTACTGTTTGTGCATTTACAATATTCATTGATTTTTGCCATTGAAAAACGTCCAGAAATGTTTGAAGCTACTGACTGAATGAAAGGAGATGGCATCTCACTCTCTTTGAATCTTCTTTATCATGCTAGGATTAGCAGGAAAAAGCAAAAAATTTCAGAATTGCACCTTGCAATGCGGAGAAATTACTGTTTGTGCATTTACAATATCCATTGATTTTTGCCATTGAAAAACATCATGTTATTCATATACCAGAAATGTTTGAAGCTACTGACTGAATGAAAAGAGCTGGCATCTCACTCTCTTTGAATCTTCTTTATCATGCTAAGAGGAGCAGGAAAAAGCAAAAAATTTCAGAATTGCACCTTGCAATGTGGAGATATTACTGTTTGTGCATTTACAATATTCATTGATTTTTGCCATTGAAAAACGTCCAGAAATGTTTGAAGCTACTGACTGACTGAAAGGAGCTGGCATCTCGCTCTCTTTGAATCTTCTTTATCATGCTAGGATTAGCAGGAAAAAGCAAAAAATTTCAGAATTGCACCTTGCAATGTGGAGATATTACTGTTTGTGCATTTACAATATTCATTGATTTTTGCCATTGAAAAACGTCCAGAAATGTTTGAAGCTACTGACTGAATGAAAGGAGCTGGCATCTCACTCTCTTTGAATCTTCTTTATCATGCTAGGATTAGCAGGAAAAAGCAAAAAATTTCAGAATTGCACCTTGCAATGTGGAGATATTACTGTTTGTGCATTTACAATATTCATTGATTTTTGCCATTGAAAAACGTCCAGAAATGTTTGAAGCTACTGACTGAATGAAAGGAGCTGGCATCTCACTCTCTTTGAATCTTCTTTATCATGCTAGGATTAGCAGGAAAAAGCAAAAAATTTCAGAATTGCACCTTGCAATGTGGAGATATTACTGTTTGTGCATTTACAATATTCATTGATTTTTGCCATTGAAAAACGTCCAGAAATGTTTGAAGCTACTGACTGAATGAAAGGAGCTGGCATCTCACTCTCTTTGAATCTTCTTTATCATGCTAGGATTAGCAGGAAAAAGCAAAAAATTTCAGAATTGCACCTTGCAATGTGGAGATATTACTGTTTGTGCATTTACAATATTCATTGATTTTTGCCATTGAAAAACGTCCAGAAATGTTTGAAGCTACTGACTGAATGAAAGGAGCTGGCATCTCACTCTCTTTGAATCTTCTTTATCATGCTAGGATTAGCAGGAAAAAGCAAAAAATTTCAGAATTGCACCTTGCAATGCGGAGAAATTGCTGTTTGTGCATTTACAATATTCATTGATTTTTGCCATTGAAAAACATCATGTTATTCATATACCAGAAATGTTTGAAGCTACTGACTGAATGAAAAGAGCTGGCATCACACTCTCTTTGAATCTTCTTTATCATGCTAAGAGGAGCAGGAAAAAGCAAAAAATTTCAGAATGGCACCTTGCAATGTGGAGATATTACTGTTTGTGCATTTAAAATATTCATTGATTTTTGCCATTGAAAAACGTCCAGAAATGTTTGAAGCTACTGACTGAATGAAAGGAGCTGGCATCTCACTCTCTTTGAATCTTCTTTATCATGCTAGGATTAGCAGGAAAAAGCAAAAAATTTCAGAATTGCACCTTGCAATGCGGAGAAATTACTGTTTGTGCATTTACAATATTCATTGATTTTTGCCATTTAAAAACATCATGTTATTCATATACCAGAAATGTTTGAAGCTACTGACTGAATGAAAAGAGCTGGCATCACACTCTCTTTGAATCTTCTTTATCATGCTAAGAGGAGCAGGAAAAAGCAAAAAATTTCAGAATTGCACCTTGCAATGTGGAGATATTACTGTTTGTGCATTTAAAATATTCATTGATTTTTGCCATTGAAAAACGTCCAGAAATGTTTGAAGCTACTGACTGAATGAAAGGAGCTGGCATCTCACTCTCTTTGAATCTTCTTTATCATGCTAGGATTAGCAGGAAAAAGCAAAAAATTTCAGAATTGCACCTTGCAATGTGGAGATATTACTGTTTGTGCATTTACAATATTCATTGATTTTTGCCATTGAAAAACGTCCAGAAATGTTTGAAGCTACTGACTGAATGAAAGGAGCTGGCATCTCACTCTCTATGAATCTTCTTTATCATGCTAGGATTATCAGGAAAAAGCAAAAAATTTCAGAATTGCACCTTGCAATGTGTTGATATTACTGTTTGTGCATTTACAATATTCATTGATTTTTGCCATTGAAAAACGTCCAGAAATGTTTGAAGCTACTGACTGAATGAAAGGAGCTGGCATCTCACTCTCTTTGAATCTTCTTTATCATGCTAGGATTAGCAGGAAAAAGCAAAAAATTTCAGAATTGCACCTTGCAATGTGGAGATATTACTGTTTGTGCATTTACAATATTCATTGATTTTTGCCATTGAAAAACGTCCAGAAATGTTTGAAGCTACTGACTGAATGAAAGGAGCTGGCATCTCACTCTCTTTGAATCTTCTTTATCATGCTAGGATTAGCAGGAAAAAGCAAAAAATTTCAGAATTGCACCTTGCAATGCGGAGAAATTACTGTTTGTGCATTTACAATATTCATTGATTTTTGCCATTGAAAAACATCATGTTATTCATATACCAGAAATGTTTGAAGCTACTGACTGAATGAAAAGAGCTGGCATCTCACTCTCTTTGAATCTTCTTTATCATGCTAAGAGGAGCAGGAAAAAGCAAAAAATTTCAGAATTGCACCTTGCAATGTGGAGATATTACTGTTTGTGCATTTACAATATTCATTGATTTTTGCCATTGAAAAACATCATGTTATTCATATACCAGAAATGTTTGAAGCTACTGACTGAATGAAAGGAGCTGGCATCTCACTCTCTTTGAATCTTCTTTATCATGCTAGGATTGGCAGGAAAAAGCAAAAAATTTCAGAATTGCACCTTGCAATGCGGAGAAATTACTGTTTGTGCATTTACAATATTCATTGATTTTTGACATTGAAAAACATCATGTTATTCATATACCAGAAATGTTTGAAGCTACTGACTGAATGAAAAGAGCTGGCATCACACTCTCTTTGAATCTTCTTTATCATGCTAAGAGGAGCAGGAAAAAGCAAAAAATTTCAGAATGGCACCTTGCAATGTGGAGATATTACTGTTTGTGCATTTAAAATATTCATTGATTTTTGCCATTGAAAAACGTCCAGAAATGTTTGAAGCTACTGACTGAATGAAAGGAGCTGGCATCTCACTCTCTTTGAATCTTCTTTATCATGCTAGGATTAGCAGGAAAAAGCAAAAAATTTCAGAATTGCACCTTGCAATGCGGAGAAATTGCTGTTTGTGCATTTACAATATTCATTGATTTTTGCCATTGAAAAACATCATGTTATTCATATACCAGAAATGTTTGAAGCTACTGACTGAATGAAAAGAGCTGGCATCACACTCTCTTTGAATCTTCTTTATCATGCTAAGAGGAGCAGGAAAAAGCAAAAAATTTCAGAATGGCACCTTGCAATGTGGAGATATTACTGTTTGTGCATTTAAAATATTCATTGATTTTTGCCATTGAAAAACGTCCAGAAATGTTTGAAGCTACTGACTGAATGAAAGGAGCTGGCATCTCACTCTCTTTGAATCTTCTTTATCATGCTAGGATTAGCAGGAAAAAGCAAAAAATTTCAGAATTGCACCTTGCAATGCGGAGAAATTACTGTTTGTGCATTTACAATATTCATTGATTTTTGCCATTTAAAAACATCATGTTATTCATATACCAGAAATGTTTGAAGCTACTGACTGAATGAAAAGAGCTGGCATCACACTCTCTTTGAATCTTCTTTATCATGCTAAGAGGAGCAGGAAAAAGCAAAAAATTTCAGAATTGCACCTTGCAATGTTTAGATATTACTGTTTGTGCATTTAAAATATTCATTGATTTTTGCCATTGAAAAACGTCCAGAAATGTTTGAAGCTACTGACTGAATGAAAGGAGCTGGCATCTCACTCTCTTTGAATCTTCTTTATCATGCTAGGATTAGCAGGAAAAAGCAAAAAATTTCAGAATTGCACCTTGCAATGTGGAGATATTACTGTTTGTGCATTTACAATATTCATTGATTTTTGCCATTGAAAAACGTCCAGAAATGTTTGAAGCTACTGACTGAATGAAAGGAGTTGGCATCTCACTCTCTATGAATCTTCTTTATCATGCTAGGATTATCAGGAAAAAGCAAAAAATTTCAGAATTGCACCTTGCAATGTGTTGATATTACTGTTTGTGCATTTACAATATTCATTGATTTTTGCCATTGAAAAACGTCCAGAAATGTTTGAAGCTACTGACTGAATGAAAGGAGCTGGCATCTCACTCTCTTTGAATCTTCTTTATCATGCTAGGATTAGCAGGAAAAAGCAAAAAATTTCAGAATTGCACCTTGCAATGTGGAGATATTACTGTTTGTGCATTTACAATATTCATTGATTTTTGCCATTGAAAAACGTCCAGAAATGTTTGAAGCTACTGACTGAATGAAAGGAGCTGGCATCTCACTCTCTTTGAATCTTCTTTATCATGCTAGGATTAGCAGGAAAAAGCAAAAAATTTCAGAATTGCACCTTGCAATGCGGAGAAATTACTGTTTGTGCATTTACAATATTCATTGATTTTTGCCATTGAAAAACATCATGTTATTCATATACCAGAAATGTTTGAAGCTACTGACTGAATGAAAAGAGCTGGCATCTCACTCTCTTTGAATCTTCTTTATCATGCTAAGAGGAGCAGGAAAAAGCAAAAAATTTCAGAATTGCACCTTGCAATGTGGAGATATTACTGTTTGTGCATTTACAATATTCATTGATTTTTGCCATTGAAAAACATCATGTTATTCATATACCAGAAATGTTTGAAGCTACTGACTGAATGAAAGGAGCTGGCATCTCACTCTCTTTGAATCTTCTTTATCATGCTAGGATTGGCAGGAAAAAGCAAAAAATTTCAGAATTGCACCTTGCAATGCGGAGAAATTACTGTTTGTGCATTTACAATATTCATTGATTTTTGACATTGAAAAACATCATGTTATTCATATACCAGAAATGTTTGAAGCTACTGACTGAATGAAAAGAGCTGGCATCACACTCTCTTTGAATCTTCTTTATCATGCTAAGAGGAGCAGGAAAAAGCAAAAAATTTCAGAATGGCACCTTGCAATGTGGAGATATTACTGTTTGTGCATTTAAAATATTCATTGATTTTTGCCATTGAAAAACGTCCAGAAATGTTTGAAGCTACTGACTGAATGAAAGGAGCTGGCATCTCACTCTCTTTGAATCTTCTTTATCATGCTAGGATTAGCAGGAAAAAGCAAAAAATTTCAGAATTGCACCTTGCAATGCGGAGAAATTACTGTTTGTGCATTTACAATATTCATTGATTTTTGCCATTTAAAAACATCATGTTATTCATATACCAGAAATGTTTGAAGCTACTGACTGAATGAAAAGAGCTGGCATCACACTCTCTTTGAATCTTCTTTATCATGCTAAGAGGAGCAGGAAAAAGCAAAAAATTTCAGAATTGCACCTTGCAATGTGGAGATATTACTGTTTGTGCATTTAAAATATTCATTGATTTTTGCCATTGAAAAACGTCCAGAAATGTTTGAAGCTACTGACTGAATGAAAGGAGCTGGCATCTCACTCTCTTTGAATCTTCTTTATCATGCTAGGATTAGCAGGAAAAAGCAAAAAATTTCAGAATTGCACCTTGCAATGTGGAGATATTACTGTTTGTGCATTTACAATATTCATTGATTTTTGCCATTGAAAAACGTCCAGAAATGTTTGAAGCTACTGACTGAATGAAAGGAGCTGGCATCTCACTCTCTATGAATCTTCTTTATCATGCTAGGATTATCAGGAAAAAGCAAAAAATTTCAGAATTGCACCTTGCAATGTGTTGATATTACTGTTTGTGCATTTACAATATTCATTGATTTTTGCCATTGAAAAACGTCCAGAAATGTTTGAAGCTACTGACTGAATGAAAGGAGCTGGCATCTCACTCTCTTTGAATCTTCTTTATCATGCTAGGATTAGCAGGAAAAAGCAAAAAATTTCAGAATTGCACCTTGCAATGTGGAGATATTACTGTTTGTGCATTTACAATATTCATTGATTTTTGCCATTGAAAAACGTCCAGAAATGTTTGAAGCTACTGACTGAATGAAAGGAGCTGGCATCTCACTCTCTTTGAATCTTCTTTATCATGCTAGGATTAGCAGGAAAAAGCAAAAAATTTCAGAATTGCACCTTGCAATGCGGAGAAATTACTGTTTGTGCATTTACAATATTCATTGATTTTTGCCATTGAAAAACATCATGTTATTCATATACCAGAAATGTTTGAAGCTACTGACTGAATGAAAAGAGCTGGCATCTCACTCTCTTTGAATCTTCTTTATCATGCTAAGAGGAGCAGGAAAAAGCAAAAAATTTCAGAATTGCACCTTGCAATGTGGAGATATTACTGTTTGTGCATTTACAATATTCATTGATTTTTGCCATTGAAAAACATCATGTTATTCATATACCAGAAATGTTTGAAGCTACTGACTGAATGAAAGGAGCTGGCATCTCACTCTCTTTGAATCTTCTTTATCATGCTAGGATTGGCAGGAAAAAGCAAAAAATTTCAGAATTGCACCTTGCAATGCGGAGAAATTACTGTTTGTGCATTTACAATATTCATTGATTTTTGACATTGAAAAACATCATGTTATTCATATACCAGAAATGTTTGAAGCTACTGACTGAATGAAAGGAGCTGGCATCTCACTCTCTTTGAATCTTCTTTATCATGCTAGGATTAGCAGGAAAAAGCAAAAAATTTCAGAATTGCACCTTGCAATGTGGAGATATTACTGTTTGTGCATTTACAATATTCATTGATTTTTGCCATTGAAAAACGTCCAGAAATGTTTGAAGCTACTGACTGAATGAAAGGAGCTGGCATCTCACTCTCTTTGAATCTTCTTTATCATGCTAGGATTAGCAGGAAAAAGCAAAAAATTTCAGAATTGCACCTTGCAATGCGGAGAAATTACTGTTTGTGCATTTACAATATTCATTGATTTTTGCCATTGAAAAACATCATGTTATTCATATACCAGAAATGTTTGAAGCTACTGACTGAATGAAAAGAGCTGGCATCTCACTCTCTTTGAATCTTCTTTATCATGCTAAGAGGAGCAGGAAAAAGCAAAAAATTTCAGAATTGCACCTTGCAATGTGGAGATATTACTGTTTGTGCATTTACAATATTCATTGATTTTTGCCATTGAAAAACATCATGTTATTCATATACCAGAAATGTTTGAAGCTACTGACTGAATGAAAGGAGCTGGCATCTCACTCTCTTTGAATCTTCTTTATCATGCTAGGATTAGCAGGAAAAAGCAAAAAATTTCAGAATTGCACCTTGCAATGCGGAGAAATTACTGTTTGTGCATTTACAATATTCATTGATTTTTGACATTGAAAAACATCATGTTATTCATATACCAGAAATGTTTGAAGCTACTGACTGAATGAAAGGAGCTGGCATCTCACTCTCTTTGAATCTTCTTTATGATGCTAGGATTAGCAGGAAAAAGCAAAAAATTTCAGAATTGCACCTTGCAATATGGAGATATTACTGTTTGTGCATTTACAATATTCATTGATTTTTGCCATTGAAAAACGTCCAGAAATGTTGGAAGCTACTGACTGAATGAAAGGAGATGGCATCTCACTCTCTTTGAATCTTCTTTATCATGCTAGGATTAGCAGTAAAAAGCAAAAAATTTCAGAATTGCACCTTGCAATGCGGAGAAATTACTGTTTGTGCATTTACAATATTCATTGATTTTTGCCATTGAAAAACGTCCAGAAATGTTTGAAGCTACTGAATGAATGAAAGGAGCTGGCATCTCACTCTCTTTGAATCTTCTTTATCATGCTAGGATTAGCAGGAAAAAGCAAAAAATTTCAGAATTGCACCTTGCAATGTGGAGATATTACTGTTTGTGCATTTACAATATTCATTGATTTTTGCCATTGAAAAACATCATGTTATTCATATACCAGAAATGTTTGAAGCTACTGACTGAATGAAAAGAGCTGGCATCTCACTCTCTTTGAATCTTCTTTATCATGCTAAGAGGAGCAGGAAAAAGCAAAAAATTTCAGAATTGCACCTTGCAATGTGGAGATATTACTGTTTGTGCATTTACAATATTCATTGATTTTTGCCATTGAAAAACGTCCAGAAATGTTTGAAGCTACTGACTGAATGAAAGGAGCTGGCATCTCACTCTCTTTGAATCTTCTTTATCATGCTAGGATTAGCAGGAAAAAGCAAAAAATTTCAGAATTGCACCTTGCAATGCGGAGAAATTACTGTTTGTGCATTTACAATATTCATTGATTTTTGCCATTGAAAAACATCATGTTATTCATATACCAGAAATGTTTGAAGCTACTGACTGAATGAAAAGAGCTGGCATCTCACTCTCTTTGAATCTTCTTTATCATGCTAAGAGGAGCAGGAAAAAGCAAAAAATTTCAGAATTGCACCTTGCAATGTGGAGATATTACTGTTTGTGCATTTACAATATTCATTGATTTTTGCCATTGAAAAACGTCCAGAAATGTTTGAAGCTACTGACTGAATGAAAGGAGCTGGCATCTCACTCTCTTTGAATCTTCTTTATCATGCTAGGATTAGCAGTAGAGATGAGCGGTGTTCGACTAGAACTGTTCGCCAATCTCAAATTCGAGCTGTTTTGGGCGGTGTTCGAGTTGTTCGACGAACCCGAACGATTTGCAAAAAATTTGGCTGTTCGAGGTTATGTTCGATAATTGTTCGTGCACCAAAAGCGTGTCCTGCATGTCTGGCGCTATTTAGAGCACCAGTCATGCAGGGATTGTCTGCCACTCACTGTAATGCCACAGCCATGGTGGTTGTGGCATTACAGTGATTGCCCAAATCGATGGGAACAGTGCCAACAGTGAAACATGAAAAGCCGGCAATTCAGCAGCGGCATACACCTGTACCCGACAATTTAGAACCGAAAGAATAGAGCTTCACACATAGATTAGACAGATATAAACATGTCAGCCACATACATACGAAGTACAGTGAAAGTGCTGCTTACTGTACTTGTCATTTAGCGTAAAGGATTTATCAAAAAAAATAATAGTGTTTTCATGCACCGTCTCTTTAAAAAAGCCGGCCGGCAATTCAGCAGCGGTACCCGACAATTTATAACAGACAGAATAGAGCTTCACACATAGATTAGATAGATAGAAACATGTCAGCCACATATATACGAAGTACAGTGACAGTGTTGCTTACTGTACTTGTCATATAGCGTAAAGGATTTATCAAAAAAAATAATAGTGTTTTCATGCACCGTCTCTTTAAAAAAGCCGGCCGGCAATTCAGCAGCGGTACCCGACAATTTATAACAGACAGAATAGAGCTTCACACATAGATTAGATAGATAGAAACATGTCAGTCACATATATATGAAGTACAGTGATAGTGTTGGTTACTGTACTTGTCATTTTGTATTAAAATAAAGGATTTATTATTAAAAAAATTGGCATGGGGTTCCCCTTAATTTTAGGCTCTAGCGGAGGTTAAGCAGACGGCTGGGGCAGATGTTTGAAGCCTGGGAAGGGGGTAATACCCATGGAGCTTCCCAGGCTACTAATATCAGCCCCCAGCTGAATACATAGCCTTTACTAGCTATTAAAATGGGGGACCCCCCAAAAAAAATGACGTGGGGTCCCCCCTAATTTAATAGCTAGCAAAGGCTAGGCAGACAGCTGGGGGCTGATATTAATAGCCCAGGAAGGGAGCCATGAATATTGGCCCCCTCCCAGGCTAGAAACACCAGCCGTCAGCCGCCCCAGAAATGGCGCATTCATAGGATGCGCCAATTCTGGCACTTAGCCTCGCTCTTCCACGCTGCCCTGGTGTGGTGGCAGGGGGTAATAGGGTTGGGGTTGATGTCAGCTTATAATGCCAGCTGACATCAAGCCCAGGTTAGTAATGGAGAGGCGTCTATAAGACACCCCCATTACTAACCCCATAGTCAAAGTTAAAAAAAACACAAACACCCAGAATAAAGTCCTTTAATTGAAATAAAGACACAATCCTTTATTGTTCTAAATTAAACCATACTTACCGTCACGCCCATTCCAGCTGAAGCCAACGATCTCCTGCAATAAAAGAAAAATAATAAAGCAACCTCATCCTTACCTTTCCATGGTTCCCACGACAGCTTCAGCTCTGCTACATCGAGATGACAGGCTGGACCGCAGCAGAACGCTGCCATCCAGCCTCTCATCCCGCAGACACTGAGAAGCGCAGGCTTGCTTGCGCTGCTCAGCGTCTCTCTGTGACGACATCCAGATGAGCCGAGTTCATGTCCAATGAACTCGGCTCACCTCATGCACGTCACTGACAGCGTGGGAAAATTCTCACGCTGAAGCGGTGAGTGCAAGAGAATTCTCCCACGCTGTCAGTGACGTGCATAAGGTGAGCTCATGTCCAATGAACTCAGCTCACCTCCTGCACGTCACTGACAGCGTGGGAGAATTCTCCTGCACCCAGCGCTTCAGCGTGAGAATTCTCCCACGCTGAAGCGCTGAGTGCAGGAGAATTTTCCCACGCTGTCAGTGACGTGCATAAGGTGAGCTCATGTCCAATGAACTCAGCTCACCTCCTGCACGTCACTGACAGCGTGGGAGAATTCTCCTGCACTCAGCGCTTCAGTGTGAGAATTCTCCCACGCTGAAGCGCTGAGTGCAGGAGAATTTTCCCACGCTGTCAGTGACGTGCATGAGGTGAGCCGAGTTCATTGGACATTAACTCGGCTCATCTGGATGCCCTCACAGAGAGACACTGTGGAGCGCAAGCAAGCCTGCGCTTCTCAGTGTCTGCGGGATGACAGGCTGGATGGCAGCGTTCTGCTGCGGTCCAGCCTGTCATCTCGATGTAGCAGAGCTGAAGCTGTCATGGGAACCATGGAAAGGTAAGGATGATGTTGCTTTATTATTTTTCTTTTATTTCAGGAGATCGTTGGCTTCAGCTGGAATGGGCGTGATGGTAAGTATGGTTTAATTTAGAACAATAAAGAATTGTGTGTTTATTTCAATTAAAGGACTTTTTTCTGGGTGTTGTGTTTTTTTTAAATACTTTACTAGAAATTCATGGTGGTCATGTCTAATATTGGCGTGACCCCATGAATTTCGGGCTTAGGGCCAGCTGATAATGCCAAGCTGGCCCTAACCCCTTTATTACCCAGTGAGCCACCGCATCAGGGCCCTGGATGAGTTGGGTACAGCGCCAGAAGATGGCGCTTCTATGAACGCGCCATTTTCCGGGGTGGCTGCGGACTGCAATTTGCAGCGGGGGTGGCCCAGAAAGCTTGGGCCTCCCTGCGCAGCGGATTCCAGCCCCCAGCTGCCTAGTTGTACCTGGCTGGACACAAAAACAGGGCGAAGCCCCACGTCAATTTTCTTTAAATTATTTCATGAAATAATTAAGAAAAAAAGGGCTTCCCTATATTGTTGTGTCCGGCCAGGTACAAATAGGCAGCTGGTGGTTGGGGGCAGCCCGTTCCTGCCTGCTGTACCTGGCTGGACACAAATATAGTGCGAAGCCCCACGTCAATTTTTTTTAAATTATTTCATGAATTTCCTGAAATAATTTAAAAAAATTGAAGTGGGGCTTCGCACTATATTTGTGTCCAGCCAGGTACAGCAGGCAGGAACGGGCTGCCCCCATCCACCAGCTGCCTATTTGTACCTGGCCGGACACAACAATATAGGGAAGCCCTTTTTTTCTTAATTATTTCATGAATTTCATGAAATAATTAAAAAAAATTGAAGTGGGGCTTCGCACTATATTTGTGTCCAGCCAGGTACAGCAGGCAGGAACGGGCTGCCCCCATCCACCAGCTGCCTATTTGTACCTGGCCGGAAACAACAATATAGGGAAGCCCTTTTTTTCTTAATTATTTCATGAATTTCATGAAATAATTAAAAAAAATTGAAGTGGGGCTTCGCACTATATTTGTGTCCAGCCAGGTACAGCAGGCAGGAACGGGCTGCCCCCAACCACCAGCTGCCTATTTGTACCTGGCCGGACACAACAATATAGGGAAGGCCTTTTTTTCTTAATTATTTCATGAATTTCATGAAATAATTTTAAAAAAAGTACGTGGGGCTTCGCCCTATTTTTATGTCCAGCCAGGTACAACTAGGCAGCTGGGGGCTGGAATCTGCAGCGCAGGGAGGCCCAAGCTTTCTGGGCCCCCCCCGCTACAAATTGCAGTCCGCAGCCACCCCGGAAAATGGCGCGTTCATAGAAGCGCCATCTTCTGGTGCTGTACCCAACTCATCCAGGGCCCTGGTGCGGTGGCTCACTGGGTAATAAAGGGGTTAGGGCCAGCTTGGTATTATCAGCTGGCCCCAAGCCCAAAATTCATGGGGTCACGCCAGTATTAGACATGACCGCCATGAATTTCTAGTAAAGTATTTAAAAAAAACACAACACCCAGAATAAAGTCCTTTAATTGAAATAAAGACACAATTCTTTATTGTTCTAAATTAAACCATACTTACCATCACACCCATTCCAGCTGAAGCCAACGATCTCCTGCAATAAAAGAAAAATAATAAACCAACCTCATCCTTACCTTTCCATGGTTCCCACGACAGCTTCAGCTCTGCTACATCGAGATGACTGGCTGGACCGCAGCAGAACGCTGCCATCCAGTCTGTCATCCCGCAGTCACTGAGAAGCGCAGGCATGCTTGCGCTCCTCACTGTCTCGCTGTGATGGCATCCAGATGAGCCGAGGTCATGTCCAATGAACTCGGCTCACCTCATGCACGTCACTGACAGCGTGGGAAAATTCTCACGCTGAAGTGCTGAGTGCAGGAGAATTCTCCCACGCTGTTAGTGATGTGCATGAGGTGAGCTCATGTCCAATGAACTCAGCTCACCTCCTGCACGTCACTGACAGCGTGGGAAAATTCTCCTGCAATCAGCGCTTCAGCGTGAGAATTTTCCCACGCTGTCAGTGACGTGCATGAGGTGAGCCGAGTTCATTGGACATGAACTCGGCTCATCTGGATGAAGTCACAGAGAGACGCTGAGCAGCGCAAGCAAGCCTGCGCTTCTCAGTGTCTGCGGGATGACAGGCTGGATGGCAGCGTTCTGCTGCGGTCCAGCCTGTCATCTCGATGTAGCAGAGCTGAAGCTGTCGCGGGAACCATGGAAAGGTAAGGATGAGGTTGCTTTATTATTTTTCTTTTATTGCAGGAGATCGTTGGCTTCAGCTGGAATGGGCGTGATGGTAAGTATGGTTTAATTTAGAACAATAAAGGATTGTGTCTTTATTTCAATTAAAGGACTTTATTCTGGGTGTTTGTGTTTTTTTTAACTTTGACTATGGGGTTAGTAATGGGGGTGTCTTATAGACGCCTCTCCATTACTAACCTGGGCTTGATGTCAGCTGGCATTATAAGCTGACATCAACCCCAACCCTATTACCCCCTGCCACCGCACCAGGGCAGCGTGGAAGAGCGAGGCTAAGTGCCAGAATTGGCGCATCCTATGAATGCGCCATTTCTGGGGCGGCTGACGGCTGGTGTTTCTAGCCTGGGAGGGGGCCAATATTCATGGCTCCCTTCCTGGGCTATTAATATCAGCCCCCAGCTGTCTGCCTAGCCTTTGCTAGCTATTAAATTAGGGGGGACCCCACGTCATTTTTTTGGGGGGTTCCCCATTTTAATAGCTAGTAAAGGCTATGTATTCAGCTGGGGGCTGATATTAGTAGCCTGGGAAGCTCCGTGGGTATTACCCCCTTCCCAGGCTTCAAACATCTGCCCCAGCCGTCTGCTTAACCTCCGCTAGAGCCTAAAATTAAGGGGAACCCCACGCCAATTTTTTTAATAATAAATCCTTTATTTTAATACTAAATGACAAGTACAGTAACCAACACTATCACTGTACTTCATATATATGTGACTGACATGTTTCTATCTATCTAATCTATGTGTGATGCTCTATCTTTCTGTTCTAAATTGTCGGGTACCGCTGCTGAATTGCCGGCCGGCTTTTTTAAAGAGACAGTGCATGAAAACACTATTATTTTTTTAAATAAATCCTTTACACTAAATGACAAGTACAGTAAGCAACACTATCACTGTACTTATTATATATGTGACTGACATGTTTCTATCTATCTAATCTATGTGTGAAGCTCTATTCTTTCTGTTCTAAATTGTCGGGTACAGATGCTGAATTGCCGGCCGGCTTTTTTAAAGAGACGGTGCATGAAAACACTAATATTTTTTTTAATAAATCCTTTACACTAAATGACAAGTACAGTAACCAACACTGTCACTGTGCTTCTTATATGTGTGACTGACATGTTTCTATCTATCTAATCTATGTGTGATGCTCTATTCCTTCTTGTCTAAATTGTCGGGTACCGGTGTATGCCGCTGCTGAATTTGCTGGCCGGCTTTTTTAAAGAGAGTGTCTTCTGAGCAGTTTGTCAGCTTTTGGACACCTTTGCAGGTGTTTTCTATGTGTTTTTATGTGTTTTTGTTTGCCTGCCATTTGTTTTAACGGTGTTCGACGGTGTTCTAAGGTGTTCGACGAACAGTTCGACGAACAGTTCCTCGAACATCCCGGTGTTCGACGAACCGTACCGAACCCGAACACTACGGGGGTGGCTCAACACTAATTAGCAGGAAAAAGCAAAAAATTTCAGAATTGCACCTTGCAATGTGGAGATATTACTGTTTGTGCATTTACAATATTCATTGATTTTTGCCATTGAAAAACGTCCAGAAATGTTTGAAGCTACTGACTGAATGAAAGGAGCTGGCATCTCACTCTCTTTGAATCTTCTTTATCATGCTAGGATTAGCAGGAAAAAGCAAAAAATTTCAGAATTGCACCTTGCAATGTGGAGATATTACTGTTTGTGCATTTACAATATTCATTGATTTTTGCCATTGAAAAACGTCCAGAAATGTTTGAAGCTACTGACTGAATGAAAGGAGCTGGCATCTCACTCTCTTTGAATCTTCTTTATCATGCTAGGATTAGCAGGAAAAAGCAAAAAATTTCAGAATTGCACCTTGCAATGTGGAGATATTACTGTTTGTGCATTTACAATATTCATTGATTTTTGCCATTGAAAAACGTCCAGAAATGTTTGAAGCTACTGACTGAATGAAAGGAGCTGGCATCTCACTCTCTTTGAATCTTCTTTATCATGCTAGGATTAGCAGGAAAAAGCAAAAAATTTCAGAATTGCACCTTGCAATGTGGAGATATTACTGTTTGTGCATTTACAATATTCATTGATTTTTGCCATTGAAAACGTCCAGAAATGTTTGAAGCTACTGACTGAATGAAAGGAGCTGGCATCTCACTCTCTTTGAATCTTCTTTATCATGCTAGGATTAGCAGGAAAAAGCAAAAAATTTCAGAATTGCACCTTGCAATGTGGAGATATTACTGTTTGTGCATTTACAATATTCATTGATTTTTGCCATTGAAAAAGGTCCAGAAATGTTTGAAGCTACTGACTGAATGAAAGGAGCTGGCATCTCACTCTCTTTGAATCTTCTTTATCATGCTAGGACTAGCAGGAAAAAGCAAAAAATTTCAGAATTGCACCTTGCAATGTGGAGAAATTGCTGTTTGTGCATTTACAATATTCATTGATTTTTGCCATTGAAAAACATCATGTTATTCATATACCAGAAATGTTTGAAGCTACTGACTGAATGAAAAGAGCTGGCATCTCACTCTCTTTGAATCTTCTTTATCATGCTAAGAGGAGCAGGAAAAAGCAAAAAATTTCAGAATTGCACCTTGCAATGTGGAGATATTACTGTTTGTGCATTTACAATATTCATTGATTTTTGCCATTGAAAAACATCCAGAAATGTTTGAAGCTACTGACTGAATGAAATGAGCTGGCATCTCACTCTCTTTGAATCTTCTTTATCATGCTAGGATTAGCAGGAAAAAGCAAAAAATTTCAGAATTGCACCTTGCAATGTGGAGATATTACTGTTTGTGCATTTACAATATTCATTGATTTTTGCCATTGAAAAACGTCCAGAAATGTTTGAAGCTACTGACTGAATGAAAGGAGCTGGCATCTCACTCTCTTTGAATCTTCTTTATCATGCTAGGATTAGCAGGAAAAAGCAAAAAATTTCAGAATTGCACCTTGCAATGCGGAGAAATTACTGTTTGTGCATTTACAATATTCATTGATTTTTGCCATTGAAAAACATCATGTTATTCATATACCAGAAATGTTTGAAGCTACTGACTGAATGAAAAGAGCTGGCATCTCACTCTCTTTGAATCTTCTTTATCATGCTAAGAGGAGCAGGAAAAAGCAAAAAATTTCAGAATTGCACCTTGCAATGTGGAGATATTACTGTTTGTGCATTTAAAATATTCATTGATTTTTGCCATTGAAAAACGTCCAGAAATGTTTGAAGCTACTGACTGAATGAAAGGAGCTGGCATCTCACTCTCTTTGAATCTTCTTTATCATGCTAGGATTAGCATGAAAAAGCAAAAAATTTCAGAATTGCACCTTGCAATGCGGAGAAATTACTGTTTGTGCATTTACAATATTCATTGATTTTTGTCATTGAAAAACGTCCAGAAATGTTTGAAGCTACTGACTGAATGAAAGGAGCTGGCATCTCACTCTCTTTGAATCTTCTTTATCATGCTAGGATTAGCAGGAAAAAGCAAAAAATTTCAGAATTGCACCTTGCAATGTGGAGATATTACTGTTTGTGCATTTACAATATTCATTGATTTTTGCCATTGAAAAACGTCCAGAAATGTTTGAATCTACTGACTGAATGAAAGGAGCTGGCATCTCACTCTCTTTGAATCTTCTTTATCATGCTAGGATTAGCAGGAAAAAGCAAAAAATTTCAGAATTGCACCTTGCAATGTGGAGATATTACTGTTTGTGCATTTACAATATTCATTGATTTTTGCCATTGAAAAACATCCAGAAATGTTTGAAGCTACTGACTGAATGAAAGGAGCTGGCATCTCACTCTCTTTGAATCTTCTTTATCATGCTAGGATTAGCAGGAAAAAGCAAAAAATTTCAGAATTGCACCTTGCAATGTGAAGATATTACTGTTTGTGCATTTACAATATTCATTGATTTTTGCCATTGAAAAACGTCCAGAAATGTTTGAAGCTACTGACTGAATGAAAGGAGCTGGCATCTCACTCTCTTTGAATCTTCTTTATCATGCTAGGATTAGCAGGAAAAAGCAAAAAATTTCAGAATTGCACCTTGCAATGTGGAGATATTACTGTTTGTGCATTTACAATATTCATTGATTTTTGACATTGAAAAACATCATGTTATTCATATACCAGAAATGTTTGAAGCTACTGACTGAATGAAAAGAGCTGGCATCTCACTCTCTTTGAATCTTCTTTATCATGCTAAGAGGAGCAGGAAAAAGCAAAAAATTTCAGAATTGCACCTTGCAATGTGGAGATATTACTGTTTGTGCATTTACAATATTCATTGATTTTTGCCATTGAAAAACGTCCAGAAATGTTTGAAGCTACTGACTGAATGAAAGGAGCTGGCATCTCACTCTCTTTGAATCTTCTTTATCATGCTAGGATTAGCAGGAAAAAGCAAAAAATTTCAGAATTGCACCTTGCAATACGGAGAAATTACTGTTTGTGCATTTACAATATTCATTGATTTTTAATATTGAAAAACGTCCAGAAATGTTTGAAGCTACTGACTGAATGAAAGGAGCTGGCATTTCACTCTCTTTGAATCTTCTTTATCATGCTAGGATTAGCAGGAAAAAGCAAAAAATTTCAGAATTGCACCTTGCAATGTGGAGATATTACTGTTTGTGCATTTACAATATTCATTGATTTTTGCCATTGAAAAACGTCCAGAAATGTTTGAAGCTACTGACTGAATGAAAGGAGCTGGCATCTCACTCTCTTTGAATCTTCTTTATCATGCTAGGATTAGCAGGAAAAAGCAAAAAATTTCAGAATTGCACCTTGCAATGTGAAGATATTACTGTTTGTGCATTTACAATATTCATTGATTTTTGCCATTGAAAAACGTCCAGAAATGTTTGAAGCTACTGACTGAATGAAAGGAGCTGGCATCTCACTCTCTTTGAATCTTCTTTATCATGCTAGGATTAGCAGGAAAAAGCAAAAAATTTCAGAATTGCACCTTGCAATGTGGAGATATTACTGTTTGTGCATTTACAATATTCATTGATTTTTGCCATTGAAAAACATCATGTTATTCATATACCAGAAATGTTTGAAGCTACTGACTGAATGAAAAGAGCTGGCATCTCACTCTCTTTGAATCTTTTTTATCATGCTAAGAGGAGCAGGAAAAAGCAAAAAAATTCAGAATTGCACCTTGCAATGTGGAGATATTACTGTTTGTGCATTTACAATATTCATTGATTTTTGCCATTGAAAAACGTCCAGAAATGTTTGAAGCTACTGACTGAATGAAAGGAGCTGGCATCTCACTCTCTTTGAATCTTCTTTATCATGCTAGGATTAGCAGGAAAAAGCAAAAAATTTCAGAATTGCACCTTGCAATGCGGAGAAATTACTGTTTGTGCATTTACAATATTCATTGATTTTTAACATTGAAAAACGTCCAGAAATGTTTGAAGCTACTGACTGAATGAAAGGAGCTGGCATCTCACTCTCTTTGAATCTTCTTTATCATGCTAGGATTAGCAGGAAAAAGCAAAAAATTTCAGAATTGCACCTTGCAATGTGGAGATATTACTGTTTGTGCATTTACAATATTCATTGATTTTTGCCATTGAAAAACGTCCAGAAATGTTTGAAGCTACTGACTAAATGAAAGGAGCTGGCATCTCACTCTCTTTGAATCTTCTTTATCATGCTATGATTAGCAGGAAAAAGCAAAAAATTTCAGAATTGCACCTTGCAATGTGGAGATATTACTGTTTGTGCATTTACAATATTCATTGATTTTTGCCATTGAAAAACGTCCAGAAATGTTTGAAGCTACTGACTGAATGAAAGGAGCTGGCATCTCACTCTCTTTGAATCTTCTTTATCATGCTAGGATTAGCACTAAAAAGCAAAAAATTTCAGAATTGCACCTTGCAATGTGGAGATATTACTGTTTGTTCATTTACAATATTCATTGATTTTTGCCATTGAAAAACGTCCAGAAATGTTTGAAGCTACTGACTGAATGAAAGGAGCTGGCATCTCACTCTCTTTGAATCTTCTTTATCATGCTAGGATTAGCAGAAAAAAGCAAAAAATTTCAGAATTGCACCTTGCAATGTGGAGATATTACTGTTTGTGCATTTACAATATTCATTGATTTTTGCCATTGAAAAACGTCCAGAAATGTTTGAAGCTACTGACTGAATGAAAGGAGCTGGCATCTCACTCTCTTTGAATCTTCTTTATAATGCTAGGATTAGCAGGAAAAAGCAAAAAATTTCAGAATTGCACCTTGCAATGCGGAGAAATAACTGTTTGTGCATTTACAATATTCATTGATTTTTGCCATTGAAAAACATCATGTTATTCATATACCAGAAATATTTGAATCTACTGACTGAATGAAAAGAGCTGGCATCTCACTCTCTTTGAATCTTCTTTATCATGCTAAGAGGAGCAGGAAAAAGCAAAAAATTTCAGAATTGCACCTTGCAATGTGGAGATATTACTGTTTGTGCATTTACAATATTCATTGATTTTTGCCATTGAAAAACATCATGTTATTCATATACCAGAAATGTTTGAAGCTACTGACTGAATGAAAGGAGCTGGCATCTCACTCTCTTTGAATCTTCTTTATCATGCTAGGATTAGCAGGAAAAAGCAAAAAATTTCAGAATTGCACCTTGCAATGCGGAGAAATTACTGTTTGTGCATTTACAATATTCATTGATTTTTGCCATTGAAAAACATCATGTTATTCATATACCAGAAATGTTTGAAGCTACTGACTGAATGAAAGGAGCTGGCATCTCACTCTCTTTGAATCTTCTTTATCATGCTAGGATTAGCAGGAAAAAGCAAAAAATTTCAGAATTGCACCTTGCAATGTGGAGATATTACTGTTTGTGCATTTACAATATTCATTGATTTTTGCCATTGAAAAACGTCCAGAAATGTTTGAAGCTACTGACTGAATGAAAGGAGCTGGCATCTCACTCTCTTTGAATCTTCTTTATCATGCTAGGATTAGCAGGAAAAAGCAAAAAATTTCAGAATTGCACCTTGCAATGTGGAGATATTACTGTTTGTGCATTTACAATATTCATTGATTTTTGCCATTGAAAAACGTCCAGAAATGTTTGAAGCTACTGACTGAATGAAAGGAGCTGGCATCTCACTCTCTTTGAATCTTCTTTATCATGCTAGGCTTAGCAGGAAAAAGCAAAAAATTTCAGAATTGCACCTTGCAATGTGAAGATATTACTGTTTGTGCATTTACAATATTCATTGATTTTTGCCATTGAAAAACGTCCAGAAATGTTTGAAGCTACTGACTGAATGAAAGGAGCTGGCATCTCACTCTCTTTGAATCTTCTTTATCATGCTAGGATTAGCAGGAAAAAGCAAAAAATTTCAGAATTGCACCTTGCAATGTGGAGATATTACTGTTTGTGCATTTACAATATTCATTGATTTTTGACATTGAAAAACATCATGTTATTCATATACCAGAAATGTTTGAAGCTACTGACTGAATGAAAAGAGCTGGCATCTCACTCTCTTTGAATCTTCTTTATCATGCTAAGAGGAGCAGGAAAAAGCAAAAAATTTCAGAATTGCACCTTGCAATGTGGAGATATTACTGTTTGTGCATTTACAATATTCATAGATTTTTGCCATTGAAAAACGTCCAGAAATGTTTGAAGCTACTGACTGAATGAAAGGAGCTGGCATCTCACTCTCTTTGAATCTTCTTTATCATGCTAGGATTAGCAGGAAAAAGCAAAAAATTTCAGAATTGCACCTTGCAATACGGAGAAATTACTGTTTGTGCATTTACAATATTCATTGATTTTTAATATTGAAAAACGTCCAGAAATGTTTGAAGCTACTGACTGAATGAAAGGAGCTGGCATCTCACTCTCTTTGAATCTTCTTTATCATGCTAGGATTAGCAGGAAAAAGCAAAAAATTTCAGAATTGCACCTTGCAATGCGGAGAAATTACTGTTTGTGCATTTACAATATTCATTGATTTTTGCCATTGAAAAACATCATGTTATTCATATACCAGAAATGTTTGAAGCTACTGACTG